>NW_008824283.1:2037504-2078326 GCF_000699105.1 Pygoscelis adeliae | reverse complement strand
CCTCTTTCTCTCCCCGAGCCTCTCAGTGCCGGGAGGGCCCCTCAGCCGCCCCTCACCATGGCGAGTAGCAGCGGCTCCAAGGCCGAGTTCATTGTCGGAGGCAAATACAAGCTGGTGCGGAAGATCGGATCGGGATCCTTCGGGGACATCTATTTGGCGATCAACATCACCAACGGGGAGGTAAGGGCGGCTCGCACTCCCTCACCTCCTTGGGCCTGTCGGCGCGGTCCCTTCCGCACCTCGGGGGGAACCGGAGACCAGCGATAACCTTCCCGAGGCCGACCTGAAGCCCGGTTTTGCCCCCCTTGCCCCCGGTATCGCTGCCTGCGAGGCACCAGGCGGCTCCGTCTCCAGGGTGGCTAAGCTGCCCTCCGCGGGGCGGGGGAGTGAAGGTGCGTACCCCCGGGTTGAGGGGCTTCCCTCGCCTGAGGGCCTTCATCGCCGGGGGGGTGGCACTGCCCCTTCCGACAGCAGAGCCGTGCGGTCATGGTCTCCCCCACCTAGCAGTTGCATAGCTTGTTTGCGAGTGTTAGGGAGAGGAGACCGCCATTGTGGGAAAACATACTTTGTCTTTTATGAGTGGCCAAAATCGTCCCTCTCCCGCCAATCGTCTATCCCCCTCTCTCTCAACTGGGGAACGCTATCTCATTTTTATCAACAGTAATAGAAACAATGAAGATCCTTGTTTCTTCAGCTCTCTTTTTCTTGTTTTGGGGTTTTTTTTGTTTTTTTCTTCCTCCCCCTCACAGCTCTGAGCTGTAAAGAAGAAACACCCACGTATGTTCTTCCTCACTTACATGGATCTGAAGACTTTACATCTCAGCTCAATTTCATGACCTGGGATGGATATTTATGTACAAATCATCACGATATGGATTTTATTTGAAGACACAACAAAATGCAGGAAGTTGAGCACCAAGAGCTTAAAAAAAAATTATACCTCAAAGCATTTGCAGCAGGGGTTGTGTGGGAGATGTTGAAGTGCTGTGCCCCTTAAACCTCAGTGGCAAGGCTGTGCTTGGTGGACACTCTGCTCTGACTCCTTGTTCCCTCTCACTGTAGGAAGTTGCTGTAAAGTTGGAGTCTCAGAAGGCTAGACATCCCCAGCTGCTGTATGAAAGTAAACTATACAAGATTCTGCAGGGAGGAGTTGGCATCCCACATATACGGTAGGAATCATTCATGTATGCCAGTACAGTGACTTTTCTTTAATGTTGGTGTGAGGCCATTAAAAAGAGATTTATCTGGGAGGGATTGGGCTGATGGGGGGGGGAGGAAATGCTCCATTCCAAGCTCTACAACTAGTTGGGTATCCTCCTCACCGGCCCACTGTCTTTTCTTGTCTGTACATACTGTGCTTTGAAAGCGAGATCTTCAGCAGTTCCTGAGCTGTGAGAAATTCTTGCGATTAGAACAAAGTGTGAGACTGTTTCGGTGAGAGTCAATGTTCTTGATGAGGTTGAGAGTTTGGAGCCGGTACTAGAAATGGCTGCTTATTTTTGTTGCTTGCTTTTTTTTTTTTTTTTTGTTCCAACATGTCTTCCTCCTCCGCTCAGAAAATGGCGGATGGACATGATTAACCCTCCCCCTTCTCGTGTTGGGACAAGGGACGTGCTCAGGCATGCATCTTTTCCTTTCATAGTTATGTGCTGCAATGCTTGAGACTGCAGAGAACCTCAACCAGGAATGAAATGGCAGCCCCTTTCAGTTACCCGCAACAGACGCGTCACTAGGATTTCCGTACAGTTAAAGTGCCAAGATTAATCCCTCCCAATTGCTCGTTATGCAGCTTCCTTGTTTCATATTCTGTCTGAAACTTTCAGTAGTGTTTAATTTCCTGATCTGGAAGAAAATCGCTGGTGCAGCAGACCCTAGGAAGAGTTATTTGTCATGAAGATTATTGAGGTGTTATACTGGGTTAGTTCCTGACTACTGAGTCTATGCATCAGAATAGATTAAATGAAACTTCAGTTTTCTCCAGAAAGACTTTGTACAAGAAGTTGTTCTTTTTTTAAACTTTAAGAATTGTTTTTAAAGTTAGTATTTCTTATGCTTGCACTATGGCATAAAGAAATTTTGTTCCTTGAGCTGCAGAAACGATTTCAATTTAGATATTGGGTCAAACTGTGGATTCCATTTAATCTGTTAACCCTTCTCTGACTTTGCTGTATGTGCACCTATATCAATAGTGGTCTGTAGGGTCTATTGTAAGGTCATAATGTTGACATGTTCTAGATCATGTATTAGTTTTAACAAAACCTAAACCAGTCTGCATTTCTGAGGTTAATAGCTCCCCTCCTCCCCCTTCCCCCCCAAACACAACTGGCTGTAGTCCTGAACGTAAGCTGGAGCTATATAGCGGAGGAGACCTGGCCATCTGTCCTCATTCACTATAGCCTTTTGTAGGAATAGAAGAAACATACCTGAATTAAGCAGAATACTTGCAGCTTAAACAGAGTTGCTTATGTGAAAATAGATTTAGATTTAGTCTTTATTTTAGACTGGAGTTTCCTTCTTTTCTTCAAATGGGTGCCTCTATTTCACAACTGAAAGAATAGAAATTGCATTTTGGAAAGCTATCACAGTATAGTTACGTGCTAAAACAAGGATTACTGGGAAAACAGCCAAAGCAAGCGGGTATCAGGTGTTTCATCGCAAAACTGGAAAAGCAGGCATTCTTAAACTACTGTTTTGAAAAAGTAAACGAACGTTTGGTGCTATAACGAGGCCGAAGTTGCGAATTTTTCAACTTTTCCGTTTAACAGAAGTGAACTACTGTTTAAGTTCTTGGATTTTGTTAAAATGCCCTGTGACATTATTTTATTTAAAGCTGAAATACTGGGAGTAATCTTGCATGTTGAGAAACTTTCTTCTAGCTTCAATTACAGCAGTCATCTTTAAGTTTTCTTTCTTCTGTATTTGATGTTCTTGTATCTGACTTTTTCTGTATAACCAGTGACTGTGGTTTAGAACTCGCACCACCACAGGGGAACTACAACCTTTCTTTAATACACACTTCCTTCCTCCTCCCTCACCTCCCCCCCAATAATACAAGATTACAAGAATCTGAATAAGAATGGACAACTGAGGCAATACTCAAAACAGCTCAAATTGATTCATAGACTCATTGTGCTAAAGGTGTGTGATCTATTTGATAATGTCAGTGAGTCTTAAAGTTTTCACTTTCAGGTTCTCACAGTGTTAATCTTCGTAGTATTTTTCTAGAAAAGTGTCTTTCAGAAAATTTTAGGAAATACCTTTTTTGTCTTCAGAAGCAGCATTAATTTTAAATCTATTTGTATGTACCAGATGCTGCTTGACAGGTTCTTTGACTAGGCTTCTGTTACTAGTTGCCTTCTTGCTGTATGACATCTGGTGATGCTTGAAGAAATCTAAAATAGTATTTTTATGTTTATCTTCTTTAAGAGGAAGCTGAGCAGGGTACCCAGCACAGTTCTTGCGGCAAACATTAAAATGTGATGTGTGTAGTAGAAGTAGAAGCCATGGTACTCTGAATCTGAGCAAGAGGGCTTGGCCTACCAAATGAGACATGTCACTGAGGTGCTTAACGAGGATATGCCTTTGAATAGGTGATTACAAAGAGTAAGACCAAAGTGAAATTACTGTGCATATTGTTTCAGACAATTCAAGCTTTTCTGACATGCGTTTTTGGCAGCAGCTAAGCTGGGAGAATGTATGACTTCGTACTTAGGTCACTTTGCATGTGTAATTGGTAATACACGTTCTGCCATTGTTTTATAATGGTATGCTGTCAAGTCAGAATAAGCTGTTCTTGGCACAGTATGTTTAGAAGGATGAATCAAGTTGAAGGGAAATCTTTCAATACATTTGTTAAAATTTCTGTAATGTGACACCTTTAAACAACAATAGCACAAACAGAGTATTTGTTAGAAAATCAAGGAATCATTCTAAGCTTTTCCCATTGCCATGCTGTATAAGCTGGGCTCAGCAGCATTTTTATCTCAGTGCTAGACATCTGGGAAACAGAGGCACATAATCTTGCATTCCTCATTTAAGAATGAGGGACTTGTTCTCTATTTTTCATCTGCTGAAGTAATGCAGTGGCCAAGATCAACTTACTAGAAGCTGTATTATGTGGCTTTGCCTTACTAAAGTGGTCTGCTGTGGTTCTTTGACTCACAAAGCTGAAATAATAGGTGAGGTATGGATTGCTCACTCATTTTGGGCACCTGTTCTTAAAACTGAATTCTACCCTTTAGATGTGATATGCTATCTTATCATTACTAGGTTTGCGATCTGGAGCATCAGTTAAATTATCTAGAACCAAGCAATTTTTTTTTATAGCCTTCAAGGTTGATTTGATGGTCTTTCTGGCTGATTGCAAGAAAGCTAATGAGCAAAATCTCAGTTTTGGAGTTAAAAGTTTTTTAATATTGCTTCTGTGGGATCGACTGTGAGCCTTCACTTGTCGTGGAGGGTGAACAAGGGGCCTTGATACTCCCACTGTAAAGAACATGTTGTTTGCACATAAAATAGCAAAAATTGAGATTGGAATGTCTTTATTCTCTGAATATTATAAACCCTTTTAGACTTGCAAATCTCTGACTTCACTGCTTATTGTTGTTTCCTGGAAGAGTAGCAAAGTTTCTGAACTTGTCTCTGGAGTTTCACAAAACCTTATCTAAATGCTCTACAGATTTTTAAGCTGTGGTTTGTTCTTGATGTACAAGTTTTTGTTAATTTTTAGTTTCATTTTTCACAAAAGGCTCTTGAACCAAGCTTAACATTCTAACAATCTGATCTGCCTTTAGGACACAATGCAAAGTCCGCAGTATTCTGCTGGACTTATTCTCATTGTTCTTAGCCATCAGCTGTCTTTTTCCTCTCTTTTTCAGTGGCAAAGCATTTTTAGCTGTAATCTTATTAACTGGGCACTTATGCTATTAATTTGGACTATCTACCTTTATTCCCAAATTCTTGGTTCTGGCTTGGAGGAATGCGGCAGAGTGTTTGGTTGATTTTGTATGTTGTTTTGTTCATAGAGTAACTCTGATAAAGCACTGCTGACAAAAGCAATTGTTGGAATTATCTGTGACAGCCATTCTTGATTTTTGCCATTTATGGTGTTTATCAACTATTGTTTGTATCCTTTATGAAGGTTACCTTTAGGTACTTTTTCAGATGTACTTCTGAAAGAAAAGTGGGCTTCAGATCTTTCTCCTGACAATATCATGGGATAACTTGTTTTCATTATCATCAGTTTCAAATGGAAAACACTTAATGCTGGAACCACTTGTAGCAATAGGTGATGTTTTAGAAGTGTTATTTTTTTATATATATATAGGTGATGTATTAGAAGTGTTGTGCTTAAGGGCAGGAGGAGAGCCTAGTGAATGTGAAACAGATATTGCATGTATTCTTGTGTGGGCAATGCTGAAGACAGTGTACAGCATGTGAGGCTAATCAAAGTGGTATTTAAGTTTAGTCATGTGTAAGTTTAAAAACCAAAAGCTACTGACAGCAGTATTTTTTTTTTGCAACATTCTCTTGCAAACTGAACAAGTAAATCCTTACATTTCTGAACTTTTCAATGCAGTAAGTTCTTGCAAAATATTTTGATGTTGAGAAATTCACTATTGCCACCCATGTATCACTACGCAATCTTCTAAATAGTGAAGCATACTGTAAAGTTTCTGGCAAAAAAAAAAATCTATAAAAGCATCTACAATTTTTGTTCTTCTGTTTGCTTACTAACATGTTGTTGGATAATCTATTAATAACAGACTCTGCCCGTATTCATCTTCACTAAGTAATACATGTAATGGAAAAATGTGGTCAAGTTTGGTTATCTTAAGGTTGTTCTCACAACAGATTTTTCCTTGAGCACTTCAAATTTTGATCTCTTTAAGCAGTGCTTAAAAATCTGTAGATACACCTCTCAAACACCTTCGTTTTAAACTGTTTTCCCAATAACTTCCTGCAGCATAAAAAAAAAACCTGCACAAAAAACCCAAAACCACCACCGGAAAAATACCCGCCAAACCCACAAACAAAAAACCAGCCCCCCCAACAGAAAAAAAACCCCAAACCTAGTAGTTGGATACAGTCTGAAAAGTTCTGTCTTCTCATTGGTAACACTGATACTTTCTTCTAGGTCTGCAAGTAATGAGGAGGAACGTTCTAGCAATAGACCCTCCTATGAATTAACCTTCTGTTATTACTTAAGGCTGCATGCTGAAGGGCAGAACCACTCTAGTAGATATGACCCCAAACGAAGATGAACTAAATGGTAGTTTAGGTAGTAGCTCTAAAATTGAAAGCTAGTCTCTTAAATTGATACCTAAAATTTTTCTACTGAGAGAATGAATGTCTTAAAATCTATTTAATGTTTTATAACAATCTAAACTTCTGTCTTAATTGGTCTTCGTGGACTCCTTAGAAGCATCCAAGAGAGACAACAGTTTGAAAACAAATTAAGCTGTCCGTTTTTGATGTTTTTTTTCTTTTTTTCTCCTTGGCTGAGCAGTATGCAGTTTCAGTTCAGCATTACTCGTTTGGAGCAGATAATCAGCAGAGGTACTACTGAAACACTCTTTTCGGCAATGTTTCCTGTACCTACTGTGGATTAATGGCTTACCTTCTCAACTGAACTGAACCTTCTGACTTTTAAAGAAGAAACTTGACTTAGGTTCTCCTCACTTCCTACCAGGTGTTAATGCACCTTATTAAACAGCTAGTAAAACAGCGAGTCAACTATATGGAAGTATGTATGCAACATAACACTAGGCAGATGAAATGACCTTATTGCTTAGGAGATGAGTTGCACTGGCATACTTATATGTATTCATATTTCTCCCATAACCGTACAAAAAATGATACAGAAATTTATTTATAGAGCGTATCTAACTCCATAGTGTAGGGTGTTCATTGCTGTTTCTTTATTTAGTACTTGGGTGGCCTAATTCATACTCACCATGGCAACTAATGTTAGATGACATCTGCTAAGTATTCCACTTCAGTATTTCAGTCATGCCATATTATATTAAGTTCATTTATATTACTCCTAGCTGGCTAACAGTTAAGAAGTACTTTTCCAGCTTCAGGGGAGATAAACTAGAAATATAAAATAGGTGTCAATTTAGACATGAATCTTATGATGATAGATTACCTTTCTTATATGTGTTGCTTCAGTATCTCATATTAGTATATTTTTACAGGCAGAATATACTTCCCAATTTGTCTGAAACATCATTATTTGTCAGGACATGTGTGTCCTGAGAAGTCTAGAACATGGGACCAGAAGGGACCACTTTGGTCCAAATCCACCACCTATTTTGGACAACATGCTATTCTTTCTGTGAATCAGTCAGGTGCGATGTTAAAACTTTCTAGGCTAGCACAGCAGCGCTCATGATTCTGTTGTCGGATGGAGAGAGAGCAAGCGCTTCTGTGCCTAAAGATAAATGCTTGTACCTATAGGCAGTAGCTCCTATTTATTTCTTCCCTGATTATTTTTTTGTTAATAACCTTCGCCCTATTACAGTCCTCCTGTATCTATAAAGAATAGTTGCATAACTAGCTGCCTTGCTGAGCTGTTTGAATATATGATTACAGAGGTCACCACCTTCTCGTCTTTCTTGAAATCTCTTTTCTGTCCCTGTTCTGATTTGGATTTCCTTTCCTGAATGTTGGTGACAGGGCTTGCACATCAGTGCCTTAAGCATTGATACCGATTGCTTCACAGTTTCTGTGTGGAATACCTGTACTTTTACTAATTAGGATTACTTATTATTTTTCAGTGATACTTGATATTAGAGCTATATGATTATAGGGAGGTCTGTGTTTTCTCTTTAGTCACATCATCTGACTAATGCCTAGTTCAGAGACTTTTGTGTAAATGACTTAGTGCTTGCAGAAATGGAATACTGTTCCAGAGTGTTCATCAGTTCAGTGTCATTTGGTTTTCTGTAGGATGTCTGAATCCTTTGTGTTCATGAGGCCTTCCAGACTTCCATATTCACCCTCATATGCCTGCTGACTTGTCAAACTCACTGATAAGGTGATCTCAGGTAATTCTAGCAGTAAGTTCTTTCCAGCTTGCTTGTTCACCGTACACTTTTTGTTTTAATAGCTTTGTTTATCCACCTTAGTTCTTCTGACAATCTCCATTTTTGTCATGTGAACTCTCCCACTTGGTGTTTGAAAGCCCAAGTGCTGGGAAACTAATTGCATAGGACTACACAGAATAATCATAGGGTCACATACTATGAATTATGAAGGTGGCAAAAGTTTATGTAATGCCAAAGAAGTCCAAATCGGCTCTTTTTTTTTATGTGACTACAAGGGTTTCTGGAAGTCTGAAGGTTTGAGGTTTAACTATTCAAGTCTTGTCACAGAAGCATTGTACTTCCTTGCAGTGAGGCACCAGGAGATACTTTTTTTTTTTGTCTCACAAAAGCATGACCTTCTGCAGTTCTGTTTGTAATTCCAGGTTGCCACAGCCTCCACTGGAATAGTCAGTGATCGAATTGACAGAAGCCTTTAGTGGAGGATAGGTTACCTTGCAAAGCAGGTGTTGATTGAGAAGAGCTTTTATTAAGCTGGAACAAAATAGTCTTGTTATATTTGCTCTGGTAGCAGGAACACTTTCTTGTGACACTGAGCTGATGTTCTGGTTTTGTATATAATAAGCTGTAGACAAAATGATGTGCCATTATGCTAATGGTGACAATACATTTACTGCCTTCATGGTTTCAGAATGCATGGGATTTGGGGTTTCTTTACCAGTGATTAACAGCTGAACAGTTATTCAGTAATTTAGTTCATATTGATCTGAATTTGATGTTTTTTTCATGTGAATCTTCTGAATCCTTTTCTTTTATTCATCACGTGACCAGCTCACACAGCTTTGATAATTGTGCTGGTTTTGGTACCTTGTTATAATTATGAGTGCCAATGTAATGGATGAAACTGCTGGTTGTCTACTAAAATTGTGTAAGTGGTACTGTAGTCTGAAACTGGGCCTATAATTTCATAGCCTATGTCTGAATTCTGTTAGCCCTTTGCCCACCTCTCTGTGCTAGCTGACCTACCTCAATTTGACCCTTTCAAAGGAAGATACAGTAGATGTGAAGAGAATATTATAATAACCAAATGAAATGTTTTCTCAGTTAAAAAAAACAACAGACAAAACAAGCTATTAACAAACATTTTCTCAAGCATTTCTTCTATCATTAACATTATTTACAGAATACGCAGTTGCTGAAAAAGACATCATACAATTTTTGAAAGATGCAGCTCTGAAAACAGAAAAGGATTTTAAGTTTGGTTAGACCTGATTACAGTATTTGCTATTAAGTGCTAGACGTGCATCAGCACTTCACTTGCTTGTTTCAAGGTTAGTTAAGGGAATTAAAAAACCCACCCTACATGAGTTCAAGTAAACATTCACTTGTCATGTGATCTGGCATCATACCTGGTTTACTGTATGGGATTTGGAAACTGAATATTTTCCAACCACTGTCATGTGACTTACTTGTTCAGCATAGAGCTACAAATACTGAAATTAAAGATGTTACAAAACTTCAGCTGTGTGCGTATACTGGGGCAATATGTCAGGCTGCTAAACCACATGATTTGAAAACTTGTTGATGTGGTGAGTCTTGGTCTTTCAAATTAGACAAGTCACTGAAGTTAAATTAAGGTCACTGTGTTCAATCTTTAACCATGCTTTGACTGAAAGCTTCATAAAGGATATTTACTGTATTCTAACTGATCTGTAGTTATTTAATCTGTAGCTTTAAACAGATGAGGCAAGGGAGAGTGACAAAGCATTTTCTTGCATGCGTGAGCTTGGGCACGCCTTATAGCTTGAATATGGACTAGGGTTCTTATTAGTTGTATCAGATGTTAGTATTATGCTGCCAGTTCAAGGATAAATCTTAGGTCTTCATAATAATATTATCCTGTTAATGTTTTGTGTAGTCTTCAATAAGATCATCTGCTACTGTTCTTCAGGAAAGCTGATAATAAATAATCTGTGCTTTGTGGGGGGTTTGGGCATAAGTAAGGTATAAACAGACCTGTGCTACAGAATCAAAATTCTCTAGGAAATATGTCCTAATGGGACATACAGCACTGTGGGAATGGATTAGAAAAATAATGAGTTTTCCTAGTCTAGTAATTTAGCTTTTCTTTTTGAAATAATACGTTGTATGTAACTATATGCAGAGTCATTACCCACCCAAAGGGAACTGTCAAGTAGTTAAATCTCTTGCTCCCACTTTCTACTCCCCAGCAGCTTAAAATGTATTGCTGCTGTTGCTTCCTCAACTTTAGTATGAGAGAGAGTACTTCCAAGTGTGCTTAAAAAAAAAAGTCCATGCAGCTCTAACAGACATGCGGGACACTTGTGTTCTAAGATGCTAGTGTCATCTAATAGTTGCCCAGGGCTTTGTATGGATTATTCCTTCATATTAGTAGTTCACTCCAAGTTTCATTGCTGATGCAGTATTAAAATTCTGAAGATTTTTCTTTGAGACAATAGCTTTTTTTTAGAATTGTGCTCAGTTTGTTGCCATATTGTTTTGCACTTTAGCCCAATAGTGTTAAAACTTGCATGCCAAAGTGCTCTGAATTTGTGCTCATCCAAAATGCGTGCTTATATGCCGTCTTACATTGATATGCAAATATGGGAGTAAGGAGTACTTGCCAAGCTCTTATGTATCATAATATCCAAGGTTTCCTAAGAAGAGCCAAGACTTCTAACATTTTTACTCAGAGCTGCCAGTAGTAGCAGCTACTAGATTTTGAATGGACATGATGTAGCCTTACTTCATAATCCCATTTTCCCTGGAAATGTTCCAAGGGAAATGAAAACTTACTTGTAGTGTTAGCAAAGTAAATAAAGCACTCCAATACCCTAGCAGATGTTTCGGTTGCCAGTAGTGAAATGAATAGATGTGGCAGTCTTCTGTGAGGAATTACAGGCAGGTAAACATGAAAATGAAATGTTAAGAGCTCCTGTCTTATTTCTTTGTCTTGCAGAGTTGATTCTGCTTTCCACCAGTGGAAAATGGTCAGGAGATTAAAATTTTCTTGTGCATATGTAGAAGTAGGCCAAATGGAGGTTGTGCAATCAACATTACTGCGCTTACTAAGCAGAGAGATCCCTATAGAGGAACCAAATGCTTTTTAAAGTGTAGCTCTCAGGGTAGGCTTCCTTCTCATCAGCTTCACTTTTTCTGTGATGCTGTAACTAAATTTTCTTAGCTCAGCTGAAGACTGATCTTTGATCCTTTTCCCTTATACTGCAGTCTCCTGGGCACTGAACCATTACTGTACTGAACAATTACACTCAGCATCTGAATTGGAATTCCATTTCTAGAAGAAAATCATATTTTATCTAGATCTTGATTTACTCCTTAGAATGCTTCAATTCAGCTCGTTATTCTTCAGGCTTTTTCACAACAAACCTAAATTTTATATGACAGAATAACTAGGCAGGTCATTTGGTCCAGTTTTCATTACTCTAGATGACCATAATGTTTCATTTTCAACTGTGACCTATGGAGTTGTTTATAGAGCCTTGTCAAAACTACTCAGCCGTTTGCATAGGTGACTTTGATAGGAACCAAGAAGTAGATTTACAGGCATAGTCAATAATTCTTGAACTGAAGCCGGTTTGTAGTTAACTTTTCTCAACAGCATCTCATTTTGACTCTTTCTTCATGTCTGCATTGCATTTTTTAAATACTCTTCTTAGTTGCTCTTGCAGTTGAAACTAGCTTCTGATCACTCCTCACAAGGGCCTAGCTAGGCAGGTCTTTTCAAAATGCGTGCATTTCATGGCTCGGTGTCAGGTTGCAGTGTGAATATTCACCTTTTCGTAAATTACAGACTTTATCAAATAATACCATCAGCATGCTTTCCTAGTTGAGTTACTTGTAAGTTGGGGGGGGGGGGGTGGACCATTGTACATCATAGTACATTCAGTGAATTTTTAGAAGGCAAAAGCTGATTAAGTAGTACTTACAGTATTGGTATGATCATTAACATGTTGGAGGAAAACTGTTTTGTTGACATTTCATTTGAATGACTGCTTTCAAAATACATATTTTCTGCATCCCCTCTTGATGTAGGGAATGACTAAAGGTCCTAGACTGACCTGTAAAACAATTAGTATGATCCACAGCTCTTCTATAACTCCTATCAAATTTATAACAACACATTATGAAGTGCATGGTTTCTACTAGAATCCTCACAGTGGAAGGTACAGGCCAGTAGTTCCTGAAACAAATCCAAATATAGAATCTTTTTCTTTGTGGTTTTGTAAACATTTTACTTTACTACCCTGGCTAAGCTTGGAATCCTATGAGTACCAAGGAATTTGTTGGCTTTATCAGTGGTAACTATTTTCCAGACAATTATGCATTAGTGTCCTGGAGTCATTGCCTAAAGTGGAAATAAAATGTCTATATAGATCTTTAAGCCCCAGCTACTACTGTGTTTGAGCTGAATCTTGATTTTTTTTAAATTTTTATCTGCATGCTCTTACAGGGTGTATTCTTGGTGTATCTTGTCTGCACTGCTGTTGTTGGAAACTTCAAGACTCCACCAGGAGAGAGCTGGTCAGTGCCTTATCCACTGACTGCTGGTACTAGGTCCCTGTTGTAAGGACTAGGTGCCCAGCAAAGGCAAAACGCAGCCTTCTGATCGATAAGGTGGTGAATCTTTACGGTGATGTACTAGTACTCAGCACAGCTTCATAAACAGTTTTTCCCACATGCACCTCTCACTTAACTGTAGGTATCTGCAATGTGCAGAAGGACTGTGGAGAAGAATATTCAGGTTCTGTCTTTCAGTGCCCATTTAAAGTATGGGAATTCGCAGCTGAGATTTGCAGAAGTGAAGGGTGTGATTCCAGGTCTTCTCAGGCAGCTTAGGTGGTGAAATACTATCCCACAGTTGCAGATAACGTAAAGCAATACTATGATGGAAATGCTAGACATGGATTGGAAGGAAAAATATGCATGGGAGGCCTTCTGCTTGCCCTTACAGCATTGGTAACATTTAATTTTTTGCCCCGAATTGATATATCAGACACGTAAGGGTGGATATCGCAGTCTGTTTGGCTGCAATTGATATTTTGCTACATCTGTATTTTTGCTTTTATGACACTTAAGTGTTTTTCCCTTTATGATGTTGAAAACCTGTTAAAGAGCCTTTATCTTCTACTTAATAAGACAGTAGAACTTGATTGCCATTTGTTAAATTTGGATGAATGAACAAAGAGGTAGAGTTAACTGCATGAGCTGGTCTGTTGCAGAGAAATCATGCTTGAAAACAAAGCCTAAAGCATTTAAAGATGTTTCTGTGAAGTTAAATAACGCAGGAAACAATGATGGGAGTGTAAGGTGTCCTGCAGATAGTTTCAGTTCAGACTCTGTACACATGCCTCAGTACATTGACCTGTAATGGCATCTGCTTTGATTGCATTTTGATTTTCGTGTTTGGTATTTCAGTTGCTGCTAAAGTGTAGCAGTGTTTCCTCTTACGAGAAAATTAAACGTGTGCACACACACTTGCCAACTTGTGTATTCTGTTTTGTCCTCAGACTTTGTTTCCAGGAAAAATAAGACACTACTAGCCTTCGTTTTTACTTAGCTTTAAAGATTGAACATTAGTCAGCAGTGTGCCCTTGCAGACAAGAGGGCTAATGGTATCCTGGGCTGCATTAGGACTCCTGCTAATGCTGAATAATTCTTTGTTGCAGGTGGTATGGTCAAGAAAAGGACTACAATGTTCTAGTTATGGATCTTCTTGGTCCCAGCCTCGAAGACCTATTCAACTTCTGTTCTCGCAGGTTTACGATGAAAACAGTACTTATGTTAGCAGACCAGGTATGTACAAATCTTACTGTGAGGAAGTTAAAAACCCTAAAGTATTTTGTGCAACGTGGTTCTTTTAAGTGGGTTAAATAATGTGTTACGCAGTGTTGTATATAGCTAAGTGAACACTTGGCCTATATAGGAACAAAGTAATGGTGGCTTCTGTGTGCTGTGGCATACAAAATCAACATAGGCCTGTAGTGGGAGGGCAGTGCAGATATCCTTGCAGCATCAACTCTTTGATCAACTCCTTGATGCTGCAGATCTAACAAGTGCAACTTTATTAAAGTATCGAGACTAATATGGGTGGATTAACTCCCAGTATCAGCCATGGGGGGGGGTGTTAGCAGGTCTGAAGCAGTCTCCAGTTACGGTTGATCTGATTCAATGGAAACCTGTTACGTGCTGGCCAGCCGTAGTGACAGGTGGGCAACATGCAAGTCTATGGGTCTGTTCTTACTGAATGTCACTATGTGCTCACAACCTCCTGTAACTTCTAGTACCAGACCATGAACTAATAAATACTGTTTTTGTTGTTGTGGTGCTTAAAGACAGTTCTTAAAGCTGTTAGTGGAGATGCCGCTCTACCTCAGACTTAATCAAGACCTCTAAAACTGAGGTCTGTTAAGTCTTTTTCTAGCAATTGATATTTTTTCAACTTGGCCATGAAAGTACAGCATTTGAAATGGCCAGCCATATTTATTTCTTGCTGTTTAATAAATAACTTGATTGTGCTGTCTTCAGCTACTTGAAAGGCGGTAAGGGTTTCACGAGTTTAATTTTCAATGGTAGTTTAAATGTCATCTAATATTACACAATTGATGTTAGTACCAAGTTGTCACTTAGCCAGATGCTCGTAGAATCCCAGGCTCTTGGCCAAGGAAGCTCACGGCATTTGTATGGAGACAAGGTCAGCTGTTCCTATTCTCAGCTGCCTTAAGTGAGTGGTGCGCTTGCTTGAGAGCGCCATTTGCCTGCTCAGTTAGCTAGTCTGGGTGTTACAGCATCTCCAGGGAATCTGTGTGGTTTTCATGCAGTATTCCTTTGGATGATAAATACTAATTAGTTGTCATCTGGGAAACATAGACGGGATGTATGATATCAGTGCACGGAACTGGCTTTTAGGGCCAGCAGAACAGCTGTCAAGGGTATGATGTTGTAATAATTCAACTCACTAAAGACTGCGTGAAGAGTGTTTTAGTAGCTGGAAAGCTCTGCCACATAAATGCATGTGCTGTGATCTCACGCACAGGAAATCGCATGACCGTATATGATGATACAGATGTGCCAGAGTTTCTCTGCGGCTTCATTGCTGACTGTTTTCCTGGATCACGGTAGCCTAGATATGACAGTATGGACCACAATCAAGTTGTTACTTGCTCCGTGAAAACTATTACCTGGAAAAGCGATGCTTGATGATGAATGAATAACTGGGACAGGGGGAGGGAATGAGCTTTGTATTTAATCTGCCATTTCCTGACCAAGACTATGGAACTTTAACATATAAAAAAGATAAATTTATTTGAACAGTATAAAAAAAAAAAAAGACTTGGTTTTCATTAAGCAAAGATATAAACTTAAGTTGCAGAGGAAGGTAACACTAAAAATGCTTTCATTGAAGGTTTAAGTGAATTGTATTGCTGTCATTGAAATCTTACCTGTTTTGTTGTTGCTGGTTTTTTTTTACAGATGATCAGTAGAATTGAATATGTGCACACAAAGAATTTTATACACAGAGACATTAAACCAGATAACTTCCTAATGGGTATTGGGCGTCACTGTAATAAGGTTAGTCTAATGCTCTTTGTTTAAAAGATCCAAAGGGAATGGCTATGTTACTTGATTCAAGCTGCACAACCTTTTTAAAACTCATTGCTAAAACTGATGTTTTGGATGCTAAACCACGGTTCTCTGTGAGAACTTGAATTTCTCAGTGTCTGCTTCTAAATGCAGTGGCATACACATGTGGGTCTCTGACCCACCCTGTGGGATGCACTTGCTTGCAAGATGATTTCTAGGCTTGCAACAAGATTCTAAACTAACCCTAGAGAATACTTGGCTACTTTTCTCAATGATGGAGTTTCGTTATTGAGATGACTGTTGTAATCGCATTTTTTTCCTCAATGATAAAGTCAAATCTTATCTTTGGCTTTGGGGCTGACTTCCTGGGATGAAAAGAATTCGTGCCAACGTGGGAGCTCCTGACCTACCAGTCATCAGGGCATTAAATCTTGCAGTGACAGACTGGTAAAGAGAACTCTTCAGCCATCAGAATTGTGGATATGACTAATAGCCAACATGTAGATCAATTGTCTGTATAAATAAATGAAATTATGCAAATATGTTGATGGAAAACTGTTAAGTTGTAGAGTACCCGAATGTGTTGTACAACAAAAAACTGCTCTCAATTTATTTTGTGGGGGGAAAAAAACAGGGCCGGGGGGCGGGCTAAGGTGGTTGCACTTGTTTGGATGGGTAAATGTAGTCAGAAGTGCATGTTTCCTGTTGAAAACCTTATATAGAAGAAAACTTTTTAATTTTATTTTTAGTTCTCTTGAGTGAAATATGCTTAATCCTGCAATTTGTGTGTCGAGCTCGGGCAGACAGGCAGCATTGGCAATGCATTAAGCATGCTACTTAATAGAAATTAACTTCAGGACAAATGTACGTGATCAAGCTGTTTATTGGAAGCAAGATTCCCACTTATCTTCTCTATATGTCATCTGAGAATGTCTCATCTCTTTAGGCACTACTAGTATTTAAAATGTTTACCTTTGTTTGCCTGTATGAATGCCAACTTCAGGGCCATGAACACTAGAAGGGGAAAGCTTGATTAACATGAGATAACAGCTCTTGTCTGAAGAGGTGCAGTGCACTGAATGTTTAGATACAACCATTGTTGGAAAAGCTTGTAAGTCCAGCTGAAAGGCAGTCTTTATGTAATCCTGTTGCTGTTAAACTTTGCTTGTTCCCAAGTTTCATACTTTCACTCTGTAGAGCTCTATTTTTCTCTGCTGTGTCGAGCAGTTAGGCTCCTTAATTTTCTGGCATGACTTAGAGTATAACTTGAAAACTTTAATTTTTTTTTTGTAGTTTTAGTTTCTGATTTCCAATTGTTCTTTTTGGGCCATTTTTCTATACTTTTGCACAGTCATGCTAGGTTGGCATTGCTGCACTCTTTCATCTTGATGTGGATTAATGGCCTAGAAATTGCTGCTGTGCTTACTTTAGTGGAGGAACACATTAGATTTGCATAAGCTGAAATGAAAAACAAAATTGCCTGTAAACTGTTATATTTTTTCCCATTAGTAGACTAGTTAGGGAGCCACGCAATTATATGGTGGTAAACACCGTCTGTAGGCATGGGCTTCTTTACTGTTGCAGGGGTTTAGAGATTAGGGGGGTAGTTCTTGACAGAAGTGCAAATTAATAGGTTTACATGAGCAAAATGAGGAATGGGTTGCTTCTGTTTGGAACCAAGTGCTTTATCTAGGGAACACTTGCCACCATACAGACTTTGTTTCTTTTTATAACTAAGTGTAGTTTTGGGTTTTTTAGAGATGACTATGCACAGTTTAAAGAAAATCAGCCACAAAGACTAGAATAGCATGGTAATCTTGTTCCAGTAGCTTCCTGTCAGTTATATTTTTAAAGAAAATTAAATTGATTTTTTTCAAATTTTAATTTGGTGATGGGGAGAAATTTTGCTCCCACCTTAAAAGATGAATTTTCAGCTCTGCTAGAAATAAGCCCTGCATGCTTATGAAAGTAAACTTTAAGGTGACTAAATGCCTTCTACCTCTTCCTTACTGAAGATTTACTTTTTCTAAATGTCTCTTGGGGGAAGGGCAGTTTGTGGAACCAAATGATGCTTTTGTAAGCAAAACTTCAATTTCCTTTTTTAATAGAGCCAAATGTCACCATTGCTATCCCTGGTCAAGGCAGTGCCATTTTGGAGTGGCTCACAGTTGAAATTTACCTTGTCACATCTTTCAAATTTTCTCCTTGGAAAAAAAAAATTAAAAAATAAAAATACGAACATACATAGTTTTTTTTGAAAACTACAGTGCTTGGTGGAAGAAGGATGGCATTTGGCTACCCTGTTCTTTCTCGAACGCCTCGGTGTTGCCTGTCTGCGCCGGCCATTGTTGCAATGTAAGCAATACTGTTTGATGCACTGCCACCCTCTATTGTTTGTTCAGTGTTTAGAATCTCCAGTGGGGAAGAGGAAAAGAAGCATGACTGTTAGTACTTCTCAGGACCCATCTTTCTCAGGATTAAACCAGGTCTGAACTGTCTCCTATTCCAACCTCAACCCCAAATTCATGTGCTTTATTTTTGTTTTGTTTTGTTTTTTTTTTTCCTGGAGAATGTAGACCTTGCAAAAGCACCTCTTATGTTGGCATTATTCAGACATACTTGGCAAACATGTAACATTACTAAGATGTTTCCCTGTGGCGCTTGTTTAAATTGTGGAATTATTTCTAAACTTGATATTAAAAAGGGCTAAATGTACTTGCTTGACTTCAGATGCAGAAGCAGGTTTTATTTTTGTCCTTGAAAACTCAAAGGCAATCTATTGAATGTGTTGAAGGATAGATGTGCCACCCCAGTGAAATAGCAGGGCTCCTGTATAGGGCTGTCTGCTTGCCTTCCTGTAGGGTTCCTGCAGTGTCTTTCAAGGCATGTGGAGAAGTTCTGTTATCGCTTCAGCCAGACTCCTTCCCTTGCAGTTTTTGTTCAAAATCTTTCCAAATGTGTAATGAGGACTCTCATATTTTCATTCATTGTGCTTATAAAATGAAGTTACTCCAATAAGCTGTGTCTTGGAGAAGCATGAGCTTATCTTGTAGTGTTAAATGTAGTACTCCTGACTCTTTAAAAAGAGAAGATGAATTGGAGGGAAATGAAGACATATGCCAGTTCGTAGCAGGACAGCTGGAAATTGCTGAATATGAATCATAGCTCAGGAGTTTGGCCATAGAATCAGTCTGTAGCTTTCCACAATGATAGTCTTCACGTATTAAATCCCAGGCAGCTAGCTGCTGTATGCAAGCTGACAGGCTTCTGTTGTCTGCTTCTGAAACTTTCTTATCAGTTGAGGCAGAGACTTTGATCTACTTCTCTAGTTGCTCTTGGCAAAAATCTTGCCCTTTTTCTCCAGTTTCCTGCTTCATGCAACAAACAGAATTAAGGTGGTATGAGGTTATCTGTGGGAATACATCTGTGTTCCTCCTGTCTGGCATCGGTACATTCTGTGCTCATCCAAATCAGGCTGTATCTTCCAACTTAACTCTTTGCAAGATGGACTTAGTCTTTTGCCTTCCACCCATCTAGAATGGGAAATACAGAATGAGCCTAAGCTAGGGAACAGAGTAAACTTCTCCCAAGAAATCAGTGCCATAAAATAATATCCAGTTACTTGACTAGCGTAAAATAGGTATGTGCTGCTGAATTTATTCTTTTTTTTTTTAAGAGGTTCTACCCATACCTCTTGAGAGAATGCAGGATTACCTTGTTCAGGTCTAATATCGAGAGGTTGTAGCAGTTGTGGAACAGGCAGAGCATCATTTACTTTTATAACTCTTTTGAAGAAAGTAGTCTTAGCATGTCTGTGCTAAACAGGGCTAGATACCAGCTGTTTATGTATTAGAGACACACTTCAGTGTTAGCTAGTTTGATTGATGAACTATGACTTTGTCCCTTCATACCATTAATTAACAGCAAGATCCCCAGGATTACAGAAAGCACATGAAGACTTCGAATTGTTTGAAGTGTTTGTAACTAAATGTGCAGTGAAAATATTCTGACTGATGTGTATAGTGTTTGGTTTTCCCTCCTTCTCAAGGCATAGTATTTTGCTTAAACTAATGGGCAAAGGCCCTGCAAAAGTAGCTATTGCAAACTATATGTCAGAGGCTGTCATCTGATCAGAAAGCTTTAATCAGAAAATAAGGGATCGCATTTGAGCTTAGGCTTTGCTTCTAGGAAAGTTGCATTTGCAGTATAGTAATCACATAGAAGCTTTATGCTGTCTGCTTTAGGAGTTTAGTATCAAAATTGCTAATTTCCTGGTAGCTAGAGAACATACCCATGCTCACTAAGTGAGTAACTACCTCTAGTGGTAGCTGTGGCGGGTGCAACAGAGACAAGACCCCCACTTCCCTGAACTGTCTGACCAGTGTAGTTGATTTTAAAACTTGGTTTTAAGTCCTCTTGCTCAAAGCATTCTGGGCTTCCAGAGTGACTTCCACTAGAACAGCAAATGTAGAACTGCTGTGCTTTGTGGTTGCATATAAATCGTGGCAAGATTTCAACTCAAGGTTTTCTGCTCTGACATCAGTAGTTTAAGAGGTTTTTAGCTTTGTGTTTTCCTGTCTAGACTACCAGAGTTAAAAATCTTCTTCAACCAGAATTCTAAAACATACCTACCGTGCAATTCAGAAACTTTCGGTCTTTGGTATCTTTGATACTTCCATGTTGAGTGTCACTTTATAATTCACAGCACTTCAGTGTACCAGAGTGACCCTTTGTTTCAGTCTTGAATGCAGGTATACCTGTGTATCAATCTCTAGCACTTGCTTGCATTTAAAGCTGCATCTTCTGTTCTGGAATCACCTTTAAGGTGATGAACCTACTGAATAGGTTTTTACTGAGAATTTCTTGACCCTTATGTCTTCTTTCCATCATCTCCTTCCCTCACCCAAGTTACTTTTGCAGTATTCATTAATCTGTAGGGGTTGTAGTCCCTGATCCTGTAGCATTAATCCAGCATTAGAATAGGGAGTTCAGCCTGATGATTTGTAGCTTGAAGACTGATTGCTAGAATTTGAAATGTTCCTTGCGTACTTCTGCCTCAGCTTTTTTTGCCTAGTCCTGAAATCTTGTTGCAGGAAGGTATAGTCTGTATTAACCTTTGTAGATAGGCTGGCTGTTAGCACACTAATTAGCATGCACTCAGTCATTGGGCAAGCTTGGTTATTAGAAACCTAAATTGGATTCCATGTACTAGGCTCTAGCTTCCTGGCTGTATTAATATCATCAGCAAGTGTGTCATGTTGCTGTGATAGTGTTCTGGTAGTCTTAAAATGAGCGTATGATTGAAAGCAAGATGTCTTGTTTGCTGTTGAAGGTTTCGGCCTTATGCTCTGCAGAATGGCCAGTATTCTTTGAGACCTAGAGAAGAGTATAGGATGTGCATCATTTGCATTAAGCTGCTGAGCTGCCATTAACTGTCTGTATGTGTAAACTGCTCTAGTGTGAGTGGGTTTTTGTGAAGTGTGCTTTCGCACATACTAGTTTCCTTCCTAAATTGTACACTGTAGTTATCGAGCTAATGTGATACAAACTACAATAGTAACATAAAATAGTTGTAGAACTAAGCTACAGGTGCTGAGTAGCCAATCTAATCTATTCCATTGGATTGAGAAAAGGCTTGAACTAATTCCCTATTAAGTTTTTGAACTGGCTAGTTAAAGCCAGTTGTGACTCTGCACTGTTACTTTGCTTCCTCTTAACTGTAGGCTGTTACATTGTGTGGGTGTCAAAATGTAGCTAATGCCTAGTAAAAGAGGTTGGGGATTCCTTGCACTGTATAGGAATATAATCTATTTTCATTTTTCTTTAAGTTATTCCTTATTGACTTTGGTTTGGCCAAAAAGTACCGGGACAACAGGACAAGGCAACACATACCATACAGAGAAGACAAAAATCTCACTGGCACAGCTCGATATGCCAGTATCAATGCACATCTTGGCATTGAACAGAGGTGAGTTCAAGGAGGTTACTGCTGCACTTTGGAGGCTGCAAGATGATCTTATTTGTAAGCTTCTGGAGTGTCTGAACTAATTTTATATGAGTAAGTGTATATATCCCTTTGCAAGTGCTTTTCTTTTTGGCTGCCTGTTCAAGGGTAGGGTAAAAAATCCAAGCACCTAATTTGCTTCTTGAAGAGAGTCTAAGTCTTGCAGGCATGAGGTGGATGTTCTGCATACTGTTTTGTTTTTTTAAAGGATAGGCTATACTTCCCTGTGGATCTGTCAGAGGACCTTCACAAATGAAACGGTGCACTTTCCTGATTGTGTTGGTACCTGTTGATGGCACTGCTGACTGGCTTGAGATGCAATTCTGTAGCCAGAAAGGGTATTCTAAAGCTGGTGTCTGTGTCCTGTTTTCTCACTCTCCCTTCAAGTTAGTGAACTATTGTTTATCCTTTTGTCTGCAAGCAAGACTTAAAGATCTCTTACTTCACTCGCACTGTATTTTGGTTTCTGGTATACACAACCATAGTTGTGGATCTGTATGTATATATGTCTATGTATGTGTATTTATATGTTTGAGCTTTGCTTAATCAACAAACACATTTTTTATCATCTGGATCAAAAGCATATTGCTACTGCAGTATCCTAGCAGCGGTCCATTGGAGATAGCACTTTACATTGTTTGGAAGTGTATGTTAGGTACTCATGAGATATGAAGTGATGCTTCCCTTCTCTTCCTTACCTACATGCCTAGATGTTGTAATGTGTAAGTGTAATAGTGTGGCTTTACCACATGGTGCTGAGGTCACTTAGCCACAGTTAAAACTTCCGTGAATGCCTGTGCCTCTGACCTTCAATTTAATCAAGATGGGAATGACAGAATTTCTAGTGGTCAACTTCAACTGACCATGTAACTTAGAAATATTTGGTGCTTTAAAATGCTTCATGTTTCTTCTTTGCTTTAATTTCTTTAAGGTTCCTTAAGTGTATTTTATTGTCAGTGTCATTATCTAAAGCCTGCTTGACATGTGGGTCAAGTAGGGTAAATGACAGGTGTCATTTCTGAAGTACATTTCATAGAACCCAAGCCATCCTTGTAAGGGAATAGCTGTGCTAGCACCTTACAGTGAAGGGAGGGAACTGCAAAGGTCTATCGCTTTTGAAATTAGTTGGAGGTCTTGTATCATCTCTGCTTAAACTGTCTAGATCAAGTTAACAGTGAGGCAAACAAATAATATATTCCTGTAATCAAGAGAAACCAGTCCTGAAGCTTATGGCTGAATATGTCACCTGTTAGTGCTGTACTTTAACTGTTAGAGAACACATTTTCCTATATGTAGTGACAGCTATTCTTGGAGCTGTTTGCAATGTTATCCATTTCTTGTTTTAGTAATGAAGAGTATTGTCCTGTTTTCCAAATCCTGAAAATCATTTTTATCAGTATATGCTCAAATGTAATATATCCATTACAGATCTACAGAGCTAAATGTTTCCTACTACAAAATTATGAAATTAAGTATTAAAACAATTAACTGGATGGGGGGTGGAACCTATTAATCCCTTTATTGCTTCTGAATTTACCACTGCCTTCTCAGAAAACGTAATTTTATGTCACGGCCTCATACCGGTTCAGTGAATCCTGTTGATGATTAAAATCTGCAATTCTAATACAATTAGCAAGTTTTGCAGGCTGGAATTTGTGGTCTTAGTATCATTTTTCATCCCTCTGTCTTTGGCTGTGGTTTCATGTTACAGCTGAGATGACCTCAGAGCTAGCTGCTGTCAAGAGGAGTGAACCAATCTTATCTTCCCTGGCCCCTGGGCACAGCTAGTGCTTTTTTGGCCTTGTGGTGAAATGGCTTAGGGAGCAATGCTGATATTCTTCTGGGATAGCTCCCTGAACTGGTTCCCCAAAGGGTCAGAGAGCTGCAACGTGAGTTGAGGGGGTGACAGGCATGCCAGTCCGGTGATTATTAGTGTTTATATGGGGTTGACTGTAACATAAAGCATCACCTACCACTTCTTTCCTCTCATACCGAGATCTGGAGGTAGATCTGTCCAGGTTCTTACAGATTGTTCTCATTTAAAGGTAGCTGTTTTACCCTCACTCGTATGTATAATCCTGTTTGCAATACTGCTCTCAGCCTTTTGCTCCCTTGTAGGGGTAGTAGGTGCATAGTCTTTCCTGTGACCGTTTAAATGCTTTTTTTGCAGATCTGCTTGGGTGGCAAAGTAGCAGCAATACTTGTCAGGTTCTCTTGATAAGGGAGCTGGGAGGAGAAAAATAAGTTATTTTTCTGTCTCATGATAAATAGATGTTAGCTGCAGAGGGGCAGTCAGAGGAAAAATCTAATTCGACCACAGCTGGGAAGAGGCAACTTTGCCAAGAGGAAAAAAATCATGGAGCGTTTTTTCCACTTCAGTGAACTGTACTAGCCTCAGTAATCATGAAAGCTGTGTATGATGGTGTTCATGTGGCTGAAGTGTGGATCTGGAGCATATGCAGTACAGAAAACATTTGAAGCCTTTTAGATGAGAGTTTGCGTGCAAATTGTCGGTGAAGGCTATGGATGCATAACTTGGGAGTTCTCTAGCTGCCTTAAAACAGAATTCTTGTGGGAAGAAAGCAGAGGCACCTCTCAGATTGATGCATGTACCTTTCTAAATATTGCTTGTCTTTTAAAAATCATGGAGGCAATTCAGGGTTTTTTAACAGAAGTGAAGAAAGAAGGGAGTTAATGCCCTTTTGGGGATAGATGTTCAGTATTGGTCCCAGACTGAGGCAAGGTTCAGGGAGAAATCTTCCTTAATGAAGTTGAGGCTAATGTCATGTATCTCTCTTACAATGCATTCTGTGGTTCCTACAGGTAAAACTTTAGTTTCTATCCAAGCTACTTAATTAAATGGGAAAGACGTTTAATGTTTCACTCTTTATTTTCCAAAGTTTTTGTCTCCCAAATTATTCTAATGTAACTACAGATGGAAACTTGCCACACACAATACCTACTGACTATTTCTTGCTTGAAAAATGAATAGGATCTCCTTCCTGCTTGTGACGACTTGTTACATGCCTGCCAGTGGAATCCTGAACACCTAGATGTCTTAGCTGTATTAGAAAGAGACCTTCCTTTGCACCAAAGCTTAGGTTTTATTCCTTAATTTTTATTTTTTAAATTTTGGAATGCTTGCACTATTTGGAATGAAGTATGAAATGGCAAAATTTGTAATTCATTGTGTTCTTCCTCTTTCTCCAGTCGTCGGGATGACATGGAGTCTCTAGGCTATGTATTGATGTACTTTAACAGAACCAGTCTGCCTTGGCAAGGATTAAAGGTAGGTTATGTTGCCTTTTCTTTTTCCTCACCCTTATTTTCATGTTTGGGTATCGTGCTTCTGCCTGCTGCTCTGGATAGGTGGTTGTATATGATGTTTAGCTTCACTTACACAAAGCGGCTTTTCCCAAGGCATGCTATTTATAGAATGTAGAAGAAAGGTTCTTTCTGCTTCTTGTGCAGCAGGCAAAATGTGTATTGTTTGACTGTCTTAAAATTTATGCTAAACAATAGCTTATGTCATCTTTGCAAATTATTATTGTCCTGTTGTAGGCTGAGGCCCTTTTTGGGAAGTAGAAAATAACATTGCTAGTGGCTTTTTGAATTGCTGTAGAGAGTATGGAAATAATCTCTTGCCTAGCAAGTTCAGCTTTAGTGATATCTTCAGTCCAGTTTATGGCATGACTGAATAATTATTAGCTGCAACAGACTTGTTTCAAGTATTTTCATGTATTGGTAGCCAAGTACAAGCATGGCAAATATTTCTTATTTCTGTTATATAGACTTCAGTGATTTGTTTTCATGTTTTAATTGTTTTCCTTCCTCCATGTGAGAGTTGTGTAACCCAAATGGTGTTGCAGCTGCAAGTTTTCTAAAAAGACAAGCTGCTTGTAAAACACTAGAACTCTTCAGCTGCATATGAATGCAAATGGCTGCTTACTGAAACACGCAGGCAGCCCTTGAATGGGGTACTGAGTGGGAATTAATAGAACTTTGGCAAATGTAAATGCAAGTCTGGTCTGTTTAATGGACAAAAGCAGCAGCTAGAACTACACGAGCTGTGCCACGTGATGGAAGCATTAGACTGCCCAAATGGTATTAAACTGTGTCCAAATCTTAATACCAGATTGACCTTCATTCTGTTTGCAGTAAGTGTGTGGGACTTGGAGATTTCACATAAAATACTTACGGTTGACCAAAGGATTTTTGTTATTTTTTTTGCTACTGTCCTTGTTAATCCAGTGTTGCACAGTATCTCTTATATTGTGACCTACATGTTCCACAGGCTGCAACAAAGAAGCAAAAGTATGAAAAGATTAGTGAAAAGAAAATGTCCACTCCTGTTGAGGTTTTGTGTAAGGTAAGAGTTTCCAAGTGATGTCATACTGTGAAATGGAAGTTCTTTTCTTTCTTGTTTTTTTAAAACTAGAGCCAGTAGATTAGTCTCACATGGCATTTGCTGCTGAATAATACTTCCCTGGCAGTCATGGGTACCTTGTGTTTGGCCACCCAGCAGGACTGTGAATGTGTGTAACAGGGCAGGCATTCGCTGCTGTTTCTTGGCATAGTTCATGCCACCAT
This sequence comes from Pygoscelis adeliae, assembly GCF_000699105.1. Lineage (NCBI taxonomy): Eukaryota > Metazoa > Chordata > Aves > Sphenisciformes > Spheniscidae > Pygoscelis > Pygoscelis adeliae. The sequence goes on along the minus strand of NW_008824283.1, from coordinate 2,052,061 downwards.
CATTCCAGTTCTTGGTGACTGTTGGCTGTGCAAGCTCTCCAGCTCTCTTAGGTGAGGCTTGTTCATTTCTTCAACTTCTACAGTGAAAGTTCTACATGTGCCCTCATGGATGAATAAAACCAAGGTAGAGCTGTATAGCTTGCCTGTATATACTTGTTTCTGCCTCTTCAAGATTGTTCATGTTGTCTTCTGTATCTCAAATAGAGGCTGTAGTGGAATTGGATGTCAAGTGGTCTTTAAAGCCACATTGCAGAATGATGTTTTTCCAATGCTATCCTTTAGGTCTTAAGATTTCTCTTGAACTGTGGCAGCCGCATGCTTGTTAAGAAAGGTCCTTGAGAACACATGGTAGTTTTTGCACATCAAACAGCAGCACCAAGGATTGCACTTTCTAGTCATGCACATTTATATACACTTACAGTCTGACAGCCTGTTCCAAACTGCTGAACTGTTGTACCCTGTGTTTTCTTGTAGTGCAGCACTATGCTGTGTGCTATTACATATTTATGTGTAGGCTTTCATATAGCATTAAATGTATAAATATGTAAAGCAGGGAATCTTTGAAAGAGGTTTTCAGGGTTTAAGTCTTCACACTTAATAGTGGTAACTGACCTTGCTTCTAGTATGCTCAAGTAGATTATCAAGGAAACATGAGTGGACTCTTTAGAGAAACAATTACTACTTATTTCAGAGACCTAGTTAATAAGAACTAGGTTTAATTAGGATGAATGAAGTGCTTTAAATATGTTGTATGTTGAAGGTTTTGGTAGCAGAGGACTTGTGATTGCAAAACATGCATCAGGTAACAATTCTGGGGAAGGAATGTGTACCTGGTAACTTGCTGATAAAATCCACTTTCTGAAATACAGGATAAATGAATACCTAGAGGCAAAGTGGAATTCACACTTAGGAATCTTCAGCCAGTTTTTCTCTGCCGTTATAGACAGAAATACAGCTCTTTACCTTCTTACAGGCTTGTTAGAAGTTTTTTGCTGCAAGCCATGGCTTGATGATTAACACTGTTGATTTACAGGGATTCCCTGCAGAATTTGCCATGTATCTGAACTACTGTCGTGGCCTGCGCTTTGAAGAGGCACCAGATTACATGTATCTGAGGCAATTATTCCGTATTCTTTTCAGGTCAGTCTCAAAGTGGAAAAGTACAGAAATTTGTCAGTGCTTTACCAGTTGGTAACTGCTCTGTGGGACTTGCACTGCAGAAAGCTGCTCCGTATGTGGGTCTTTCTTTCATTTCAGAGTTTGAAAAGCTGTTTAAAGGACCTGAAAAATATTGTTCAATGTTAAACTTGAAGGAAAAGATTCTCTTGTTTTTGCATTGCCTGATCTGACCACCAATGCTAGAGGGTTGAGCCCATGCTTCCAGTTCTGTTGCAAGTAGCTTAAGAAATTGACCCCTCGGTAGAATTGTTTGAAGCTTTTTCTATTTGGAGATTGGTGATGGGACTAGCAGTGGTGCCCAGGAGACGGATTTCAATGGAGGGGAATAGTGCTGTTTCATTGAGTTTGTTAGAGAAACCAGAACATAAACTCAACCTTGTGGAGTGAACAGCATCTGTCAAAAGAAGAGCTGGTACTGATCTCTCAAGAGTCTACCTCCAAGTTTCTGGAATCCAAAGCAATTTTTATTCAATGATCTACAATACTGCAGTCTCTCCTTAAAACTATATATATATTTTAAGGAAAAAAAAAAAGCTGAGAACTTCAGTGCAGACAAATGGGTAAGCTGGGTTGTGAGTAAGTGCTTCTACAAATGTAGACTTTTGCGTAAACAGTGAAGAAAATGCTGCTTAATGGTATTTGGGCTTGCTTCGAGAATCCCTTTAAGTTAGTAATACTTAGCATTTATATACCATTCATAATCTCCAAAGCAGCTTACAACAAGAGTTAACCTCTAGTTCTGGGTTTTCAGCAAAGGCTTGGTATTAGCAATAAGGAAGTTATGATGTGTTACAGTAAAGTATTTCACTCTTTTCTAGGACCTTGAACCACCAATATGACTACACATTTGACTGGACAATGTTAAAGCAGAAAGCAGCACAGCAGGCAGCCTCTTCCAGTGGGCAGGGGCAGCAGGCCCAAACCCCCACAGGCAAGCAAACTGACAAATCCAAGAGTAACATGAAAGGTTAGTAGCCAAGAACCAAGTGACGTTACAGGAAAAAAAAATTACACTAATTTGGACAATGTCAACAATTTAAGTGTTAGATCAAGGAGGTGGTTTAAAAAATATATTTGGCTGTTAATTTAAAAAGCAAAACCAAAAGACGTCCTTGGAGAATTTGACTACTAACTTTATACCAAAATGTCCTTGTTCTTCATATCATTTCTTCTGGGGATGTTGGGTCATTTTAACCACTGCATCTTTTGCTCCCACATTAACCACTTTCCAAAAACAAGAAACTGACTTGGTGTTGGGATTGTGACATTTTTATTTATTTTTACTTATATATACATATATATATTTTTATATATATATAAATATATAATACAATCCAAAATCCTAGACCTAACACTTCTTAAGGGATAATTCTCATTAACTAGGCAAGGATCTAGAGACTTTGGGTTCTACTCTGTTCCAGCTGGTATAGTGCTGTGGGTTTGCTTCTGTTCTGTATGCCTCAAATATTGGAAACAGAAAATTGTGAATGATCTGGCTTCCTCCAGTGGGTTTACATTGAGACATTTGGTCCAGAGTTAAAGGAAAGGACCAGTGAGCTCAAAATGTCTTGCCTAAATCAAGGAGTAACCCCAAACTGCTGTGGACTGCCAAGTCATAATTTTCTGAAGTATCTGGATGCTCTGGGGTGGGGCTTCAGGTTCCTTGACTATTTTTAATGTTTCTAGGTTATGGTTTCAAAGGGAAATGTGAAATGTTCAAGATGTAATTGTGTGAAAACTGAGTTCTGAAAAGGCAGATATGATTTTTTTTACATATTCTAGAAGCTTTTTAAATTTTTTTGTGATGTAAATCTACCAGTGTTAGCCTAGTCAGTCACTAGAATGAAACTGCTACAGCTAATGACTATTACAGCCAGTCTTGTAATGAAACTGATTCCTCAAGATGAGCTGTGGATAAAATTGAAGCTAGTGAGGCTGTCTGAGTGAGAGTAGAGAAGCTAGGTTTAAGTTAGTACTTGGGCATTGCTAGTACTTGCTACTCTTCAGTACATTCTTGTCTTGACTATCATTTTTATGTGTATAAAACTATATATTAAGGTAACATGGCAGACTTGGAAGTCAAAGAAATGCAGAAGTTTGCAATAAACTTATCAAAACATTGTTTTTCATGTATTGTGGCAGCATTCAAACATTGCCAGGTGGCTTTAGTCAAAATAGCTATCCAAAAATATAACACTTCATCCAGAAAAATGAAGAAGTAAAATACCTGCTGGTCTTCCCAAGACACAATCTGGAATGGTTTCTTGAAGAAAAAAAAAAAACTTCCACAGGATGCCATTAAATGTCCAATTCTTTGTGGCATAAAGAGTCCAGCTTGTTTTGCTGGAGCTGACAGGTGTTACAACACTGAAGGCTGTAAACCAGTTCCTTCAGCTGGAACACCGGTACGTAGCAGACTCGTAGCAGTCTATCTTAGTAGACTAAGATTGCTTAGTCTATCAGTAGACTAACAGGCTTAGATTGCTTCCCAAAATACAGAAGCTCTGACTGGAGTTCAGAACCCACTACTGAACCAGCGCAATGTTGGGAGAGATTGGCTGTTAGAGCAGGAGGGAAGGAAGTAATCTGAGCAAAAATGTGGATTCTTCACAATGGCTCATGCTTAAAGTGAAGGTCTTAACAGGAGGTGATGGTCTGTAAACGGATGCTGCCGTGAAAATCAAGTTGTATGCACTTGAAATATTGTTTTGCCGGTGAAGTATTCTGAGGTTTAACGTGCTACTCTTCTGGCTCAGGCGGTCTCTGACCAAGTGCTATAGTATAAGTGAAGAAAAGGTCATTATAATGATTATCTGCCTCCATCTTCTAGTGATGATTTAGTGACAGAGTGCAAAGCTGCAGCAGACTGACAAGCACGAGTAACGGGGAAGCTGTCTTGCAGTTGAACCTTAATAGACCATTTCTGTTTCTTGATGGACATTTCCTCATCGCACTGCCCTTTGGTAACGAGGCCCATTGCTATAGCTATGGAGAAGTTGCTGTTTTTCTAGCAGAATTTCATTGGCTCTTGCATGGAGTAACAGCCTTTTAGGGGAATGACTCCCTCTCCCCTCCCTATCACGAAGAAAAGGCTTGTGACCTTTGGATCGATCAAGCTGTAATGTCAGCAAAGCATTAAAGTAGTGTTTGTCAAACATCTGAAGACTTCTCCACCTTCCTAAAATAGTTAGCTTAGTCTCTTCATCAAAGCAAAGATTCCAGATTTCTAAAATCCTAAATGCCTTTTTGTGGGGAATATTGATTGTTAATGAAGATTTTCTGAAACCAGCTAAGCTCAAGCTGGAGGCTGTATGGCTTATGTTGCTGTCACATTGATGATTAATTAAATACTTGGTTATTTTTTCCAGAGTTCAGTTAAATTCTCATGTAGTTGCTGTAGCAAAGCCTATGCTGAAGTGGCTTAAAAGGCTTCACGGTATCAAGTTATACCCCTCTGGTAACCATATCCAATTTAACAAGAGTACTGGAAATAGCAATTTACAGGTGCATTTATTGGTTAAAATCTTACAGTATACTGTATAAAGTGCAAGTACTATTGAATATGTGCATCTGGGGAGAGTGGTGAAATCTTAATTCTTTCAAACAATGTCCAGAGACTTACATGACTTAGATTGTTTGGACAATGTGCTCATCTATAGATATTCCTGGCTGCCTTAACTCGGATCCATATTAAACCATCTCGCTGAGTCCTATAGGCTATTCAGGCTGAATATTCTGTTTGGTTCCAGGGTAGCCTGTTCTGTCAATGGCCTTTTTGCTCTTTTTTTTTTTTCCTGTCTCTCTGTGGAACCCCATGCAGTGTCTTCTGTAACAGCAAGATCAGCTGTTTTTGAACTTGGGAGAGGTGAACTGTTTCAACAGACAGAGCTTCTCTGCTGACTCTGGGAAGTTTAGCTCTCGATCTCTTGACAGTGCAGCAGCTGTTCAGGTGTGATTTGTAACAATGCTTACAGTCAGCTTCCCTCAGTCATAAAACTGACTCAAGCAGTCAGTCTCCAGGATAAAGTCTATCAGTTCCATTTGTGAGAGATGTTTTTAATTCACTTCAGTGTAGAGTTCTGTAAGCCCGTCAGCAGTCCCATTAGCATTCACTGGACACCTGTGGTCGTGGCAGTATTTCTCAGAACAGACTATTAATTCACTACTTGAGATTTAGCCAATTGACAACTAAATACTTTTCACTGCTTGTCTCTGCAGCTACTTAATAGAGAAAAAGTTTGAACACCTCTCAAGTAGAGGAGCTTCCTACAGTATGACAGTACAGTTACTCTTCTCCCATTGATCAGATCTGCAGCTATGGTAGTAATAAAGCAATTTGAGTATCCCTCACGTAGCATAGAGATTATCAAAGTTTTGGGTAACACCCCAGAGGAACAAGGAGTGATGAATGTGCAGGTTTGAACTGGCCCTGTATATAGTGAAGATTTGTTAGAGAGATGCCGGCATAAACTCTTCAGCATGTTCTTCGTTCTGGCAAAGTCTCGTGCGCTACATGAATGTCTCAACATCTCATTGGACAGCTGCGGTTGGGCTGTTTGGGAACACTTCTGTGCAGTCTGAATAGGACTTGAAAGGGATGTTGTGGGTTGAATCCAGTAGATTGCTGGATTCAGTAGATGTTGCTCTCTGTAGAGTTGGGCATTCTCTTGCCCTTAATAGCTTGGATTTGAGGTATTCTAACAAACAGCAGCATATCATTTGTTAGCATGTCCTTTGTCCTCAGGTTCAGGATCCTGTTTTCATTTGAAATGTCCAGGCTTCTAAAGCAATGAGTTGATCTGTTTCTTTCCACACTGGGAACACACTCCTCCTCTGTTGACTTAGTTTTGGCTGCTTTGATGGAGAAAGTGGTTCAAATGACGAATCAATGGTCACTGCTGAACACACTAAATGGAAAAACAGTGTAACTTTTGGTTGTATGCATCAAGTAAGGGTTATGGACAACTTTATGCCATTGGAACTAAGGAATCCCTTGGGGTTTCTGTGTGAATTTGCACTCAGCTGGGACTGACTGTCTTAATTCTGGTGCAGGATTATTTTTTTTTTTTAGAATTGCTAGTGCTGGATAAAGAGAATTGTCCTTCAGTGCATTAAGATTGGGTTTAAACAAAGCTGTTGAATCTCTTCTAAATTACCTGTAGCCCATTCTGGAAGAGTTAAAGCTGTCTTCTGGGTACTATCCAGATACATTTTTTTTTTTTTTGATTGAATGTCAGGCTATGTTTAAGACTTGTTTGCACTTGCTTGTCTCTAGATGACAGCATAAGCTATAGCTGAGGTCAGCTTTATCTGTATTTCCCTGTGGAGAGATTTCTGTTGCAAAAACTCAGAGCTGTTGTTCAGATGAATTCATACATTGACAGAATACTGTGCTGTTCGGAGGGCATCCAGAATGGAAACTTGCTTGGCAAAAGTAGTTTTTGGTTGAGACTCCTGTTATCTCTTTAAAGCACAGTGCTACTACCTGAGTCACCAGAAATGAGTATATAAGCAGTCACGTGAAGAGAAGACTGGCTTAGCTTGCAGTAACTGGTTCTTTGAGATCTATGTATGTATTCCTTTACTCCCTTTTCCACAATGTCTTGAACTTGTCATTTGGAGTACTGGACTTTAAAAGAATTGTTCTTGACGCCCCACCTCCCCTGTCACATGAGTTGTTTCACTTGTCCTTCCAAGGACAGAAGGTATGCTGGGTTCCTAGTCACAGTCAAAGGTTCTCGCTTCTGTTCTGGTTGCCCAGAGTGTCGTACATGTGAGCATGTAGAGAACACCAGTTACTGTAAGGTAAGTTATTCCTGTTCCTTTTCCTTCTGTCTGTGTGACACTGCTGTACTGCATCTCTGAAAAGCACTACTGCAATCAGATGACAGTTTGACATTCAAGAATATAAACACGAGATGTTGCAGACAAGTAGAAAACAATCCTATGAAATTACATCCTGCTTCCTAGTGGCAATAACACATCTTGTTTTCAAACTGTTGGTCTGAATTCCTATTTGAAGAATGTGGCATCCAGCTGGTACATAAGCCTGTTTTCCAGTGCAGCAGTAGGTGTGAGTGAGAGGTGTGTGTTTGAGCTAAAGGGTGGTGGCGAATGCTGGTTAGCTTTGGAAATGGACACCAGGAACTCTGCAATTCTGAGACGGAGCAGCATTTTCCCCTTTGAATGACCATAACTGATGTTTAATTCTCCTACTGTGAAGGCTGTTCCTCATTTTCATCCTGTATCAGTAAGTTGCCCTTGTGTTTATCTTGCAGGTTTCTGAGCATGGCGAGGATGGGACAAAGCAGAGCAGATCGGAGCAGGACTTGTCACTCCCCAAATCCTAGAAATTTTAGTTCATACGTACACTTGCCAGTGGCTGTGGGCAACCATTTACTTGGTGTAAAGAACTTAATATCAGTATAAACTGGCTCTGGGCAGTGTCAATGATGCTGCACTTCGAGTTGTAGCAGCTGTAATTGTGAATATTTCTGAGATAGTGAAACATGGTGTCCAGTTTTCTATTGCATTTTTTTCAAGTGGAAAAGTTAACTAATGGTTGACACACAAGTGGAGAAAATTGTGCATATGCCAATTTTTGTTACCTTTTTACTTTGAACTACACTGCTTATGAGATCTCATTGTTTTGGAAGAATGGCATGAACAGTCTTCGGCAACAGTTGTGATAATTGTAAATGCTCACAATTGTGCACTCTTTTCTGGTTATTCCTCCCTGGGTTTTGAAAGTTGTACACTTAAAACATTCTTAAAGTTGTTGGCTTCTATGTGCAACATACCAAGCCAGCTGACATGGTAGTAACCAAAGATTCCAGTTTTTAAGCGTATGAAAGACTCTGCCTGCTTACCTGTGCTAGAAATAACAGCATCTAAAGTGAAGACTTAAGAGAAACTTAGCGACTACTAGATAATCTTTAGGACTCTGCATTAACTCTATAATGTTCTTGGTATAAAAGGAAAAACAGCATATTTGTCACGAAATTTAGTTAACATCTTACAACTGAACCTGTATGTAAGTTGCTTAGATAAATGTAATCACTGTAAACATCTATATGATCTGGGATTTTGTTTTTATTTTGAAGCGGGAGCTTTTTTGTTTACAACTTCATTAAAAACTAAAAACTGTTTCTGTAAGGAAATGAGATTTTTTTTTTAATTTGCCTTGTTAATTCAGTTTAAGAAATCTACATTACCCTGTTTTTAAACCAAGTTTTGAGGCCATTTGTTAAGCAAAAGAAGTCATATTTCTTTCTAAATCATTTTAGATTTAGTGTTGTAACTCTTCCTCATTTTGTTTTTAAATAAATTTTATATTTTTTCCTTGAGGGGGAAGGGGCAGTCTTGCATTTTTATAACTTGTTGTTTGAGACCAGCCCTCTATACTAAGATTGGATTTTTTTTAAAGTGAAATGGCATCTTTTGCAGACCCCGTATTGGCAGCCTCCGAGCGTTGCCATGTCATGCATCGGCTGGACTGACTTGTGATTGCTAGTTTTGAAAAAAATTTGAATGGAGTATTTGGATGGTTTTAAACCAAGGCATTTTCTTTCAAGTTCTTGTGAAGTGGATATGACCAGATTTACTCTTGTTCTTGGAGACAGCCTCGCACCATGCAGAGTTCACATTGGTTACTGCCCCAGGCTGTCTTCCTTCTCACTCCTATTCTAGCCCAGCTGAAAGAAAGAAATACTTTTATTGCTGGTAATTCTTTAACAGTGTAATTTATTCCTTTATAGCATGTCAGAATAAATTAAAAAAATGTCTGAAAATGCTGCCAGATGCCTATTGTGTAAATGTTGTTTGTATGTTAGCTTTTTAGACAGTTACCATGCATGTAGCAGAGTTCCTGCTCACAGTTCATATTTTTACTGTTTGAAAAGGTCTTTCATTTTGAAAACTGTTTCTTCAAGATCATAATACCTACACTGTGCGCTCTCTGTCATCACGGAGTGGTAATCTGGATCAAGGCCGCACTCTCCAGCGGTCACTATGCATACTCTCTTTACGAGAAGGATCTGCCCCGAGAAAATGTTAAACTTTAGCTGGAGAACATTGTGTGCTAATAAACGTTTGTATAGATAATCTGGGAGTACAGGGAGGTAAAAAGTCTGCCGGGCTTCAGAGATGTCAGTGCACATTTGGAAACTTCTGAGTTGGAGCGGTCTCTCTGTTACCAGGAAGGTGGAAGAGGAAATGTAGCTCATTCTTCTGGCTAGGATGTTTTTCTAGACTCCTGAGTATTGCCCCATCCAAATAAGGATGCTTTACAAGCAATGCCTCATATGAAAACTAGTATGTTTCTAAGAACTGGTATCTAGAATGCTATGTTATGTCCTTATATATGATTTCCACTGTCTAGGCAATGCATCTGAAGGGGAAGAAGCATCAGTGAAATGCCTTCTTGGCAGCTGTTTTCAGAGTGGCTGCTTGGAATTGTTTTGGCACTACTTTTCTTGCTTTGACATGAGATATTCAAAAGTCAGAGGAAATCATTTGGTTTCAGGAGAAGAAATTATTTTCTCTGTCCATTAAATTTACTCATGACTTTGAGGAGGGTTGTGAAACTTTAGAAACAAAACTGCCCTTGATTAAGCGCTGTAAGCCAGAACAGTTCATATGCTTGGAGTGTCAAAATGCATTGGTTCTTAAAACTGCAAGCCTTGTCCTACAGAGGAGCATGGAGTCCAGTCAGTCTTTCAGACATGGTGTGTTAGAGTTTACTTCTGCACGGAAGTGTGAGTTCAAACTGTCGGCTGTGTCGTGCTGCTTTGCAGAAAACCAGCCTGCACCAGACATGCTGAACAACGAACAAGATGGCAACCTTCCTTAAAGAGATGCTGTGATACTGAACACTCATTTGCTGTATAATCTATTTGGTTTGTAACAAAGACTTAAAACTGAACGCATTAAAAACTATGTGGATCTTGACTTCTGGTTGCAGCTCTGCAAAGGTTTTGTGTTGGGAGGTTTACTCTTACCTACTGATCTGATGCAAAGTCAAAAACTTCTGCAAGCTGTCCCAGGCCCTTTACCAGTAATTATCATTATACAGAGGCCATAAAGCAAGAACTACAACCTCATGCTCCCTGGAAAGTGCTAGAATTCAGGTAATGACATTAGGCTGTGACAACAGGTTCTTAATCATCTTACTGAGCTGTGTACAGGGTTTCAAAGCAATTTATTAACCTCCTTATAACAACTCTGAGAGGCATCCTAAGGACACCTTTTAAGGGATTGCTTAATTTGGAGTGTGGAGTGCTCCTATGCGCAGCATACTGGTTCATTATTTTTAACCTATTTAAGCCATTCCTTGCTACAAGCAATTGAGAGCCTTTTTCTCTCCTCCCATAAAAGTCTGAAAGAAGGGCAGGCTGCTCTAGGTCTCAGTTATTAGTAACATTAGTAACGTCGCTCTCACTGCCTTGCCTGCTGTTCTGCGTGGTGGTGGGTATTGGTAATAAGTGATGAATTCAAGCCCTGGCTGTGTTGAAAACACTGTTGGTCTCTGAAAGCTAGATACGTTTCTGGTAGGTGCGTCAAGCCTGTCCAGTGTGTGCCATCCTAATTTTTTTTTGCTGATTGCTATTGAATTCTGTCTGTATGAGCGTTATTTTTCAAGCTTACATGTTGACTTGCTCTGCTATTGCATTGTTCTGCCTGTTCTCTCAGTTGGCTTTTTCAGGTGCATTGCTTACAACTTGCAGGAACTTGTATGTGCTTTCTGTGCTGTGCTTTTCCTAAAACGGACTGCAGCAGAGGTGAAGGTGCCTAAGTGGTAGCTGCGCTGCTTTGAGCAGGAGGTTGGGCTAGATGCCTCCCTGCAGTTCCTTCCAGCTGGAATTTTTCTGGTTTTGCATAAGGCTTTAATTTCTCCTGACAGCATTCTCCAATTTACAAGATTTGTTGCTTAGCCAGCTCCGTCAGCCCCATCTGCTCGTTACTTAATCGCAGTGAAATCATCATGATTTCATATCGGCTTGATGTCATAATACAAGTTTATGAGCGTGGCAGGCTCCAGACAAAAAAGAAAATGGGCTGGGAGGAAGAGCTGTCTGCTCCGAGCACTAATGCCTCTGGAAACATGAGGCAAGGGACGACGCAGAGGAAGTGCCCACCCTCCTAATAGGGCCTGAGTGGAAGGACTGCGTTCATGGCGTGTTCTAATGTGGAAATGGCTCTTTAATGTAATCCTTGTTATCCAGGGCTAAACAGGAAGGGGGGAGGGTGGTACCAGGTCTGTACGCAAAGAATTGAGATTGACTGTTGTGCTAGGGCACAAGGACGTTCATCGTTCTCAGCTGCATTAACAAAGCTTTTCAAAATAGACGCAGGACTGTGTTGTCCTTAGCTGTGAAGGAAAGGTGGCGTGTTAAGGGAAGGCTGTGCCCAAAACACAGGACTGTGTCCTTGTTTTTAAAGGAACCACAGTGGGCTCAGCTGCTTTGCAAAGCTCAGTGCTAAAGGTGTGAAATCTTTCAAGATGCTAACTTGACTTTTTGCATCGTGTGAGATGTTCTTAGATGTAACTATTGCTAGTGCTGAATTCAGGTAGCTGGAAATCGGGAGGAGCTAGGGAGTATTCTCACACCAGGCTTGAGTGATTAGTTTTCCGAGTATTTTTGTCCATAAAATAACCACGAAGGTGATGCAGCTCCTTTTTCAGAGAATAGCTTGGCATTTTGATATCAGGGGCTGCTTCTGGAAGTACCTGAGCACACGCAGTCCTAACTGTTCTGTTTTCCCTTCCCTCTTCAGGAGTCTTTTGTTCCTGTTGGTGATGTGGATTGTTTTCTGTAAATACAGCTGGTCTTAACTTCATTTCTTTCCCTCTCTGAGTTTGAAGGATAGCATCAATATGCGTAGCTGGCAGAGAAGCTCTTTGAGCTGCTGTGTGCACTGCTTGTGTCCCAAGGAGCAGGCTCGGGGCTCCCTGCGCTGCTCCCTGTTCTCCACCACCCTTGAAATAACAGTGAGCCTTGAGCTACTTTGCAAGTGATGGACTTTGAACTTTTTTTTGAATGAAAGCAATTTGAGATCATCGGAAGACTTGGAGGAGTGTACATGCTGCCGTACAGGGTAGACTGGCTTTTGAGCTTTCCATGTTGCAGTCAAAGCCCCTGTGTGTAATGATAAATCTGGACCTTGCCCTTTACAGCCCTGTAAATATACAGGGCAGGTGCTTGACTCGGCACAATTCAGGTAACTGGCAGAGGTGGGGCAGTGGTACTTGCATGACTCGGCTGTGCTTTGTGGGACCTCGTGGTCCACCAGACCAGGGGCACGATGAACAAACCTTCCCTTTCCCTTCCTTGTACCTTGGATGCGTTGCTGTGGCACGTACCGATGCCAAAGAAGTGCAATGGGACTTTTCCAAATGAGACCATCAGATATGTTTAACTGAGAACCCCTGGGGTTTAAGGCTGGTCTCCTCGGCATAGCTTACCCTGATGTCTGTTAGGCTCGCCCTCGCTGCTGCACACACTTCTCTCATGGTGTTTGTACACCAACTGGTAACTCCGCTTCTCGGCAGTATGGGTAATTTTAAAGATCCTTGAGCCCATCTCTGTACGACTACAATGACTGATGTTTCACAAATCCTGCTGTCCCCAAGCAGGTCTAGTGGGCTGACCCCAGGACCAGCTTTTGGGGCTTGCAGCTGGCTCTGGTGTTCAAAAGCAGTTTCTCATTGCTGGCCCGCAGCTGGACCAAGCTGGCTGGCCCCTGCTGGTAGCATTTGCCAAATCTTCATTTGGTAGCGGCTGTAGGTAGGACTTCGCCCAGGCCGGGCGGAGATGAACAAGGAAGCATTTGCCTGCTTTGGATTACAGGCAGGTAGTGGGGGAGGAGAGCAGAGAGCTAAAGCTAGAAACTGGTGCAAGTCCTCTGAGCTGAGAAAAATCACTTAGGCAGCAAATAGATTTGGTCTTGTGTGCCGAAGGCTTCCCCCGGCACAGCTCTGACTTGGGCTGAGCTCGTTCCTCCTCCTCGGTGGCTGCTGGCATGGCAGGAGCTGGTGTTGGGCCAGGACTGTTTGCAGCAGGCGTGTCCGTGTCTGGGTCAGGGTTACCTGGTGGGGCGAAGTCTGTGAACAGCATCAGGAGTGTGTGTTCATGTTCCTTTGGGGCTGGCACTTGCATTACGTGAGTCAGACCTCGGGTACCCCCCGCTGCATGGCATCCTGGAAGTGCTCACCTTCCTTCCCAAGACCCCTTTCTTCTGGGGGAGGAAAGGCGAGGAACCCAGCTGTGGCCATTCTTCCCTTGGGCTGCCCAGGAAGTATTAATTGATGGCTTTTATTAGATGGGCTTGTGCTACAATGGCCCTGCTGTGCTGCTTGTGTCTGTGTAACCGAGGAGCACCAGTAAACTCTGCATTGCACTCCTGGTGTGGGAAGGTGCTGCTGTGCTGAAGCTGAGCTGATGTGGTTGTAGCGAGTTCCTGGCTGGCTGGTGTGAAGCTGTTAACAAATCCCATAAACTTATTATGGGCATAAGTCACTGCTCAGTGACCTTTCTCCCTCTCACTGACAGATTTTTACATTGCACCTCTTGACCTTCCCCGGACCTGCTGGCGGGGGGGCTCCCCGCCGCGGGGGCGCGCCGGGGGGGGTGGGCTGGTGGCTGTGCTCTGCCCGCCACTGGCCAGGGCTGGCTTGCATGCTAGCAACCGTCATGCTCTGCCAGAGTCTGGCAGTGTGTTCCCAGGAGGCAAAGCATGGGCTTGGGAACTTGATGCTGATTGGAAGTGGCTTGTTTTTGCTTCCCAGCATGCAAACAGCTCACAGGGTCTGGTCTGGTCTGTGCTCAGCCTTTTCTAGTGGAAGGCCATCAGGGTTTGTCAGCTCACTGCTCCCACCCCAGTCCTGTGTCTCCCAAAACCCCAGCTGCAGGCAGGGGTAGGTAGCTGTGTGGGCAGGATCCCTTCGGTGGCCAAGGAGAGGTGGGATCGGGGCACTGGACAGACTGGCTCAGTTGTGGCTGGGCTGCTCTTCCTGGGTTGGCTTTTCCGAGGAAGGAGTTGAACATGGGTGACAAGGGACACCTTTGCATCTGCGGGACACGGTGCAAGGTGTGTTTAAATGTATTTATGGCCCTTCGCGAGCGGGGAGTAGGGGGAGGAAGCAGTTGCTCTGACACGAGCCAGGTCCCAAGCCAAGATCACCTGGGCAGCTGCCTGCTCCTCTTTCTCTTCTTTCCTAGAGGACTCTGGTGCGTCCCCCACCCCCCTCAGGAAGTCTTGGGGATGCTGCCCAGTCCCTGTCCTCATCTATTGGTGAGGGGAAAGCCCGGCACTGTCTGCTGCCTTGCCTCCCACCTTCTCCCCTGCCTTGCTTTTCCCGGGGGTTCCGGAGCCGGCC
>NW_008824283.1:2035824-2037408 GCF_000699105.1 Pygoscelis adeliae | reverse complement strand
TGCTCTTCGTCCCTGCTTCCTGGAACCAGGGCACAGCTGTGCCCAGAGCAGAGCCTGGCAGCTGGGACAGCAGCGAGGAACCCGGCTTGAAGGGCAAATGGCCCCGCACTTGAGACATGGGGAGCCGGGGCACAGCTAGGTCTGGCAGAGCCCAGCAGCCAGGGCAGCAGCGAGGGACCCAACTTGAAAGGCAAATGGCCCTGTACTTGGAACATGGGGGGCCCCAGCTCACAGGCGAGAGCAGCCTGCCTTGCCATGGCCAGGCGCGCCGCACACACTGGTGACCCTCTGCAGGGCTCCTTGCAGCCCAGGGAGCAGGGGGCTGTTGGCTGCTGTTGGCTTGTTTCTTACCCCAGCATTATGTTTGGCTGCCCAAAGGAGCTCCGCTGCCAGAGCAGCCATGTGCTGAGCCTCCCTGGGACTGGGCAGCCCAGCACAGAGGGTCCAGAGCTGCATCCCTTTGGTCCACGCTGCCTATCAAACACCCAGTTTGCAGTAGTTTCCCTGTAACCTCTAGGAAAAAGTTCAAATACAAAGACACTGGAGCAAGCGGGGCACAACAAGCCTGTTGCACACTTGGCTCTTCCTAGGCATGACATGGTGGCTTGTGTGGAGTGTGGTGGCAAGCCTGTGAGGTTCTAGCACATGTGGGGCTGCAGTGGGGCTGTTGCCTCCAGTGCTGGCAGGCTCTGCCTCTGGCAGGTAATGGGAGAGGAAAGCAGTGCTGGGAGCAACCCTGCTCCTCTAAATAGCTTGCCAGCTTGCTGATGCTTGCTAATGTGGCTGAGCCCTGGTCCTGGGGGAATGCGGGGTACTTGGGATCAGTGTTGTGAGGGGAGCTTTGTGGGATGGGAAGGAATCCCAAACCACAGGGAACACTTTCCAGGAAAGAAGTGCTTGTGCTCAAATCCCATTTCTAGAAGGGCAGGGCAGCCTCCTGTGTGGATCTATGACTGCTTTTATTCTCACCGTGGTAATTGAGAGCTGAGGCTGAAGTCCTGATCTCAAGCCTCTTTGCCAACATCCTGGGAGCTAAAGGCTGAACCAGCTCCACGTCAGCTCTCTTGACAGCTCTCCAGCTGCCCTGGAGCTGACTGCTGGCGTCTTCAGGGTGTTGCCCTGGTCTGGAGACCTGCATGTCTTCTCTGGAGTGGGTTCAAAAGTGTTGGCCTAGCTCAGAGCTCGGTCCTATCTGCACCCTGCTCGCCTCCGCCCCATCCAGGTCCTCACCCTGGTGACAGGGAACAGCCATGAGCATCCCGGCTGCGTGGAAGCAGCTGCTGCGGAGATGGTACCGAAACTGCTTGCAGCAGCTCTGTCTGCTCCCAGCTTCCATGTTAGCATGCCCAGGGGGACGGGAAAGGTGGGGATGTCCTTGGCAGGGCCAGCTCTGTGCGGCTTTCCTTGCCATCCTTGGGCCTGCCACCTGCAGCTGAGCCCCAGCAGCCTCTATGGGAAAAGCCCTGATTCTGCTAACACACTGTGGGAGATCTTAGGTGAACACAAAGCAGCTGAAGCCTTAAGATCATCCTTGTGCCCGGCTGCCAGGGCTGTGACAGTCTGTGGAGCTGTGCCCCAAGAGGG
>NW_008824283.1:2032944-2035785 GCF_000699105.1 Pygoscelis adeliae | reverse complement strand
TTGTCCGAGTGCAGAGCGGGGTTTGGAGGTGCCGCTGTGCCAGGCTAGCAATGGTGCTGGAGGCCGGCTGAAGTGTTTTAACAGCTCTGCTGCAAGAGTCTGTAAAGGAGGCCTGGGTGGTCTGGAGGCACGGGCAGAGCATGGCAGAACCGGGTCTGGGCTTACCTCTTCTCTGGGTCTGCCGGATCAGCAGTGTCTCTGCCAGCTTGGCTAACCCGCTGCTGCCGTTCGGGGCATAGGCAAATGTCTGTGGTGCTTTGTACATGGGTTCAAAATGAAGTATTAAAAGAGACCATTTTATATCTGCTGGATAACACAGCTCAGTCTGGCTGCCCTCTCAAACCCACCCACCCAGTTCCTGGGTCCCTGCAGTCCAGCTCGAGAAATAACACCACTTTTCTTTCAGATGGGGAGAGAATAAGCTGCTCGTTGCTTCAGCTTGCATCAGGAGGAGTGTGGTAAATCCCTAGCGTCTAGCCTGGCTGTACCTGATAGCTGGAGTATGGAGATGTTGCTGATGGAAAGCTGAGCGCAACGTGGGAAATGCTTTGGCTTAAAATGTGTGAGCTGCCACCCAGTCTCCTTCCTGCAGAGAGGCCCCCAGGTGTGGTGTCTGCTCCTGCCAGGGTTGTTCCAGGGCAGTTGGCTTTCCCAGGCTCTGGAGCAGAAGGGGAGGCTGCCAGCTCGGGGCAGCACTGTCTCTAGGAGAGATACACATCTGACTAGCACATCCTGTTAGATAAGCACTTCTCTTTTTAACGCGCTTGCCGGCTAGGACCAACGCCTATCTTTCAAAGCTCCATCGAGTTGAAACACCGCTCCTGCTGTCAGCAGGATTTCATCAGGCGAACACGTACTCTGGCTCTTCCTTCTACCTGGGAACGCCCGCCCCATCACTGCGAGGAGGCTCCAGCCCCCCGGCTCCCACCTCCCAGCTGAGAGCATCACCATGGCCCCTGGCAGGAGAGGAGCTGAGAGCCTCCCTGCTGCTGCTGAATGGGCTGCCCCTGCCCATGCATCCACCCTGCGCCTCTCTCCTGGTCCCTCTACCTGCCTTTGAGGCACCGGGGCTGGCTGAGCCCTGGCTGGTGGCAGGGGATATCCCCTTGCTGGTGGGCTCAGGAAGGAGGGTGCAGTGTGAGGTTGTTTCCAGACTAGGTTTCTCTTCCTTCCCCAGCTATAAAAACTTTTAGGGCATTTCTTAAAACACTCTGAAGTGGCTTCTCTGTCCCATATGAATCTGGAACTCCTGGGCTGAGCCTGTTTTGTGCCCTGCCACCTCTAAGCACCTGGCTCTGGCTCCTTCATCCCACTTAGCCCAGATTTTCTTCTAAATAGGTCACTCGTTAATTGAGGGCAAGTACAAAGTTGCTCTGTTTCTCTTAGTCCTCCTAGGCTGGACAGACCCACTTGAGGAGCTGCGAGACCTGGGGCAAGGCTGAGTGATTAAATCCTTGTTGGCTGCTGCAGCTCCAGCTGGATTCTCCAGCTTCCAGGACTGGTTGCTGGTGTGTGAAGCTGGAGAGGGCAGGTCTGGGCTGACTCTTTCTCAACAGCCCTGCGAAAGCCCAACCCTTGCTCATTTGCAGAAAGAAGATAGTAAAAGCAGGTTGTGGCTGTTACAAGAGAAGGAGGGAGGAGTCCTGGTCTGGTGGGATGGGGTTGTGTACCTCCATGGCGGAGGGGAAAAAAGTGCTCTACATCTATTCCTGCCCTTGAAAGAACTGCTCAGCGCAGAGATGCTGGTGCCAGGCCAGGTGCTGGGGGAGGTGACAGTGGGGGTGCAGACCCCAGCAAGGGCTCAGTGCTGGGGAGAGGGGACAGTGTGAGCTTTGCTTTTCACCTCCCTTGAGGCGTGTTGTTGCTGTGCTGTGCAGACCCCACAGGTGCCCCAGCTGTAAGGAGATCCTGAGGCAGCTGGGCACCACAAGCCAGGCAGCCCGTGGGGCCCATCCCGGCAGCTGCCTGCTCCTGCCCTGCGCAGGCTCTGACTTTCAGAACTCTATGTGTGTGTGTTTAGCTTTCCCTGCTTGTTTCCATGAAAACGAGGGCGGACGAAGGGAGAGAGCCAGCTGCAGCCCCTCATTCCTAGCTCCATGGACCAAAGTCCATCTGGGAGCACAGCTACAGCTGGCTTGAGGCAGTGGGACCTTTTGCTGGCCAGGGAAGGGTCTGCTGGAGCAGGACAAGCCATGGCTCAGGGTCCTGTCACCCTGGTTATGGCATTACCCTGCTCCTGGATGGTCTGGGGTGGCTAAAGCAGCCCTGAGCTGTTTTATCCTGCGCAGGAGCTGATCCCCAGCCCTGGGGTAGGCGTTAATGCAGCCTCAGAACCCGGTTGCAAGGGCTTGGGCCGCTTCCCCAGAGGAGGAGCCGAGATAAAACCGGAGGCTGGCCCGTGGCGCCAAGGTCGAGGAGCGCCTTGAATCAATATTGGTTCACAACAGCCCGTGGGCGATCGCAACGAGGGAGCAGGGCAGGTATCTGCTGCCTGCCTGCCCTCTGGGGTTGAGCCTGTGCAGCGAGCTGTGCGTGGCCTCTGCTTTCAGGGCAGGGCTAGCCAGAGGAGGATCAAAGCCAGTCCTCGTCCCAGGCCCCAAGGGTACTCGGGCATGAGGGAAAGGTAGTGGGAAACTGCCCTGTTGGCAATTGGCTTGTGCCGCCTCATCTCTCCCTGGGTGCGTTTTGCTTTCCCAGGCTGCCGGGTGGGAGCGGGGCAGGGTGAGCTGGCCCCGCCTGGGTGCTGTGCCATGCCGAGCCGGTTTGGGGCTGCTGGGCCTGCTCGCCAGGGCGGGGAGGGCTGGGAGCTGCTGACGGAGGGGCTTTTGGGCAGTGCGTCGG
>NW_008824283.1:2028491-2032475 GCF_000699105.1 Pygoscelis adeliae | reverse complement strand
CCGGCACCCGCATCCCCCAGCCCTGCGCGTGGGCTGGCAGCCACCCACACGCTTGCACCCTCCTCTGTGACTCCTGCGTGCTTGGACTCCTCGGGGGGGCTGTGCCTGCCCCCTCCTTCTCCCCCTCCAGCTTCCCACGCACATGCTAATCCCATCCTGCTGCGGCAGAGAGAGCGGCTCAGCCCTTGCAGGGCTGGGTTTGCAGGCGCAGCTCCTGATCTGGGGGCCCTGGGGTGCCGGGCCCCCCCCCACCGGGTGCTGAAGGACGCAATCCTGCCTGCATGGAGCTGCCCAAGTCCCCATCCTCATGTTTCCAGCGTAGCTCCAGGGAGCTGAGGAGTTCAGCAGCATGGTCCTGGGGGGCAGGCACTCTGGAGCCAGGGAGGTAGCAAGTGTAGGCAAAGGGGATGCGGTCGCGGAGGGCCCCTGGAAGGTCCGTACAGAGCAGGCAGGACCAGGGGTGCGTGGGAGGGCCCCTGGGGATGCAGATGGGCTCATCTCCTTCTCTGCCTCTCGCTGAGTGTATGTGTGTGCTTGCGCGTGTGCATGTGCACGCACCCTCGCCTCCATCCCAGCCCTGCTGAGCTCTTCAAAAATCTGCATATGCAAAAAGCCGTAATCCCAGGAGCCTTTCCCTGGCTCAGGGGTGTCTTGCCCTTGGCAGGAGATAAGCCGGGGTGCTCCAAACCACCTTGGGGATGAGCGCTGAAGCACAGCAGTGCGGTGCTGCAAGGGCCACGATGGTGAGTGTGCCGGGCACCCAGGGGCGCCTGCCCCAGGGCCGGCACTGGGGCACGTTCACGCCGCGCTGGCCCGTAGAAGCCTGGGGAAGGGCAATGGGATGCCCTGCTGCAGGTGCTGGTGAGAGCCGATGGGGCGTGGGCATGCGGCTGCCACACCAGCACCCACTACTCCCCTCACTTAAAATCACCCTGTTTCTCTTCAGGCCCTGGCATTGGGTGGCATCGCCTGGCCCCCAACAGGGACCCTGCGCCCGAGGCCAGCGCAGGACATGGGGATTAGTTTTAAGCCGATTGCTGCTGCACGTTAGGGAAGCACTGAGATACTCGGCTGCGGGTCCCTCGGCGGCTGGTGGGTCATGGGGCAGTGCAGCTGCTGTGGGG
The DNA here is from genome assembly GCF_000699105.1 of Pygoscelis adeliae. Classification (NCBI taxonomy): domain Eukaryota; kingdom Metazoa; phylum Chordata; class Aves; order Sphenisciformes; family Spheniscidae; genus Pygoscelis; species Pygoscelis adeliae. Next base: position 2,031,351 of record NW_008824283.1, on the reverse strand, counting down.
CTGGCGCCGCACCCCGCCAGGGTAGGATGAGGTTTTGCCCCTTCCCCAATCCATTTGGTTTTGCCACCACAGCTTATAAGGGCTCATCACTCCGATGGCCTCTAGGAGTAAGGGTGACCAGCCCCTGTCCTGCCCCAGCTCAGTGGCCTAGTGGGACACCCGGGGGAGCCCTCCTGCCCACCTCCATGCTGGACACCTGCAGGGACCAGCCTCCCCGTGCTGGGGCAGGGATGGCTGCGGGTGCTGGGGTTTGGCTTCCAGCACGGTGCCTCTTCTCTCTCTAGCTAGGCAGTAAGGGACCCCCGATATTTTTTTGGAGGGCTGTGGCACACCATGCACGGCTCTGGAAGGAGATGGAGAGGAGGCAGGGAAGCGCAAGCAGGCAGCCCCTGTGGGCAGAGGAGGATTTACGGCCGCTGAGTTTCTGCAAAGACAATAATTGTGCAGGATTCTTGGAGGGGGTGGAGGGGGAAAAGCTGCCCAAAAAAGGGAGTGTGGCAGCTCGGCCTCCCCTCCTGGGTGCTTTCCAGAAAGCAGGGAACATGGGGGGCTCGTCCTGCCAGGAATAAGGGAGGAATGAGCATGTCTGCCTGTGAGCCCCGGGGAAGGAGCCCTACTCTGCCATCGCTGCCGTGTCCCGGCTCCCTCCTCTGTGCTCGGGTGCAGGGCTGTGCCTGAGGGGGCTGCTCCCAGTTGGTACCAGCTGTGCCAGCTGACTCACGGCAACACCCTTCTTGGCATGGCAAGGCCTCGCCGTGGCAGCCAGTGGCATGGGGCGGGCTGGTCCTGGGCCAGCGGTAGCGCTGAGCCGGTGGTGGCTGAACTGTGCTGAGTGTCTGAGCACTCCCCAGCAACTCCGTGCCAACACTGTCACCAGTAGGGAAACTGAGGCAGGGAGCATGCAACACCTGTGACTGATGCCAGGGTAGTATCTTTCTGGGACAGCATGACTTCCCTTGCTGTCCTCGGCACAGAGTGGCATGGCTGCCTGCTCCACCCTGGCCCTGGGCTCCAGCGCTGCCCTCTGCCCGCTCTGAAACCCTGGTGCTGCCCAGAGGCCCCGGCTGAGCCCCGTGGAGGGAAGAGGCTTTGCTACCCCATCCCATGAGGCCTGGCCATCCTCACCTCAGCCATCCTCGCCCTGGCCATCCTGGGTAGCAAAGCCCTGGCTGTGTTGTTCTTGAGGCAAGGGACAGGCAGGAGATGTGTGCCCCAGTTTCCCTATCAGGTGGAGGGGTCAGTGCTCCAGGCTTTATGCCCAGAGCTGCTGGTAACCCACGTGCACAGGGCTGGGGGAGGCACCCGGCGAGTCCCAAGGGGGACATTTGCCGAGCGTGGGGTCTCTGCTCTCCCCCCGCAGCTGCTGGCGCCGGTGCTGCCGCCCAGCTGGGCTCTGAAACCGCACAGCTGGTAGCCGGTAGTGAGGGGCGGGGAGCCAAACCCCAGCCCTGCTTTGGTGACAAGGAGACTGGTGCTTCCCGGCAGTGGCTGGGGCAGCTGGTTCACGGGCAGGCTGGGGGCAGGCCAGGAATTCTTCAATTAAAGGTCTTTTTTTGGCCAGAAATTGCCAATATTGTCCAAACCTAAATCTCTCTTAGGGACAGGGTCAGCCTTGATAAATTTTCTGGCTGAAAAAAAGGGGGGGAAATAAAGAAGGAAACAATCAAAGCTCTCTGAGTTGGCATTTCCTGAACTAAGTGCCGTATTTTTTTAATTTGGGTGTGTGTGAGAGAGACATGGCATTCCATCCTGCACCGGCATGTCATGTAACCCCCCCAACAACCAAAATCAAAACAAACTGCTTGGAAAGGGTTGAAACGGAGCGGTTGGAGCCTCCGTGGCAAACCAACAGTGCTGTCTCCAGGGGGAGGCTGGGTTTGCGTTTTGGCTTGTCATTTCCAGAGAGGTTTTGTGATTTCCACTTTTCCTCCTCATGCGGGACGGGAAGGACTTTCCCCATCCCTGCCCTCTCCCGGCTGGGTTTTGGGGTGGCCCCTCTGGGCAGGATCTCCTCGCCTTCCCAGCCCTGTTCCATCCACCTGCCCATCCCAGGCACCCCAAACCCCACTGGGAGCCTCAGGAAACCAAACAGCAAGAGCCCGGTGCCCCTTCCAGCTCCCCAAACAGGCTGCCAGACTCCGGGTCCCGGCAGAGTGGGCAGTGAGAACCACAGGCAGCACCAGCTGCACACAGGCATGGTTTGCCCGGCTCTTCCCTGCCAGCTATGGGGAAGGAACGCGGGCATGCGTGGGAGGGCGGATGATGCGCGGCCCTGCGTCAGCAGCAAGCCCCACCGGGGTGGGCTGGGTGCTGCTGGCTGCACCCCGCTGAGTCAGCGGGATGGGCGTGGAGGCGGTTAGCCCTGTGGCGTTTCGGCACGGGCCGGGGAGCCAGGAATGGGCGGGGTGGGAATGGGGCTGCGTGATGTGTGGGGTGCGCCATGCCAGCGGCACAGCACGGCAGCTGTGTCGGCGTCACACGGCTGTCCCTGGGGACCTGTCCCTGATGTAGGTGTCTGTCCACCTTGCGGGTGGATGGGTCTGGCTGCATTTGGGGATGAGGGTGAATGGAGGATTAGGGCCTCTCGCCTATCCTGGCCGGGAGATGGGGACCAGCCTGGCCACCCCACTGTGTCCCCTGGCAGCCAGTGCTGCTTCTCGCCCCGCACTGATCTTACAGGCGGAGGGGAGGGCTCATGCATTGCTCAGCCGTGAACAGCAACCAGAGTAGGGGCAAGCGGGGGGTCCCTGTCCCCATGGCACCCACCCGGGACATGAATCTTCCGCATCCAAGGCTGGCATCAGGGCAGGCAGGGCATCAGCTGGAGAGGGGACGGCAGTGTGTGGGAAAGGAGGGGACA
>NW_008824283.1:2018726-2027898 GCF_000699105.1 Pygoscelis adeliae | reverse complement strand
ATGTGGGGTGGACCTGAGTGCCCGGGAAGCTGCAGGGAGAGATCCCAGCTGCCAGTTGAGGCAGCCGCTACCCGGGATGCTCGCGCTGCCTGATAGCAGCAGGGACAGGGACAGTGCGTTGGTTCCCTTTGCAGGAGCGTGGCAGGACCAGGATCTGTGGGGACACAGAGGGGAACAGAGCAGGAGGGAGAGAGCATCCCCCAGGGCTGTGTTCCACGGGTGGCTCTTGTCCCTCTGTGCTGGCACCAGACCGTAGACTCCCACCCTGCTCCCAGCCCCAAAGGACCGGCCAGGACAGAGTCACTCGGGAGTCGAGACCTTTATTGACCCCAGGGTGGCTAGGTGGCATGTGCAATGCAGGAGCGGTGACCCACAAGGACATCCATCGTCCCTTGGCATGGGGCAGCTGGGGCTGCGTGGGCTGCGTTGCCCACCTCCCCACCTTCAGGGTAGCCAGGGGATCCCCTCCTGCTCGCAGCCCCCCCCCAAGCGGTCCCATACCTTGGTCACCAGCTCGTCTGCAGGCTGTGGCTCCCCACGGGACAGGCTGTCTCCAGCCGCCAAGCCGTGGCCCCAAGAACAGTATTTCCAGGAATCCCCAATGTAGCGCCTAAGGGATTCCTGGGAAAACTGGACCCTGAGGGCACGGCGACCCAGGCTCTCTGCCAGCCCCGCACATCCTCGCCGCCGGCCAGGCTCCAGCGCCGCCGGCCAGGCTCCATGTGTGGCTGATGGGGGGTGCTGCTGCCGCATCCCTGCTGTCCCCCTGCCACACAAGCCTCCTACATTTCTGTGCAACCCCTCTGGCTGCTGCCCAGTGCCAGGCCGGGGATCCCAAGCAGACACAGGGGTCCCTCTGCTGCAAGGAGAAACCTCCCCACCCTCCTCTCCCCCTTGCTCTCTGCAGGGATCTGGAGCTTTGGGGTGAGCCCTTTCCCACAGCCAGGGTTCAGCTCTCCTTGTGTCACTTGTCCCAGCGGGTAGGGGGTCCCGGAGGTCCCCAGGGTGCACAGTTCCTCCCTTCCCGAGCTACAGTGCTTCATCTCAGACTCCCAATTGACCAGAGATGCAGCACTGCACCTTGGGCTGGGAGACATGGAGGAGCCCGCGGTCGCCCTCACTGCGGCTGGCGTGCATCCATGGGTCGTGCCACAGCAAGGCTGTGTGTCTGCCTGCCCGGCTGGGTGCAGGCAAAGAGGTCCCCCCTCCAGAGCTGTGTGTCTGTGTCCCCCATGCCCAGTCCCAACACAATGGCAGAACAGACCCGCACTTGTTAGCTCAGCCTGGCTCCAGCTCTGCAGGGCCAGACAGGGATAGGGACAGATGGGGGGGGGGCTGCCTCCAAATCCGTGCACCCCCCCCCAAGAGCCGGTGCGGGGCTGGGCAAGAGGGTGAGGGTGACAGGAGTTCCCCCAGGGCTGCCACTCAGTGGGGCCAGGACCCCCCAGGATGGTATGGGGCCATGGGTATCAAAAAGCTCTTCCATCCCTGTTCTCTGCCTCTTCCCAGCCCCAGGCAATGAGGAGCGTGTGAAAGCTCCTACTGTCCCTCCCCACCCCTGTCCCAATCCCCATCAGAGGAGAGCCTGCAGCTGGCCAGCACCTGTGGGAAGGCTTCAGTCTTGGCTTCCCGAGCTCAGACATCGTCCCAATCCATTCCCAGAGTGGCAGGGCTGAGCCCAGCCCTTCCCATGGGCAAGGACCAGGGGCTGCGGGAGGGATGCCCCCTGGACCTTCGCCCTCAGGTCCGGACGGGCTGAAACCCATCCGGACCCAAGGGCGAGGATCCAGGGGGAAGCAGGAGGAGAGGGAGGATGGAGGGAGCAGCCAAACTGAAAAATGTCTTTCGCAGGCGAACACTAACATCCTGAGCAGAGCTGAAACGTGATAAACAGACCATCTATCACAACCGCGTCCCACTGCTGGGCCCCGGCAGCTGCGGCGCTCCCAGCAGCCTGACGAGAAGCAGATGGCGCATCTCTGGCGTGAGCCCCTGCGTCCAGCACCGGCCCCCGCGGGTGGGTGCGCCCAGCTGGGAACTGGGGCAGAAATCACCCTGTGCAATGTGCTGGGCTCCCCCATCTGCTGCCCCCAGTTCTTGGTAGGAAAGACTGCGGAAAAGAGCCCCGTGGTGCCCCAGGCTTGCAGTATCCGTCAGTCAGGAAGGAGGTTTGGGAGCAGCCTTGGCTGGCGCAGGGTTATCTCCACACCAGCCATGGCTGGGCCAGCCCTGAGCCCCAGCCAAGTGTGGGAACAGCCACAGGGACCCTCGTGTCACCCCACGCCTTTGCAGAGCCTCTGCCCCGCTGCCGGCCCTGCCGGGCAGCGCCCTGGCCCCATGCACACCCCTGGGAAGGAGCCACCGTGCTTTCAGCAAGGAGTGATGTGTGGCACTGCAGCGTGCCCTGGGAGCCAGCCCCCCCTTTGCACAGCTGGGCAATAGGGAACAGGGGCAGGTTTGCCCACAGTGTGCAGCTACCTGTGCCCAGGGAAAGGGCACATGGTGGTGCCCACGCTGGTAGCGTGCTGGCATGCCGGCTCTGCCCGTCTCTCGCTGTTGGCCATGTTTTTGGGACTGTACAGTCGTCATGTGCCTTCGACAGCCTTGATGTCCCCAGGGACTCCCATGGCTAAGCCTGTAAGAGACAGAGGGTGGCAGTCAGCGTGGTGGTGTGGAGCCCTGAGCTCTTGGGTCCCTTCCGGGGCAGCTGCTATGGGCCCCCCTGAGTGCCAAGCACCCCATGGGACTGAGGACAGCAATGCCAACAGCTCTGTGCACACAAGAAACCCTATGATAGCCACTCCCTTTGATTGCTCAAAATCCCCACAGCTCAAAGCCATGTGTGCCCAAAGCCCAAGGGTGCGGGGCATGTTCCCCTCTCCTGGTGGGTGGCTGGCACGTCCCCTCATGGGCGGGGAGTCCTGCAGTGGGGCCCAGGGATGGCCCCTGTCCTCTCCTTGCCACCGCCCTGGCCCTGATGGGAAAAGCTGGGATGGAGCCTTCTCTGCCCCCGTAGCGTGAGGCCGCGAGACCTCAGCTGCCACCCCTGGGGAGGTGGTGGTGGGGGAAGAAATGCTGAGAAAGGCTGGAGGAATGCGCCAGGCTGCGCATCCTGCTGGGCTGGAAGCAAAACATCTGCCGGGGCTCGCCCACCCCTGCCCGAGGGGAGGTCTCGGGGGGAGGGAAGCACCCCCATCCTCCTTCCAATGTCCCCATTGCAGCCTCCCCATCCCAAGATAGGGCAAAAAAGCCAGCGCTGCAGGGCCTGCCCTTTCCCCCTTGTCTCCACTCTCAGTTTTATCCTGGTTTCCTGAGGAAAGGAGGCTTCCACCAGCATGCTGTGTGGCTGCCACCCTCTGCTCCCTAGCACCCATGTTGCTGCTGGGGGACTTCCGTGTTGGGGGACACCAGTGTCCCCCGAGCACTGCCTGCCAGGAGGAGAGCTCTGGCCCCGGGTTGCTCGTCCCCTTGCTTGTGTGGGTGCGAACACGCCACGCGGTTTCAGAAGAAGAAACCAGAATAACATGGCTGGACTCACGGTCCTGCTGATGCCAGGGGGACCACCAGCTGCCACCGCATCCCCCAGCCGAGGCTCTCCGGAGGGTGCCCTGGGCATGGCGTGCACGCCCAGGACGGTGCCCCGGCTCCTTCCTTAGTCACACCAGCACTGCCTGCCATTGCCCTTGCTCCTACCCGCTGCTCACCTCCAGCCTTTGCCTCTGCGGAGCTGCTTCCCCTGCTCGCCCGCCCTGCCGCTGCCAGTGGGTGCCGGGAGGATGGGAGCAGGCAGGCGAGCGCTCGGTGGCTGTGAGCTGCCTCCCCGGCGGCGCCGGGCTGAGTCAGAGCTTGGCCCTCCCTGCGGTTACAACACAGCGCCCTTTCCCCTCTCCAGGCAGGCCGCCGCTGCAGGAAATGTCCTTTTTTAATAGCAGCTGGGATTTGTTTCCTCCTTGAAATTCCCTGGCCCCGCGAGGCCAGCTGCAAGGCCAGACCTGGGCTTTTGAGGGAAGCCTGAACCCCCCAGCCAGGAGGGCTCTGCCGTGAGCGGCTCCGGGCTGCCCCGCTCTCTGGAGGAGGGCAGAAGGCACTAGGCGATGCTCAGCCCCATGCGGGCGCCCTGTCCCCTCCTCCTGGCCCCCAAAAGCCTGATCTCCACCAGCCGTCAGGGCTCCATCCCAGCCTCAGCCGAGCTTTGATCCAGTTCTGATTATCAGTTACCCAAGCAGCCCTGATGCCACCTCCGACTGGCTGAGGGACTCATTGCTGGGTGACACCAGGCAAGGTAAGTCCTGCCCAAGGACCCCCCAGGTGCCTCCTCCCGGGTGGTGAGGGCTGGGATGATGGAGGGGAACGTGCTCTTGCTGGAAGGACTCACTCAACTCTATAGAAGTTTAAGGGACTGACCCCAGGGCAGCTTCTGCTGCCTGTTGGGTGTCCCTCACAAGCAGCGATCTCACGGGGATGCTGCTCGCTGTCACTCTGCGGCACAAGCTGGTGGCAGGACAGCTCCAATGCTCCTTCACAGTGGGGCCTTCCAGCTCTCCCAGCATCTCCATCCTGTCCCCCCCAGAAAACGGTGGCCTCCGCAGAGGAGATGTGCCTCCTCCCTCCCTTCCTCCCTCCCTCCCTCGCCAGGGCTGGTATTAAATCAAAGGTTTATGAGAAAATGGAGGGGCCAAGGGAGATCCTAATCTGGTCGTAGGCTGATTAACCCCGAGTTCAGGCTGAGGTCCTGATGCTCAGCTATAAATAGCTCTGCCTTCCCTTTCCCATCCTCCTGCCGGGTCTGCAGCGTGCCTGCCCTTTTATGGTCAAAAAGGCAGATTTGGAGACCGAGCGGCCCCCATCTCCCATGCTGGGGGCGAGCCAAGGGGGCCCAGGGGGATGCTGCTCTTTCTCGCTGGGTTTTGCTGGGATAAATTATAATGCCAAGAACAAAGGAGCAGGTTTGGGGGGCTGAGAGCAGGAGATGGGTGCAGAGGGGAGAGCGCATCTGGTTTGTGCTCCTTCCTCCCGGGCAGGCGGCCCCTCTCCTGGTGCCAGAGTGAGGGGGAAATCGCCTAATTTGGTGTCTCTGTGGAGATCTGGGCTCCTCCACACCCTGCCTGAGGTGCAGGGTGATAGCATGGTGGGGACGGCAGGAGGGAGCCCAGGGACAGACGAGGCCTCTGCCACCTCCAGGCTGAAAACGCAAGCTTACATCTCCCCGTTTGTCACCCTGGGACAGGCGAAAAACCCCACCATCCCTGCCTGGCCACCACTGTGCTTAGTCCTGTGCCGCCATTCAGGACCCACCGGCTCCTGCAAAGCTGCTGGTGCTGGCCACTGCGGTAAGGGGCTGAAACCCCCAGCAACACCAAAGCCTGGCTTGGGGGTGAGAAAGAGCCTCTGGAGGGGCAGGAGTGGCAGGAAGGGGATTCAAGGCTGGAAGAAGCATGGCTAAGGAAGGGCCAAGGCACACAGCAGCCCGGTCATCGCCTTTCCCACAGCCTCAGCTCTTCCCTGCTGCCCCCAGCCCATCGACCACCGTCTCCCCATCCTTAGCTGGTTTCCTCCTCCCAGAGCTGCCTCCCCCTCCACAGGGCAGCGCAGCCCCAGGCGCCCTCCCCAGCCCACCACTGGAAGGCGTTTTGGGGGCACGGGGAGCCTGCCAGCGAGGGCTGATGCCTGCCGGCCCCAGTGCCGGCGCTGGGGCATGGGGAGCGTGGGAGCGGGTGCCTGCACCAGCCCTCCCGCTCTGTTTACACGTCACATTCCCGGTCTGGAGGAAGTGGTGCAGGGGTGAAGTCCCAGCGGGGACAGGCCGTCACGTCACCGGCCTCCAGCCCTTGCTGGAAAGGGCTGGTGGGAACCCAGAGCACTGCAGGGAGAGCTCCCCGCGGACACTGTTCCCAAGCAGTGTGGGGCGGCTGCTCCAGCATCCTCCTTGCTCCCTGGGCTCTGCTCCTCACCCCCACTCTTGCATGGCTCCCAGCCGGAGCTGGCCGGAGGAGCTTGTGGAGGGGACGCTCCTTGGCTTGGTGGGCATGCAGGAGCTCACATGATGCCAGGAAAGAGCCTGGAGCTGGAGCAGGCAGGGAGCAGCGAGGCTCCCTCTCCTCTCGCGGAGGCACAGCCGTGGTGTGGCTGGAGCTCATTAAGCTGCCAGCACTCTTGGCTGCTTATCTGGGCTTTATCATCTTATCTCTGCTCCAGCAAGGGAGAGGGGGAGAGGGGTGTGTGTGCAGCATCGTCTGGACATGAGAGGAGCCCAGTTAGTAAATCACTTCCCCCGCAGGCCCCAGCTTTCCCAGCCCTGCCTGCTGTCTGCCCAGCCGAGCAGTAAAAGACGCTAAAAGAAAATGCCCTAAATGGGTCGAGCTCCCAGCAAGCAGGGGATGAGATGTGGAAAAAGATAGAGCACAAAAGTTACATCAGAACTGATACTCAGGCACCATCTCCCTGCAGCACCAGTGGAGCTGGGCTCCCCAGTGCCGGCAGACCCTCCGGCAGGGCTGGCTGGGGAGCGCCCAGTGGGTGGGGTGAGCGGTGCAGCCCCTCTGCTCTGGTGCAGCAGGGCTCATGGGGGCTGGAGGCGGGGAATAATAAAAATGAAATTTAAAAAATAAGGTTGAAAAGGGAGGGGGAAAAAAGGAAAGGCAAATCTGCGATGAGGGATCCCAGGTAAGAAGGCCAGGCTGGAAGAGAGAGATGTTGCCCTATGTACCGGCGACCAGCAAGTTGGTCCCGCAGCAAGCACCAGGGTGCCCTATTAGCCACCACGGAGCATCCGCCCCACACACGGGTCCCACAGCCCTGTCCCCAGGCCCTGTCTGCTGCCATCCCTTGTCCAAGAGAAGCTGCTCGTCCACCTCCCAGCAGAGCTCAGCCCAGGGAGAGGCAGCGGCGTCCTTCACCTCCCGGCCCTGTGTTTCCCACCATGACAGGGATGTCCCTGCAGAGCAGGTGAGATGCGCTCTCTCCCAGCGGTGTCGGGGCAAAGACCTGGCTGCCTGCACGCCACCGGCCGGCACCCACAAACCCTGCTGCCCCAGGGTGGGAAGCCTCCAGCATTGCCAGCACGTCCCACCTCCCTGCAGCCGCTGGGGAAGGGGCTTAACAGAGCTGTTGCACCCCCAACCCAACACAGCCTCAGCTGGGACCGAGCCCCCCGAGATTCACAGGGGGCAGATTGCTGGGGCAGATGGCACTGCCTGCTGCCCGGAGCAGGACGATGCCCTGCAGGGCTGGCCATGCCCCGGGCAGCCCCACCAGCATGCCACCTCCCGGGGGGCGGCCCCACCAGCATGCCACCTCCCGGCATGCTGACCATCTCCTGCAGCTCTGGCACTGCACCGTGCTTCCCTGCTTCAGCGACAGCGGGACGGGGAAGACGTTGGTGCTCAGCACCTCCTACTTCAGTGTCTCACCTCAAGCAAAGCCTGGGCAGGCAGGCTGGCTGGCTCTCGCTCAGCCTGACCGCACACGTGTCTGTTCACCTGCCTAGCTGACAGCTGCACACAGTGTGCACCTAACGCAGGCACGGGGCTGGCCCCAGGGGCTTGCTGGCCCTCCAGAAGCCCCCTCCCCATCCCCACGGGCAGCGTGACTGTCCCCAGCTTGTCCACCAACACAAAGCAGCTTCGTTCCTCACCTTCACCCAGCAGCGGAAAGATGTTTGCTTGCAGCAGCTGCAGCCCAGGCGCTGGAGCCTGGCCCCGCTGCACCGGCACTGCAATGAGCTCCTGCTGGGCTGCTCTGCAGAGGCCAGCTCTGCCCCAATGCCGCTCTGCTCCAGGATGGCACTGGCATGGCCACATCAGCTCCATGCTCAGCTCTCCCGGCTGCACGGGCTGGGTGTGCAGCACGGATTTGGCTGCCGCTGCTGGGAAGGGTCCCTGTCCATCCCTGGGGCAGCCCAGGGCACCCACCAGCCCCTTTCCCTGCCCAGGCTGGTGTCTTTGGGGTGTGGGACAGAAAAGCCCGGCCCCTCTCAGGTAACCATGTCCCTGGCTCCGCATGGCATCTGACTCCAGCCTCTGCCCTTTGTCTCTGTGACCGTGCCAGATGAGCCTGGCCCGGCACCTGCTGTCCCTGCCCTGAGCCAAAGGGATGGGGTACCCCAAGGGGCTGGGGGAGCACCAGCACCGCCCAGCCAGTGACCCTCTTGGTGGCTGGTAGGGGAGGAGGAGGAGGCCCTACTCCCCTGCACCCTCCCTGAGCCCGGCTGGCAGGTGCTGCTGGCAGGCACACTGCCCCGGCTCCCCAGGACATCCCCAGAGCAGGGCAGGCAGCACGTCCCCACCACCCAGGGGAGGCCAGAGCCAGGCGTGGAGGCAGGGCTGAGACGAGCCCTGTGAATATACATGGTCCTGGGCAGGCAAAGCGGTTCGGGCTTCTGGAGCGGCGAGTGCTCCCCCAGCACCCGCTGGCCTGCAGCCACGGGACGTGTGTTGGTCTTTATCCCCCCTGGCTGGAGCCTCCCCCTGCACAGGATCTGCTCTGCTTGCCTCCTCTGTGTGCTCCCGGCCAAGGTCAAAGGATGGTGAAATGGCTCCAGAGCTCAGATTTCCAGCCTCTTGCCTCATCGTTTGCTGCTCAGCTCCGGCTCGCTCATGAAGACAAGCTTTTGCTGCTTCTGCCCCGCACAGGTTAAGGTGCTGGGGCTGCCCCGGGGAGTGTGCTGGGGTACCCAGCCCAGCGTTCAGCCCCCTGCACTGCCTGCACTCCTGCCTGCAGGATGCCTGTGCCACGCCACTGCCCATCACCTTCGCCAAGGCACGGTGGTGACTGGCTGAGCGCAGCGCCTGCACCCCTGCCCATTGCTGGCAGGAGCCCTCACCTGCCAGGAGGCAAAGCATGCTGCGGGCTGACGGTATGGCTCATCATGGCCCTGTTCACCAGGAGCCGCAGCAGGCTGCACCACTGGGCCCTGGGCACTGGCTCTCCCCAGCTCAGCCCCAGGAGAGGAGGAGCAGCAGGATGCCAGGGATGAGCAAAGGCAGGTTTTGCTGGGGGGTGCGGAGGAACAAGCCTTGGAAAAGCCTGATCAGGAACAAGGCTGGTTCTTGGATAGAAAAGGAGACCAAGAAAAGAAAAAAAAAAAAAGCCCTTAATCATCTCCAGACTGCCTCTTGACAAGCATGGAGGGAAATGCCACTCTATCCAGCAGCCACCCAGAGCTGCAGACTGT
>NW_008824283.1:2017752-2018573 GCF_000699105.1 Pygoscelis adeliae | reverse complement strand
CGGCAGGGCACCCTGACCAGTGCGCAGAGGCTGGGGAGACAGGGCAGGCCCAGGCAGGATAGCCCTGTGCCGGGGACACTGACACTGGGAGGGGGATGCAGGCCATGTTGCACCAGTGGCTCCCTGTCCCCATGTGCAGCATCCCAGTGCTGAGATGCCGCAACTTCCCCAGGAGCAGCCAGCAACGTCGGGAAGCCCTTGAAGCACAGCGGGATGGGGACAGACTGGGACCATGGTGCCCAGAGCTGCCCTGAGAGGTTACAGTGCCCTGGTTACTGTCACCGTCCCTTTGCAGAGGGACACACAGCCCATACAGGAGCTTGCACCCCCAGGGATGGCATTGCGCCCTGGCTGGACTCAATGTCCTTGTGCTGGACCTGAGTGACAGCTGGTGGTTGTCCCTGTGGCGGTGGGAGCTTGCCTGCAGAGGAAGGAGGCAGGGGGACATGGCAGCTTGCTGCCACATGCCCACTGGGCACGGTGTCCCCAGGTGACCCACTGGGAGGGGACAGCCACTGCTGGCGCCCTGGGAGCAGAGGGGCGGTGCAGAGCCAGCCATAACCCAGGCAAAGGCAGCACCGTGTCCTGTGAGGGACTGGCAGGGAGGAGTCACGACCCAGAGAGCCTCAGGGAGCCTTTGCAAGGCCTAAGCTCAAGGCTTTCTAGGAACCATGTCCATACCCTCATGCCATATGGGGCCGGCAGCCCTGCCATCGCCTGCTGCACGCCCCGTGCCCTCCCCACCAGCCCCGTGGCCGGGCCAGGACTCAGTTGCTGGCTCCCACAGGATGACCATGCTCGGCAGCCGCCGCTGCAACCCC
>NW_008824283.1:2015520-2016262 GCF_000699105.1 Pygoscelis adeliae | reverse complement strand
TGCCTGCCGCCCGCCCAGCCCGGGGGCCGCGCATGGGGGGCCGTGCACCCCCCCGCCGGTGGGGCTGAGGTCCGGCAGGGCAGGCTGGCCGCGGGGCCCAGGAGCCGGGGGGGTGCTGGCCTCTGTCCCACCAGCCGGGGGAAGGAAGCGAAGATGCTCCCTGGCCCGGCTGAAGGTGGCTCGTGATTCCCATTACTTTGAAAAGCTCCATCTGGCCTGGGAAAAAAGGCGTTTCGGCAGCCACGGGGCTCTCGTCGGGCTGCCCATGTGCACAGGGTGAGATCCCTGCGTGCTGGTGGGGCTGGGAGCCCCATGGGACGGTGGTGGCGAGGCTGGGGCTGCAGGGCTGGAGGCACGTGGCACCTTTCCCCAGGTTTTAGCAGCACGGGGAGCTGGTGTGGGAGCTCCATCACTGCGAGTCTGCGTCGGCCCCAGCCCCTCCCGGCTTCTCCCGGCCCCATGTGGACCATGAGTTCATGTATGGCCTCCAGCCGGCACTGGGGCCCCATTAAGCAGGGGCCAGTTGGCAGTTCGGGAGGGAAACACTCAGCACCAAAGCACTTTCGTCCTCCTGCACCGGCCATCAGCCCCCAGCACGGCAAGGAAGGTGTCCTCTGCTCCGGACACCGCTGCCCTGCCCTGAGCCCCTCCAGGCGATACGGCTGTTTGCAGAGCTGTGCTGGGCTCCCTCGGGGCAGTGAAGCCAGCAGAGGAGCGCAGCTCCGCAGGAGGAGGAAGCAGC
>NW_008824283.1:2010828-2014593 GCF_000699105.1 Pygoscelis adeliae | reverse complement strand
GGGGGCCCCCAGCCACGTCAGCTGGCTCTGGGGATGGCACCCCGAGGTGCAAGCAGGGGCACAGTGGGGAGCAACATCTGCGGAGGAGTTGTACCAGCAACAGGGTTCAGCCAAGGGAGGGGGGCGAGTCACCCGGGAGGTTGCTGCCCTGCCAGCTGCAGTAAAGGAGAAGCAGGGAACCGGGCTGTGCTTTTTTGCACCACTACACACACACACACTCACATGCACACACTCACATCTCTCTCCACCCCAGGCACCCCGCAGCAGTGAACACTGTGGCCAGGCCATCACAAAATAGGCAAATGCAGGAACCGCCGTGTGCTCAGCCCTGCTCCCTACTCTGCATTGGGGACTGCAGGGCTGGCAGGCCAGCGCTACCCGGTGGGGGTGAGGACAAGACACGGGAAAGCAGCTGCCAGCACAGCCCCGGGGGATGCTCAGCACCTGCCAGGAGAGCAGGGACTGGAGTGGCAGTGCCTGAACCTGCCAGCAGCATGCCCAAACCTGGAGGAGAGAAGCAGTTGGTGTCCTTCAAGGAGCCAGAGCCACCATCGAGGTACCTGGCCAGGAATATGAAGGACTTCCCTGGGGCTGCTGGCAGCACACTGGGGGGGAAAAAACCCCAAAACCGCTTGTTTCAATCCCTGCACACACACAGATTCAGTGGCACCGTGGCAGGACAAGCCTTGATCTTGCCACATCCCAGGAGCAGCCAGCTCCCAGCAGGTCTGCCTGCAGTCACTGGGGCGTGAGGCCGAGCCCGGGCTAGGCTGGGTGCGTGAAGGGAACTGCACAGAGCACAACCCTGCTGCATGCCGCCCCACAGCAGGGGCATCCCCCTCCCTCCGCTGCAGATAAGCCTTGGTGCACAGCACAGAGCTAGGACAGCATGTGTGGCACGTCCCCAGGACACGCTGAGGCTCCTCCCTGGGCACAGAGCCCTCCCACGCCACTTCTGACCCCCGTACCCCTCGCTGTGTCGGGCACCCCGTGCCTGCGGGTACTGAGCTCATCCCCATCCCGTGCCCTGGGAGCCTGACAGCCTCCCCGGGAGCCGGCACCTCCCGTCCCCTGCTGTCCCCTCTCCCCTCCACATGGCCGCGCAGCCCCTGCTCTCAGTGGGCTGGCTTTGAGTGAAGCACAACTAACTGCTGCCATTAAACAAACCCTATAATTAGAAACCAGGTTTCCTAAATGAAGTGAAAAATGTAACGTTAGCCTCTGTTTGTTCACTGGATGCTGCTCTCTTGTTCCATGACCCAGAGGGGTCGTGCCCTGTGGTTTCTGAGAAGCCTTAATAAGGTAATGTTTAGGAGGTTACTATCTTTACAACTCTTGTCTTATTACAACTCCATAAGAAAAACATTTGGGGCAAAGCAGGATTCCTTGGCGTGGGTTTGTTTTTGTTACTCCTTCACTAAGATGCTGCCCAGCGATCCCTCCTTGTGGCAGATTCAGTTTCAGTATCTCCACAAAAGTGATTTTTTTTCCCACCCCCCCACCGACCTCCAGCCCCCTCAGCTGGGCATGAGGGCCCGGGTGGTCCCAGGTGGCCGGGACAGCCCCACTCCTGCCCCAGGCAGGCGGTGAGGGGACCGCTGGCTGCCGGCCACGCACGGGGCGATGCCGCGGGGCAGCGATGGAGAGGGAGCCCCCAGGCAGGCTCTGCAGGGCTGCTCCCACCTTCCCAAGAGCCCAGGGAGTGATAAGAGAAACCCCTCTCCCACAAGCCCTGCTAACATCCAAACACACCAAATTTACAGCCTTTTCATCTGCTGCCCGACATCAGAGGAGGCTGCTGGGGGGCAGGCAGGCATTTCTCAGCCCGTATATTATTACACCCGAGAGCAGGCAGCCCCTGCCTCCCTCGTCCCCATGCATGCACCGTCTTCCATTGTGGGGGCAGGACAGCGTGATTAATGGGCGAGCTGGGCTGGAGCAGCTCTGAAGGTGACCTTCAGGACTGGCCTGTGCTGCTTTGTAAATCCATTCCCTCCACGGACTGCTAAAACAGCAGCACGTAGGAGCAGGGGATGGGGACCAGGGCAGGAGAATTTCTGCCCTGACTTCAAACCACCGGTTCCCATCTGGTGATGACTCCCCAGGAGCTCAGGGGTCCCTGCATGTGCTGCAGTGGCCCCGTGCCCAGGGCCGCAGGGAGAGGAGGTTTGACTTCAGCAATCAGTGTCACTGCCGAGCTTTCCATTTACTTCCACCCTTTGCCTTGCCCTGGGAAACTGGGAACTTGGACGCCTGCCGGCAAGCAAAAGCCACCAAAGCCCTAAGAATAAGAGGCTTTCTTCTCGCAGACCCGGAGGGCATCGCTGCCCTGCAAGCATGACCCTGGGAGCTCCCTCCGGCCCCGTGGCCTTGCAGGGAAGGCAGCGGGGACAGCTCCAGGCTGCTCCGTGTGCCCCGCATGGGGCTGGAGGGCCAGCCCTTCCTGTGGCCAGGAGCTGGAATGCAGAGGGCATCCTGGCAGGACCATGTCCCACCTTTGCAATGCAGCACAAAATGCAGTCACCCCTCCAAGGTGCTCAGGGGTTGGTGTCTGACCAACCATGTTTGCTGACTTAAGCTGCGGGGGGAAGCAAAACCGAGTTATTTGGAAACCCAGCATTGCCTGCCCGTGCTCTGCGCTGGCGGGCAGCGGAGCGCAGCCAGTATGGGCTGAGGCCAGGAGCCCAAAGGGCTGGGGAAGGCAGGAGGGCAAGCATAGGGGACATGGAGGGAGACAGGGTGTGGGGCCAGGTGCCCATCAGGCTTGGCAGGCTGAGGGGACTCATGCCCAGGCGGTGCCTCGGCGGTCCCGGGAGCCTCCCTGCCTGGAGGAGGCCCTGGCTCTGCCCTGCTCCGTCCTGTGGGGAGCTGGGGCTGCCCCACACAGAGCACCCAGAGGGGTCCCACTGGGACGAGGATCTGTCCCTGCCATGCCCTCCCCCCAGCCCCTCCCGTCCCCCCCCTGCTGCCGCCACGGGGCCAGTCAGACACGGGGCAGCGGGAGCAGGGAGCCGCCGGGGCAGCGTCCTGCACTGCACCGGGCGCTCTGCTGGGCAGGGGCAGAAGGAAGTGGGTGTTTTCAGCACAGGGAGCGGGAGAGCAGGCTTTTTCCATCAGGTGCTCCGTCTCCAGGAGCAGAAAGCAAAAGAAAACAAAAGGCAGGAGAGGAGCGGGGCAGGAGGAACCTGCGCGTCTGGATCGTGTAACCAGCGACGTGCTGTAAACGCTGGGCGGCTGATGGATGTGCCGGCGGGGCCGCGGCAGGATGTGCCGGATGCACCCCCTCCCTCCCGCCCTGCTGTCCCGGCGCTGCCGGCAGCCGCTCTCCCAACGCCTCTGGCCCCCTGTGAGCCTCCTGCCTGGGGGTGGGCAGGCTGGGGTGCTGCTGGCCCCATGGCCCCCAGCCCCAAAGGACAGCCCCGCACAGCTCTGGCTCCCGACACCAAAGCCTGGCTGTTGTCTCACGCCTGTGATCCAAAGGGCGTGATTTACAGACAGCCCGGAGCATCACCCAGCTCCCCGCCCGAGGAGGCAGAAGGGCTGCCGAGACAGCTGGATTAGGGCTATATAAATAATACTGTCCTTTGATGCAGAACCCAGGCGCAGTGAGACTCTGGGCTGCCAACAGCTTGTCCAGCCCCTTGTGCAGCTGCCACGGTCACCCCTCTTGCCTGCAGCACCCCGGCACTCCAGGGCAGCTCCGTGGCCGCAGCGCCCGCATTGGGCGATGCCCCTTCCTTCCCACGGGAAAACCCTTCCCGCCAG
>NW_008824283.1:2008065-2010377 GCF_000699105.1 Pygoscelis adeliae | reverse complement strand
CAGCCCTCCTCCCCGCCGCAGCGCGGGGCTGGCTCTGGCGAGGCCAGCTCGCCGGAGCACGCTTACGTTTGATGAGTGGAAAATGTTGCTCATGCAGAGATAGGAGGTGCCGCGGCCATGTCGGAGCCTCCCGCCGGCCCCAGCTGCCTGGCCAACGGGTGGGTGTGCGCTCAGGTGTGCTGGGGCCTCACAAACCCCACAGAGGGTCCAGGCTCAGGAGCAGCCTGGTGCCCAGAGAAGCAGCCATGCCCTGCAGTGTGGCACCAGCAGTGATGCTGCCCACCGCCCACTGTGGGTGGAGGGGACCGCAGACCCCACGCTAGCGGCTCCCACCCCAGCAGGTACATTCTTGTTTGTGAAAAAAGGCAAAAAGCTATTTTCTGCCAGCGTGGGAACTGTGGTTTGATTCCCCCCATTCCCTTACCTGCAGCCTCCATCGTGTGCTCTGCTACATGCTCCCTGGTCAGAGCATCCCTCCCACCGAGCACGGCACGACCACCCTGCATCCCTCTATCCAAGAGCTCAGGCTCAGCTTGGGGGGCACGGCAGCCGGTTCCATGATGGTTACCCTGGGAAATATGCACCTGGGTTTACTCGGGGCAGGTAGAGCCTACCTTCATGGCCCCGCCTGTCTTGTTTGGAGCCCTGTTCCCACTCTCCAGGCTGTGCTTTCCACCCGAGTTTCCCATGGCAGTGGGGCAATGCAGTGGGAAGGTAGCAGGGATGAGCACATACAACAAAACCCAAAAGCACGTCCCTTCTCCTCTCTGGGTAACCCACTCCCAGGGGAGCTGTGCAGGGGTTTCCAGCCCTTCCCGGCCACCCACTCCCTCGCCTCCTGCCACGGGGCTGACCCCAGCACACACTGCTCCTGCAGGGGTGGCACCATGCCCGGCACTGACACACAGAGACAGCCAGCTGCGCCGTCCCAGCCCGGCAGGCATGGGCTGGCCACAACCCAACCGTCCGTGCACCCCGGCCTCTTCCCTCGTGCGAGGCCGGTGGGGAAAAGCCGCCCACACCCGCCCCTGCCTCCCCCAGTTTATCAAATTTGGCCATGTCTGAAAAGCCCTGGTTTCCTTTTCACCAAAAAAGATCAAAACTGGGTAATTGGCTGCTGGCGCGGATGCCTCTGAGCCTCTCTCATGTGTAAACAGCATTGCCGAGTGCTGACACAACGCAGGCGGCTACGGCACACGCAGGCAGCCAGCACCGTCCGGGTGCCCTGGGCCCGGGGCTGCTCACTGGCCCTTCTTGGGGGATCACGGAATAGGCGGTGAAATCCCTAGGGTGCAGGCAGGGGCTGGCTCAGCACCCCAGAAAAGGCTGGTGGCGGAGGGCCGGGCGCTGCCGTACTGCCCAGTGCAGCAAAGGCAGGTGGCTGCAGAGCCCCTGCTATGGCCAGGTCCCCTCTGCCAGGTCCCTGAGGTGACAAAAGGGACACGCTGTGCTCAGTGCACAGCATCAGACCTCACCCAAGAGGATGGCAAAGCCCCCGACACACTGTGCTGAGGCTGTCCTTGGGGATGTTAACGTGGGCTGGGGCTCCCCTGCGGGTGGGAGCAGCCGGGCTGTGTTCCCTGCTGCATCCTGGGGATGACGGGGCTGGGAGGAGGAGAGGGGCCAGTGTGAGTTGGGGGGTGCAGTGAGTTTTACCCCATTTGCGGGGCTTTCTAGAGGCCCAGTTCATGGATTGGGAAAAGGAGATGGAAATTTCCCACTGCCCTTCAAAGCACAAGGGTCTTCAAACCCCTGGGGATGTACGGTGAGTCGGGAGGCAGAGGGAAACTCAACATCTAGTGCTGCCACGAAAGCTAGCAGTGCTGGGGAGGGAGCAGGGGGGTAAAGGGGAGGCAGAAGACACCAGAGAGGGGTGGAGCAGCCCCCTCAGCGCGGCCCGGCCTCCGGGGGCAGCAGCCCTAACGATGTAAAGGGCCCCTCCAAAGGAGCAGGGCAGACCCTGCTGTCAGTGAGCGTGGGGAACAGCACCGGGCACCCCCGCCTCCCGCGGCCGGCTGGGGCGGGCAGGGGAGGAGGGATGCAGGGAGGGATGGAGGGAGGGATGGAGCGGAGGAGGGACGGAGCGGAGGAGGGGAGGGGAAAGGACGGAGGGCTGGGGGTGCGGTTGGGTGGAGGACAGCACCATCGTGTGGCACAGCGGCTGCCTGGCCGCAGGGACGGGGACAGCCCAGGGCAGGGGGGCTGCAATGCCGGGCTGCTGCAGCCCCCGGCGCACGCCCAGGACCAGCCCCCTCCCGAGAGAGGCCCCTTCTGCCCCCGTCCCTGGGATGGGGCATCACAGCCGGCATCCC
>NW_008824283.1:2006091-2007611 GCF_000699105.1 Pygoscelis adeliae | reverse complement strand
GCTGGCCCCCCGCCCTGCCGGCGCCGAGGCTCCCTGGCACCTTGGGGACCGGACACACCTCCGGCGGCGTGGAGCCGGGGGCTGAGGCTTTCCCTTTTTAGCTCCCTGCTCGCCAGTGCCAGCCACACTGCAGGACGGCAGCCGGCAGCCCCTCCGCAGCGATGGAGCAGGCTCCAAACCTGGTAGGTAGGTGACTGCACGGCAGCTCAGGGCTCGCTCCTTGTTTTCTTTCGTTAATATAATTATTTGCACGCTTGTTTACGGGTGGCTACCTGGGTTTGTTTTCATTGGAGATGCATGCTGTGGCCTGCCAGGCCCATCGCTCCCACGCCTGGCATGGCGAGGATGCAACAGCCTCAGAGAGCAAAGCTGCGACAGTCTGAGCAGACAGTCCAGCACCCCAGGGGGAAAACAGCCCTGGCCGAGCGGTCCCTGCCCTGGGGTACCGCACACCCATAGGAAGGGCTGCAGGATGGCAGGCAGGGCTGTGGGACAGCGGGCAGGGTGCGGGGCCGCCTGCGGCTGGCTGCAGGGACACGAATAGCAGGGAGCAGGACTACAGAAAGCAACTTTGTTCGCTGCTGGGCAGCCTGCCGGGTGCCAGCACACGGGAGCTCAGCCCCACGAGGCCGGAGGGAGAAGGAATGGAAAAAGCATCTTTCTTTCTCTCTCACCGTCCCCGGAGCACACAGGGAGGGAGAGGAGGGTTTGGATAAAGATCGCATTATTGACTGTCTCATCTCTAAAGCTTCTTTTAAACCAGAGGCTGCCCAGGTACAGCCTGAGCTGAGGGTGCACCCATCCCTCCCAGCATGCAGCCACCTCGGGGTAGGGAAGGAACTAGGCACAGCTCTGGGAGCGTGGGCAGGGGCACTTTGGGCAACACAAATTGCCAGCTGCAACCAAGGCAAGGGGCTTTGCAGTCACACACATCAGCTGGGGCTCAGGCTAGGGGCTCACCACGGCCGTGTGCCCACCACCCCTGCAAACTGCCCTCATGTGTGTCCATGGGTCTCGCTCACAGGCCAGTGTTGCCCTTTGGGGGTTGCATGTGCCACCCCAAAGTCAATGTGGTCCTGCCTCCACCTCCCCAATGGAGGTGGGAGAGCTCCCCTTCCACGCCAGCCGTGCAGCCTGGGCAGCCACACACCATCCTCCTTCCTCCTCAGCTTCTCCTCTGCATCTTCACCTTTGCCATGGTCCTGGTCCCTGAAGCGAAGGACCAAAGCAAGGCAGCAAAGGGGAGGAGAAGGGGCCCAGCGCGGCCGCCCACAGCCACCCCTGCCCTGGCCTGGGCCCTGGACGACTCTTACACCTCCATGGCAGACTATGAGCACAGCATCCAGGACATGGTGCGCCAACTGAGGAACAGCTCTGAGGTGGGAGACACCAAGTGCCAGGTCAACCTGAGGCTCTGGAGGTCCAACCGGAGGAGCTTGTCCCCCTGGGCCTACAGGTGAGCTTGGGGCAGGGACCTCGGGGATATGTATGGTGGCTCTGTGCCGGCAGGCGCTGCGGCG
>NW_008824283.1:2001566-2005796 GCF_000699105.1 Pygoscelis adeliae | reverse complement strand
ACTACTCCAGCATCATGGGGCTGCAGTAGCTGCTGGGGGGTGCGATGTGACGCAGTGCCCCGTTTCACCCCACAGAGGCATTGCCCTGCCCATCTCCAGCCACCCACTGCCCCCCATCTCACCATCTCTCCAGCCTTGTCTTGCTTTCCCTCTCCTCCAGCATAAACCATGATGCAACGCGGATCCCGGCAGACATGCCCGAGGCCCGATGCCTCTGCACCGGCTGCATCAACCCCTTCACGATGCAGGAGGACCGTACCATGGCCAGCATTCCCATCTACAGCCGGCTGCCTGTCCGCCGGCTGCTCTGCCAGGTGCCGGGCGAGGTGGGGCACAAGCCCTCTGGGAAGAAGAAGTGTCACAAGAAGTACCAGATGGTCATGGAGACCATTGCTGTGGGCTGCACCTGCATCTTCTGAGATTGCAGAGCTAACCCCTGCAGCCACGCGTGGGCATCTAACCAGTTTGCTCTTGCTTCCTGAGCTTGCCCAGCCCTCTGGGAGAGAGTCACCCAGCTGAGCGTCAGGGTGAAGAGAGCCCTCGCACAAGGTGATGGCAGCTCCAAGAGCTCCCAGAAATTCCCCTGCAGACTCCATCAGCCTCAGCCCAAGCAGCCACTTTGGGGACACCCAGCATGGGGACAGCCCCTGCAAGTCACCCAGCTATGCAGTCCTGCAGCTGGCCTCGCAGCGAGACACCGCCCCAAGCCCCCTCACCTCCAGGGAGGAGCTCAGCAGAGTGGGCTGGGGGAGAGAGGGAGGCAGCTGCCCCCCCAGTCCTTCCAGCTGGGCAGGATCAGGCCTCCTCCCTCCCCAAAGTCCCCATTTGCCTTTGTTCGCTCCACCAGTGCAACAGCTCCGAGAGTGCCCGGTCCTCCCCCAGCCCTCCCACAAGCTGCTCTGCACTGGGCCAGGCAGCCCAGGGAGCGGGGGAAGTAGAGGGTGGTTTGGGCGGCTTCCGAGGTCCTCAATAAAGCGCATTGCTGGCCCACATCTGAGCTACCTCCTGCCTCGGCTTGTCGCACTGCCCCTCCACCCCTGCCCGCCCAGGGGTGGGTGCTACTCAGCCTTCTCCCAGCAAGGGTCTTCTGCCCCCCAAAACACAGCTGAGCCCCAGGCTTGGGGAAGCCTGGACACCCCTGGAAACAGGGAGCACCGGGCAGCAGGCACCTCTCCCTGCAAGCCAGGACCTGCAACAGCCCACCCTGTATGCCCATCCCTGGGGTGCCAGGCTGGCGAGCGGGGCTAGCCTCCATGCACGCACAGCACGGGAGAGGCCACGGGACCTCCTGCCTCAAGCAGGGTCAGCCCTGCCACCAAGTTTCCTGGGGGCAAAGCCGGGAAGGTGGGAGAGGCACAGCGGGAACCAGGCAGCTTGCCAGGGGGCAGGACCCTATTCCTGCCTAGGGCCAGCACCCATCTGCTGCCGATGCCAGCCAGCCTTGTCCTTGAAAACCCCCCTAGGTCCCTCCAAAAAACAGATGCGCAGCAACCTTTTTTCATAGGAAAACGCATAGGCTCCTTCCAGCAGAGCCTGGGGAAGAGGAACAGGGAAACTGAGGCACACGGCACAGACACGCAGCAACACTGGGCAGGGACTGTATTCCTGAAGGTGAAGCACGTTCATGTCATCTGGGACACAGCCTGTCCCCTCTCCCCCAGCCCCAACCCCCCCAGTGTCCCAAGGCAATAAATACTCCCCAGGCTACTACACGCAGAGGCCCACTGCCTCCCCTGGCCGTCACAGCTCAGTCTTCACCTTGTGCATCAAGTCCTTCTGGTCGATTTTCTCCAGGTCCTGATACCAGCGGTTGTAAGCCAGCAGGGCCACGTTTTTGGCCGCCACCGCTATCATCTCCATGGAGCTGGCCACCCACTCCACACTGCTGAGGTAGAAGAGGTTTTCGTGGAGCACGATGGGTGGGAGGGACTTGGTGGCATCGTAGCGGGGATATGCCTGCCACTCTGTCACCTGCACCGAGTAGTAGGACCTGAAAAGGGTCTTCAGCTGGCGCCTGCTTGGCCAGTGGCGGCTGGGAGAGGACACGCCACACCGCGGCCTCCTGGGGCTGCTTGCGACGGAAAGCTGCCGAGATGTTCACAGGACAGATGTTGTCCATGGCATTGAAGAAGAGGTCGGGGGTGTCAGTGGTGAGGATGCTAGCAAAGGGGAAGAGCTTGGGGTCGGGGAAGCCAAAGTAGGAGGAGTTGAGGTAGCCGTGCACCACGGAGGTGACGGAGGGCTGGAAGGCCCCGGGGAAGTCGGCGATGGGCGGCTCAAAGTTCTCAAAGGTGAAGTTGCTCCTGCTGGGGTGCAGGGGAGTCGTCACAACCACCATGTCGTAGAAAGCTGAGCCCTGGCCTTCACTGCCCTCGTAGTGCACCTGGTACAGGGCTCTCCCCTCTGAAAAGAGATGGTGGACAGCTAGGAGTAGCCCTGAGCCCCAGGTGGTATTGCCCTGGCCCCCTTTTTTCTAGCATGGCCTCCATCCCCTGGTTTTCCGGTATACACCAGTGCTGGACCATAGCATCTGATGGTTATGGATGAGTTGCTGATGCTTTAAGGCAGCGGAAAGATTTTATCAAGCCTGTGGAAGAAAGTTACCAGAGAAGCCCAGCCTAGCGGGGCAAGGAGGACTGGAGCAGCACAGCCCACTCCCCAAACCCCAGCTATCCAGCCCTTCTGCTGTGCTGGATGGGGGAGCAAGCCTGCAACAAGGATGGTGCCATAGAAGAGACCTGAGGGACCTCAGGAGGGAGAGAGGGGAACCTCAGGGCGGAGGTCTGTACTGCAGGGCCCCCACCAGATCAGAGAAGGGGAGGAGATGGACAGACCCCCAGGCCCTCGCCCAAATGCTTTAACAGGACCAGGACGCTCTCCGGCCTCCCAACGCCCTCTCTTTGCCCCAGCCTCCCCATGCTGCCACCACCAACCTTCCACCCTGCAGCACCCAGACCCACGCCCAGGCCGGCGGCACCCAGAGCACACTCTGTGCCCAGGCTCACCCGAGCTGTGCAGAGAGACGCCCGTCACCCTGGCCAGGATGACGTTGGCTTTGGTCAGCTTCAGCAGACCTGAACACACCAGCTTGTTGCCTCCTTCCACCGCCCAGGTGCTGCCCTGGGCCCCCGCCAGTGACATGGCTCCTGGGGAGAGGAAGAGGAGGGTGGCTCAAGAGCCTGCCCACGGAGGGGACGCTGGGAAGGAGAGTCACATGGGGAGGAGAGGGGGTCCCTGGTTTCACCTGCGAAGGCAGGCACCAGCACTGACTGCCCGTAGCTGGAGCGCAGGACGGCCGCGATGACATCATCCACGAAGCGCTGCGTGACGCCCACCTCCAGCAAGGACTCGGCCACTGAGCGCTGCGTCATGTTGACGAAGGTGTCACCCCCCAGCGAGCGCAGCAGCTCCTCCAGGCTGGAGAAGGCGTAGCCGTGCGCCTGGTACTTGTAGATCCTGGAGGGGACAGGAGCACAGGGTGCCCGGTGACGCCCCGGTGCCAGGGAAGACCCCCTCCACCCCCCCCAGCCCCACAGGCTCTCCTACCTCATGAACTTCTCCATCACCTCCTCCACCCACATCTGCAGGCGCAGGAAGCTGATGCCGTAGTGCCACCAGAGCCGGAAGAGGTTGAGCAGGTACCAGTCGGTCTCCTCCAGGACAAAGTGCTCCCCGCTGAATATGGCGCTCTTCCCTGCCACCTCGCGCCGGTGCTTGAGGCCTGCAGGGAGCAGAGGGGCCCCAGCCCCGCCGGGCTGGCACGCCTCCCTGGGGCTGGCCGGCTGCTGGGAAAGGCCAGCACCAAACGCCGCCGCAGCGGGGATGTGGGCAAAGATGTTCTTGGAAGAGCATCGGGCAGTGTGAGACCCCAGGGCACTGGGACCCCAGCCAGACCCTATATGTTGGGGCATCCTGTGGAGTTGACATGCTGCTGGCCGGGACAAACTGGTGGGATTTTGTGAGCCCCCTCCCATGCACTAATTCCACCAGGACCCCTTGCCCTGATGCTCTGCTGGGCCGCCCCATCCCTTTCTCTTCCAGGGCCTGACAGGGCTGGGGCGCAGGGACGGCAAGGGGGTCGCTGCATGCCCAGGATGCCGGGGTGGACTGGAAGCAGCCCTCCCTACGACCCCACGGTGCAGCCCCCCGCCTCAGGGACGGAGGCCGTGCAAGCGCTGGGGTGCCCACACTCACCAAGGATCTTGACGAAGTCCTGCATGTGGAGGCTTA
>NW_008824283.1:1993759-2000752 GCF_000699105.1 Pygoscelis adeliae | reverse complement strand
AGGAGGAGGAGCAGGAGGAGCACGGGGAGGGGAGCGGGCTTTGTTCCCGCAGAGCCGGAGGAAGGCAGGCAGCCTCGCACTGCTCCCCGGCTTCAGGGAAGCGGTACGGGGGCAGCACCAGGCTCACCGGAGAGACAGCAGCGGTACAAGAGCACGCCTTGTGATGACTTATCTCCCTGCAGTCATCCTCGGAGAATGACACTGAGGGTCAGAGGAGACCCTCAACATCCAAAAGTGCTGGCTGCGGCACGTGAACAACCCCAAGCGCAGCCACAGCGAGGATCCTCAGCGCCCTCTGTTCCTCACACGCCAGCTGTGCATCCACCAGGACACTCAGCAGCATCCTACTCGCAGTCAACCCAATGGTGAACCAAGGGCCCAAAACCAGGAGGTCCCCCATGGCACCACCTCTCTCCCGCTGCAAGCGTGCTGGGGGCTGCGCCGTAGGGCAGTACTCAGGCCAAGCTGCTGCTGGAGCATGTTTTCCACGTGCTCAGTCTGCACATGGGGCGAAGGCACAGTGCTCAGTACCCGGCTGAGGGGAGCAGGCTGGATCCCATGTGGCTCATGCATCAGCAAGGGCATTTCAAGCTTTCGCTTGCACTTTTCGCCCTGGGCAAAACAAGGTGCCTGACAGCAAGCAGCTTGTGCCATCGGGATCCCGTCTGGGAGCCTGCTGCTGCTAGGATTACAAAGGATAGCAAAGACCGAGCAAAAACTCTGGAACAGGTAGGACAGGTAATTACAGACCCAGAGCCTGCGGTAGCCCAGGGCTGGCTCCGTACCAAGTAGCAAAATTTAGTTTGAGAATCCATCATCTGAACTTTGTCTCAGCAGAAACACAACACAAGCACAGCCCCCTTCCCTTCCCCCAGCCAGGAGCCGCTTCACAGTTCCTGCATGGGGGAGCACGCACAGCCCAGAAACTCAGGCGTGAACATTTTTGGGGGGCACAGACAAAAACTACCATTGCTCAGCTCACCCAAGTCCTTACAACGAGTAGTATCAACCCACCAGCACGGGGAGACAACGTTCCCAAAGCAGCTTAAAACACAGCACACATATCTTTGCAACACGCCTCAGGTTTTAACAAGCTCTTACTTAACCCGCCTGATTTCACCATGGCTGTGGGTGACAGGAAATCTGGCTGTACACGCAGCAAGGCTCCTAGCACGGGTCAGTACAGCTCCCGGTCGCCCCGCAGGAACGGCAGACCATGCCCTGCTTGCAGGTGTTCTGCAATACCGTGCCGTAAGCAAAATGCTCTTCCCCTTGCTCACAAGCTCCGATGCTTTTCTGCAGATGGAGGTGGCTGTGGTTTGAAAACTCCCAACTCTCACTGTTGCTGCAGAGAAAAACCAGCAGAGCCAGAAATTACTAACACAGCAGCAGGCAGCAGTATTTCCTGGTCTAGTCTGGTTAGCAAACGCCGAGCAATGACCACACATTTTAGGCAGAATGAGGAAGAGCCCCTACAATGGGACACAACCTCTGCGATCACAAAGGGGACTTTGCTGGCAGATCTTTAGCACAGAAATACAGATCTCACCCCATAAAGGTCATTTGTAAATGGTCTTTTGCAACGTTTTTTTTCTAGTGAGAAGTGCCCAGGGGCATTCAGAGGTTCAGGAGACCAAGGCAAGCAAGGCCCACCGACATGCTGCCAAGTGTTACGAGACTAAGGCAAAGCCAGGAATGGAGGCCCGGCTATTTTTGCAGAGGACGCGCGAAGGGAGAATGCGATCTGTGACAACCACACCCCTAGAGAGAAAGCCTGTTCTTCTCTCCAGCAAATCCCTGAAATCATAACCTGCCTGTGGATACCACAAGCGTCGATACACACTGTATACTGAGCCATCCTTAATCGAGCTGCCATACAGTACGCCTGCTACAACACACTGCACGCTGCACACAAAAAGCGAAGCTGTGAGGGAACAGAATGGCAAAAATAAAACCAGGTGTCAAGATTTCAGCTGTTAGCAGAGTTCTGCAGAATGAACCACCACCAAAGCCCGGCAGACAGCATTTCTCTACACGATGGTCCGTGCGTGGCCTTACCTGGAACAGACACAAAAGCAGGCACAGAAGTATCAGAGAACGACACACCGGGGCAGTTTATCAGTGCAGAAATCCCCGACGACTCACCTGCGTGAGGAGAGATGACAGGCACGTGTGTGCGCATTTCTTGGAGTCCACCTAAAGGGTTGTGAATGACATGTCCAACAAAGTTCTCTAATGCCGTGGCCTATAGCCCGCGTTTTAGACAATTGGATCAGGAATGGTGAGAAACCTTTCAATCTGCAGTCCCAGCCAATTACAGCGGCAGTCAGAATGAGCAGCAGCTTGGGTCAGGGAAAAAAAGGAAAAAAGAAGCAACTGCAACCCCCTTTTTTTTTTTATTAGCAAATAGACAGTATCTGGACATCTAAAGGAAATCAGCCCTTTCCAACGTTAACTCAAATGTCGTTGTCAATTATTTGCACCACTCCCACACTTCAGTCTTTGTCTTTCATACAGCCAGAACCTTTGGGTAAACAAAGAGCACAGAAACACAAAAAAATACAATATATACAGGCTTCCCACCAACAAAATGGACTTACATTTTTGGAGATTAGCGATGCTTTGTTCATTTGACTTTGCAAGTAATATCAAAACACCTCAAGTTTTAAAATAAAAAAATACTACAATATTCACATATAAAACTTAAATACATTTGTTTAAAAATTAAAGGACTGCTAATAGCTATTGATTTATCCCAGCTGTCTCTTTCAACAGAAGCTCTGCTGATGAAGCACTGAGAATTTAAGGTTCACAAAGCGACATTCACATTCTGCACTGCTCCTGGTCAGAGTTAAGATGCTGCCACGCTCACGAGACAGTGCCACTGGAGACTCATCCAGGAGTTCAACTCAAACAAGTCCCACTGACGGGGCACGGCAAGGTCACAGAACAAGGCAAACGCCCACGTTCAGTGGGGCTGCCCCCTTCCCGAGAGCAGAAATGCAGGTCCACATATCACCATCACATGCACCTCTTATCTAGTTGTCTGCATTCCCAGCTCGAGCTCTTCAGTTCATGGCTGGGTGAACAGAGTGGAAATGACTAAAAGGTACGTGACATTTCCTCTCCTCTGCTATTCCATCCCTGCTAACATGCTCCTGTGTTTTATTAAATAGTCATTGAATAAAGTGACTGGAGAGAGAAAGCTCACGGGTCCGTCTCCTCTCTGGTGTAACTCTGCAGAGTGCAACGGAACCGCACCAACGGGGACTCTGGCCCACCGTGCTGAGTGTGCAAGCTTTACACAAACAGGGCAGACAAGGGAGCAAGAATCTACAAAGGAGAAATTCAATCCACCCTTACGCAATCGCATCCACTATAAAAGAGATCATTAAGTGTGCTTGAAAGGCAAGAGAATCAAATTTTGCCTAGGAAATCCGGATTCCGTGATGGAATCCAGGTTTGGTTATTTCATTTTCACTTCACCATTCAAAGGAAGCATAAACTAGGACAGACAACAGCTACAGTATTTATCTCTTTGGTAACTTCTGTAAAAGTCTCTAAACAATGGGTACATCTTACAGTAATCATCATAAAATCCCGATAAGATCCTGTAGAAGTTTCATAGATTGAAAAACTGGGGCATGAACAGGGAAAATAGTCTTCCCCAAACTTAAATGGGGCCTGTGGGAGGGCAAGAAAGACTGCACAGGAACTGTATCCCTCAGATTCCTGCTCTAGCCACACAAGAGTGCCGCGGTGAAAGCGGATCCCAGATACACAAGCTGAATCAATAACCTCTTATTACAGACAGAAGGTCTGGAGTGCATTTTAGGGTATTTCTTTAAGGCAAAAATGGGTGTATACTAGCTGAGGAGACAGGCAGGCTTGGCAAATAGTCCGAAGGTGGACCAAGTAGCTGTAGTACTTTCACAGTCAAGAGGCTCTGTGGGTCAGTTTAAAGAGGATTTGGATCCCCTCACTTCTGGTCACATGCTACTTTTAAACCTGGCTCAGGTAAGCTGCAGCCTTTCTTGTGACAGAAAACTACCTGTTGTGTAAAATGTCTTTGCTTTTGTTTAGTTCCTTATAAATAAGGTTTCACATTCAAAGTTAGTTTCCATAACCAGCTCCCCCCTCATATTGCAAAAAGACTCGGCTGATATAGCAGGGGCTGAAGAGGCAGCAGAGAACCCAACCGCTCCTTCCAGCTGAAGACATGGTCTCCTCAGAACAGGCTGCAGTCTCGAGGCAGAACAGCAAGACTGGCATTGCCACGTTTCATATTTTACCTGTTCTTTGTCTTGAGTAACAGCGTAATCTGGTGACCCAGTCAGCATGTAGACCAGCAAAACAAGGAAGACCAACAATACAGGAAGTCCTGTGTATCTCTGCAATTTCCAACAACGTGATAAAACAAGAGCACTGAACAAGAGGTTTGTCCAAAGTGATCTAATGCTGCCATGAAGCACTGTTTCAGGGTTGAAATCTCAAGTACCTGCCTGAAAACCTAACTACGCAGAGGCAGAAAACCACACTTCAAAAAGTATCCGCTACCGAGTCACCCACATACAGCTGTCACTAAAGCAGCTTGCACGGAGCATATTAGAAATGTGCATCTTCCTTAGACTTCTGGAATGACAACCAACTAGCTGCACATAGTCTCCCCAGATGAAAGACTGTTGATAGCTGCTAATTGAAGGCTGCGGTAATCTTGAAGTCCACCACAAAAGCATTATGCAACTGAAGCCTGCAAAGGAATGGGAGAAGAATAAGCTTTCTTCCAAACCAGTGATGGCATCCACCACAAGTAAAGAGTTTTTGGAAGTGGATCTCAACTAACCATCAGGCCACGGATCCAATTCCAGAAAGTAAAAAGGCAGGAATTAATGAATCGGTAAGAAACAACCTGAAACCATTCCTGCCTTGGTTTCACATAGTGCAGAACATAGGCTGGTTTATATAACTCTTCTGTCATTATACTGCTTGATGCTCTGAAAGGGTTAAATTCTGATCTTACTCGGTGACTGCATCCTTTCAGCTGAGATAAATGGACTCGCAGGCAAAGGGACCACTGGGAAATACATATGCCATGCTGTGACAACAACATGCCTCCAACTAAGAGGACGGCTTGAGGTCAGCTTTCACTTCCTCAGCCTTCTGCTTCTCTTGCTTTCATGTCACTGCTGCTAAAATTGGTTCAAGGGCACTTGAGACTTCTAGTAGAAAAGATTTTTCCCCTTGCGTCAAAACCCAAAAGGTTTAATATTTACTATGACCACACAAAAGTAGAATCTGAGTGTGAACTGGAAGTTAGTGTTATCCGAGTACCATTATTGGGGAGCTGAGAAAATAAAACAGTCCAGACTTCCTGCTTAAGGGCACATCTCCATTTTGCCAGCAGCTGCAACAAAGAGCATACAGTTTATCATGCTTGAAAGCTGCACAAATACCCATCAGGGAAGAGAGATTACTCTCCTCTAAAATATACTTTTTGGTTGGAGAAAAAGAGATTTGAGAACAGTTTTCTGGCTTCACCAAGAACCACTACTCCCTGTTTTACCTTTAGAAACAAGGAGGCAAGCTGAAGTTTTACCTGGAGAATATTAACACGTTAGAGTCTGACTTAACAACTGAATTCTCTTTAAAACCTCATCCCTATTCAACTGTAGTACGACAGAGATTTCATTAATTGGGGATTGTTTTCCTGAACTGACATGAGAAAAAGCTGCCCCTAAACATCATTTCAAGTGACCATCTTCATCCCCACCTGAGGGGTCTGGGGACAAGGGAAGACACCAAAACCAGCCTGATAATAATACTCAGCCCTTTGGGCTTTTCTTCTTCCAAGTGCTTTGCAAAGAAAAAGCCTCACCACATCTCTGTGAGGTAGGTCAGTAAGTATTATTATATTCCCTTAATACAGATATGGAAACTGAGGCAGAGAAGTTACCTTCCTGAAGGCCACTGCAGGAGCCTGTCTCAGAGATGGAACCAGAGACAAGACTCCTCATTTCTCAGAGAATTTCCCTTTCTCCCCCGTATCTCCCCTCTTCCCCATATGAGTCTTAATGGAGAAATGAGCAACAGAGAAGGGGGCTACAGTGCCACATTTCTGACAAATAGCAGGACTCCTAGTACTACTCCACATACTCCAAAAAGGATTATTAAATATACAAGTACCTTAGAATTAATGGCAAAATGACTGCACACGTTATAAAGAAGCCAACATACAATACAAACCTAGCTTAATAAATAAGTAAAGACATGCAGCTGCAGTTGTGACTGAGTGCTGAGGGGTCCTCAGCTCAGTAAGGTCCCAGATACGAACAGGTAAGCCCATGTCATTCCTGTGACTCTACTGCCACACCAACAAGCGCGTGTCTGATAGTGCGACCATGGAGTTTATAGCCATCCTGAGTCACCAGTGCTATCGTGCCCGGCTGCATTCCCTCGGCTGGTACATGGCAGACTATTTCATGGTCATATGGATCATATTTGCCACCAACAGGGTTCATCTTCTGAAGGCCATGTTTGGCAAATACACTTTGCAATTTGGCCTCTATGAGAGAGAGGCCTTCATAGATTTTCTTCAGGGTTGGATTTGGATTACTAGGCTCCGCTTCTTCTGCGGCACTCTCAGCAGTCTTCTCCAAGATATCTGCTACCTCCACAAGGTCCCTGCAGAAACTCTGGATCCCTACAGGCACAAAGAAGCAAGACATAAATGAAGGGCAGTTTACAGAACATACAGAGCTACAGTACCAATGACAGGCACAAAGTCATGGCAGTTTGAAAGCACCTTTAAAGCTGCTAATTGATTTGAACCATTACTTTCGTGAGCACAGACAGTGTCTTCTGTATCCTGTAGCCAAAGCTTTATCATTACGTGGGTAGTAATCTAAAGACTCCCCAAATCAAGGTATATGCAGGAAAGGTACATCTATACACATCTACACCCTGCCCTCCCCCCTGCCCCGTACACCCTCTCTC
>NW_008824283.1:1991813-1993703 GCF_000699105.1 Pygoscelis adeliae | reverse complement strand
GCATTAGTATTTCACTCCAAAAAGTTCTTGCAACTAAGATGTGCCATTTAGGACACTGTTCCACATCCTCTCATACAGTCCCACAGACATAAATGTTTTGCCAAGCAACTTACATAAATGCCCATGCACACGGGGAACAAATGCAATGGGGCAAAGTAAAAATAATACATGACTACTCAAAAGTACATCCACAATTTTAGTCATAAGTTAAAACCATTGTGGAAGGACTGGTCAAAATGGTCCTTGGCTTAGTCATGAAAAGTCATGCAGTCTTTTTCATTAGAAAAATGGGTTTAGATCAGATACATTTCCAGAAGTGGTGTATTACACAGTGCAGAAATTTCAGGCAAACCAGCCTCCCTCAGTTATATAGATGCCCTAACCAACTTACTGGAAGGACACATTAGGAAAGGAGAGAAAGAGAAACAATAGTTTGGTGCTGTCTATACCTGTACATACGTGTTTAAACATGCACAGAACAAAGAAGCATCAAGGAGAAGCAACAAAAGAGCAGACAGAAGCAGACCAATTACCAACCATTTCATAGAATCATCTAGGTTGGCAAAGACCTTTAAGATTGTTGAGTCCAACCGTAAACCTAACACTGCCAAGTCCACCACTAAACCATGTCCCTAAGCACCACATCTACATGTCTTTTAAATACTTCCACCACTTCCCTGGGCAGCCTGTTCCAATGCTTGACAACACTTTCGGTGAAGAAATTTTTCCTCACGTCCAATCTAAATCCACCCTGGCACAACTTGAGGCCGTTTCCTCTTGTCCTATCGCTTGTTACTTGGGAGAAGAGACTGACATCCACCTCGCTACAACCTCCTTTCAGGTTTTTCTCTTGTACCAGAGTCTCTTTTAATGCTCTACAGACCCCCACACCTCACTCCATGAGCAACTTCTAATAAAGAACCTAATTTTTGTTCAAATCTGAAGCATACCACATATAAAATTCAAGGAGCTCAAAAAAACCCTCTCAAAACCAGCGGTGCTGATTATCCCAGAACTCAACAGTCATTTTACAGCACAATGGGTAGAATAGTAAGAAAAATACAGCAGCTCTAATTTCAAAGCTACTGGAATTAACAAAAAACCTTTCGAGATTCATGCATTGTGGAGAATAACAGTTTCTCACTCTCAGAGATGGTGCTGGCAGACTGCAATGATTAAACAGCAGTTTCTTCACCCTTCACCTGCCTCCATTGCCAAAGCTAAAAATCCAGCTCACTTCATGGATGCTAAAATATTTATTATAAAAGTTTTAAAGAACATTTGATAGAGGAACTGACAACCTTTGTCCCAGGCAGGATCTACCTCCTAAACGCTAGAGCAGAAGAGAAGAGGCTGTTAATACAGTAAAGGAAATCACAACCTGATGACACAACTAAGAGTATGAAATACACCCTGCCAGAGGCAATTCTCAGCATACAGAAGAACTTGTAATTTCAACCAAGTCAGCAGAACTACACTCAATTGCACCAGGCCTATTTTATTAGAAAAAGATCACAAAACAGTCACTGAGATAAACCTGATAGGACACAGCTGGACATACAGAAAAGATAGGAAGTAAGCCCAGACACCAACAGTCCAGGCCAAACATCATGCCAGACTTTACAATGAACAAGGGCGGGATGAGGGGAGAGAAAAGCTGTTCATCAGCATTTTATGCTCAGGCAGGCAGGCCACCGCAGTAAGCAGAGCTCTGCCTCACTTTGCTTACCAAAGAGCTTCGCATCTTCCACAAACTTCTGCGTTCTCCTTCGGACATTCCCAGAATCTGCCAAAGCTTTCCGGTATCGCTCCTGTAACCACAATAGCAAGGGGAGACATCAAACAAGGAGGTAAACCCCATTTCCTGACAAGTTGCCAATCCCTTAGAAA
>NW_008824283.1:1989282-1991414 GCF_000699105.1 Pygoscelis adeliae | reverse complement strand
TGACCAGACCATCTCCAACATACAGTTTTGCCTGCCAGGATCATACTATCAGTGTGTTGCTCCTAGGTACTACTGACAGATGGCGTTTCTGGGGAAGGCAGACCGTACTTCACAGTGCGCCCTCTCACACTTAGAGCACAGCTGCTTTGAAGGCTGCTGTAGCACAGCGGCATTGTGTGCATGTTATAGGGCTTACAGAAGAAGCTAGGGCTGGAAGACAGACCAAGTCAAGGGGACTGAACGAAAGACATCATGATGCCACAAGCAGCACACTCACAGTTAAATCCCGGACTTGTTCTTCCAATTTGATGGCTTTGTGCTCTAAGGCACAGTCAGAAAGGGGATGCTTGGGCTCATCACGGGGATCTTCTGGGCCACACTCGTCTCCTGTACTTCTCTGCTGAGCTGCAGTGCTGAAAACACATGGGGACCCCCTGAAATACAAACTAGTGACAAAGAAGGAAAGTTAAGTAACAACAGGGTCAAAAAGAAGAATTCTAGTTTAGTGTCATTACTAAAAGCAGGCTCACTTAAAAAAGGTACATAGGATTCTAGATAAAATTTTAGCTCTTTTCAAAAAATATGGACAACTAGCACAGAAATACAAAGAGACAGATGTTTTGAAAAATTCTTTTATTTTAGACTCACATGTCACTACAGAGGCTGTACACCACTTCTTTGACATACCTTGAAGAGAGTCACATTTTCACAGGAAAATAAGTTGTGGGTTGCATTTTTGCTGACCTCCCAGTACAGGTGGTCAATACCGGATGACAAACTTCAGAAACATTTTTGCAAGGTAGTCTTGAAAAGGAGGCAGGTGGTATAAAGCTTTTTTTACAGTTATTTAAAAAAACCCAAATGTTCTGAGCAAAATTCAGTAAGATCTGCAAACTCATGGCACTTAATAAGATGCTGACCTCCCAGTACAGGTGGTCAATACCGGATGACAAACTTCAGAAACATTTTTGCAAGGTAGTCTTGAAAAGGAGGCAGGTGGTATAAAGCTTTTTTTACAGTTATTTAAAAAAACCCAAATGTTCTGAGCAAAATTCAGTAAGATCTGCAAACTCATGGCACTTAATAAGATAGCAGGCTAGGCTCTGCCCGCCTACCTAAGATGGTACAGTGACCACAAAAAGGCAAGTCGCACCAGTGGAATGGCTGTGGATTTCTGTGGAGTAATTCAACAAGCAAGGAAAGACATAAGCATCTCAAACTGCTGGCTAACGGAGGATCCAATTCCTGGATGCTCTGACCTGTTTGTTCTCCTGGGTGCAAACAGACATAGCATTTGGTGTATTCAGTTTTCCTCCTATTGAGTGAAAAGGAGGAGAGTTTGAACTTTTTGCCAATCAGTTCTTCTCACAAAGTAGCAATCGCTAGACTGTACCCAGCTTTCATGTTCACTGCACAAAGAACAGTTAAGAAACCAAAGAGAACTCTCAGAGACGTGACCAAGTTGTGTGCAGCCCAAATATTCTGAGGCCTTCTGCCGGGACCTTCACAGCACCGTTAGCTGTGTTTGGAAAAGGGACTACCAACTCAAAATTGTAAGGCCACGCTTAAACAGCAGGGCCTCAAAGCGACTGTGGCTGTGGATAAGTCTATGCCGCAGCAGGTATACCCCTGGGGAGACTGTGGCTCGTAGATAAGGCTCCACTTGGAGCAGGTACTCCCCTAAGGGACTGCAGTCTGTGGATAAGTCCAAGCCAGAGCAGGGGCAAGGGGAAGAGTTCATGGCAATGTTAAATCCTATGGTCTGGCCAAAAGGGGCCAGGGTGGAGATTGTAATGGAAATACCTTTAAATTGTTGTAACCTGGGATTTGAGTTGCATGTTATGGGAATTACTATAGCAGGAATCCCTTGTTGCCAGCCAGGCTAGGAGTTCATTGCAACGTTAAACCCTATAACCTGGCCCAAAGGGACCAGGGGTGGGGATTGTAATGGAAATACCTTTAAATTGTTGTAGTCCATGATTTGAGTTGCATGTTATAGGAATTACTATAGCAGGAACCACCTGAACCAATGGAGGACAAGCCTTACAAGAAGCAGCGCAAGTGCAACAGTGACCCGACCTGAGCTGGCTTTGGTGCCCAGTAACTCCACGCAACACACCACCCTCTCCTGT
>NW_008824283.1:1986742-1988906 GCF_000699105.1 Pygoscelis adeliae | reverse complement strand
TGGGAGGGGACACAGCCGGGACAGCTGACCCCAACTGACCAAAGGGATATTCCACACCATATGACGTCATGCTCAGCATGTAAAGCTGTGGGAAGAAGGAGGAAGGGGGAGGACGTTCAGAGTGATGGCATTTTGTCTTCCCAAGCCACTGTTACGCGTGATGGAGCCCTGCTTTCCTGGAGATGGCTGAACACCTGCCTGCCCATGGGAAGGAGTGAATGAATTCCTTGTTTTGCTTTGCTTGCACGCGCGGCTTTTGCTTTACCTATTAAACTGTCTTTATCTCAACCTATGAGTTTTCTCACATTTACCCTTCAGATTCTCTCCCCCATCCCACTGGGGGGGGAGTGAGCGACTGGCTGTGTGGTGCTTAGTTGCCGGCTGGGGTTAAACCACAACACCCTAATATTCTCCAACAGTTCTAAGCACTTCAACTGTTTTTCTCTCTATTGGCAATGGAAGAGTTGCAAAGGCAAAAAAACACAAAACAAGCCCAAGCCTCAAGTGCTGAAGCCTACCTTATTTCCAATTACTTTTTTATCCTAAGTATGTTTTTCAACTAAAAAGCACACTTGTCAGTGGTTCGTGTTGGTACAGCAGGTGGAGCTCATCCAGCAGGCTGACTCCACAACTTGCAGATGAAATGATGAAACCACCAAAAAGTCAGATAATTGGATTGAACACCACCTAGGTGCTTAGCAGCCTATTCTATACTGTAACAATCTCAGAGGTTTTTCAAAAAAGTAGACAATAGAAGTCTGGCTGAAAACAGTTTGGTCAGAAGATCATCAAAACCAGCGTGCTAGACACTTTGAAAAATAAAGAAAATATTTTTCACTTCATTCTGTTCTTTTCCAGAAAGCCCTTCACCTGCGGTAACAATGCTGTCACTCCAAGAGCAAAACCAAGAATTTTCACTCCCCCTCCTACACCACCTACTTTTACAAAGCAACCTAGACAGGACCCATTCCTGCCAGCATGAGGACAAAGTCTCAGCCCACCTCCCTCTCACGCCTTACACCAGGAACAGAATCTGCAGCAGAAAGTTCAATTTACTCCCAAACCAGCTCCATTCAGGAAGCGTTTTAGTATATGCTTAACAAGGAAGGGTGTCTCCTTTTTTGGGAACACCTGGGCTCTTCCTCTAAGCAGAGCTTTCAACATCCCCTTTAATAGAGGGGTTTTGCATATACTAAGTGCACCTCTACTAAGTGAAATGCAGCATGGCACAGAAATCACTGCACTGGCACCGACTGAAACGTCTGTGTTTATACAGCACAATTCAACACTGCATGGAGATACTAATTTAGGCCCCGGAATCCACATAGCTGAGTTCATGTTACCAGGCCTGCACCATTACGCTTTCTTACTTTTCAGCAAGACTATATCAGTCAGGTACAATGTCACAGCAGTGCACAGCTTTTGTTTCTGGGTCTATCAAATTGGTCATGAGACCTAAGTGTTGTTCAGCAATCCAGCTAAGCTGAGCTTACAGCGGCAACTGGAAGGGACTTATTCCAGTACTGGAGCTGTGCAGAACGAAGGTTCAGGGAGTTAAACCAGCTGAAAACTAACCCTACAAAACAAAAAGACTTTTCTGCCTGTGTCCCTGAATAGGTTTGCTGACAGATCAGATGAGTGCAAGTGCCAGTACAAAAGAGGAGACAAATACGTGAAGCCTGGTGAGATTTGGGAGGGAGAATGTGGGGAAGGGAAGAGGTGTGCCCCTTTGGGTGGCAGCCAGGGCTTAGACTGGCTCAGCTCTATGACCAAAGCACAGTTTAAGAGATTTATATCTGCTCAAAGACCACCAAGCATCTCCTACCACTCCCTGCTTAGCAGCCCAGATGTTCCCTTATTTTATCTTTAATACAAGGTTGCTACATGTCCCACAACACTAATGGCAAGTTTCCTTTTCCCACCTGAAGACGTTTGCATATAAAATTTTTTATGAAGTGGGTACTTAAAGCATAATCTGTATGTCAAACTGCTCCTTTTCAACACACTACATGCCAAATACAAGTCGGAAAATGCTTTTGCTACGTACACTTGCTCTGGAGTAGGACGTTCCTCACACTAATCTTTAAAGAACCAGGTGAGGGGCTGTCACTAGGCTCTTTTCAAAAAGCTGCCCAGCCACTGCGGTTCTGGGTTCCAGGAATGC
>NW_008824283.1:1984278-1986698 GCF_000699105.1 Pygoscelis adeliae | reverse complement strand
TTTTAACCCTGGCTGCAGAGAGATCTGTCTGGGGCACGAGACCCCATCTTGAATGATTTTTAAGATGTTTGTCACATTCGTGTTGTCGACTGATTAACAGCACTTTTTCAAAGTTACAGAAAGTAGACTAAACCGGAGGTGGGGACAGAGAAGGACCCCCTTCAACAAGCCTTTAAAATCAATCCATGAAGCTTTTAACAACTGTAAAGCTTTCTTTGTAAATAAAAGGTGTGTCCATAGCAAGCACCAACTACAAGCTTTGTCCTTTATCATCTCGCATTTCATTTCAAGAGCTGCAGGGATGGAAATTAGCCATGCTACAGATGAACCAAAGAACCTGAAATGTAGCTGAGAAAGCAGCCTTGCTAGGCACCTCACAGGTTAGACTCCTGTGTCTTAAAAAAGCTATACAAATGAGTTAACTCTTTTGCATCCAAGAAGCAAAGGTGAGTCATTTCCCTCTGCAAGTGATTTACACTACACGAATAGGTGTGTTTTGGTGTGTAGGAGGAGAGGGGCATGAATGAGCTGGTGCCTCAGCTACAGGGACCTGCCTACGTGAAGCAGAGAGCTGCCTGCATGGACTCCTTTCTCCAGCTTGTGAAGCCAAGTCACAGAACACTCCCCCGTGCAGTGAAAACCCTGGATACCACGTGCTGTTCAGACAAGCCTGCCTTAAAAGTTGCAACAAGAACCGCAGACTGACTCCAAATGGAATTCTTAAGAAGGACTATTATGCAGAATTGAAAATGCCGCTCAATTTACTTCCTCCTCCAGGATGAAAGAAATACTCCACTAAAAAGGGCAAGTGCTATTTACAGTCTGTCCACTGCACTGTGCTCCATCTTCTAAACACAGTCATGATCACAGTTGCCCTAAAAATAGGCAGAAATCCCACTGGAGGAAGTTGACACATCCCGAAGTGACAGACACGTGGAAGTCCCAGAGCGTGTGAAGGGATTATACAACTAAGCTAGTGATACAAAAAGATTTACAAACCGATGTCACAGAAAGCCAAATAGATAGGTGTTAGCAGAGAAGTTGATTGCATCCATATGGCTTAAGACAGTTGTCCTTAAAGATTTTAATTTAAATGATCAGAACAGGTGTCTCGGGTCAGAACAATAGTATCACCTCTTTCTGGAGCACAGGCACAGATATCCGACCATCCCGACTGTCATGTTCCCTCTGAACACAAGGGTCCTATCCCATCTCTCCTTAAACACTCCCTTCTCCTCCTCCTCCCAAATCAGCATGACAAAGCACGCAAGTGCTGAGAGACACAGAAACATCTGCATTAGTGTTTGAGCTCTGATGCATGCTTTGGAAGGAAATCTCCTAATTACCCCCAATTACTGCACTCTGTTTCATCAAGGAGTGATACCAGAGATTAATACTACGTGGATTCCTCTTCGATGAAACTGGAGAACAAGCTTGTGCAGTGGACCTTAACACAGGACGGCTGTAAACTGGGCAGTAGGCTCCCAGACTACAGCTAGGTCAGGCTAAGAAGTCCCCTAGATGTGCACAGCGTGGGTGTCTGGGCCCCACCACTTTACCGTGCGGAGCCGCTCCTGTCGGCTGCGATGCAGGCACGGCCAGAGAACTTGCGTACAAAGAGGAGTTTCACACCGATGTTAGGTTCTGGCGATCCTCCATGACGGAAGCCTGCTCAGCTCCCATCAAAGTCACCTGTCTCAAACTTGGTGCACATTTTGAGAGGGGCAAAGCAGTTTTCACACGTGTAAGAGCATATGAAAGAGCAAGGACTTTCAGACACGCATCTTTACATTTAGTCCCAAACACAGTTGCTTCTGTTACGTGCTGCAGAATTATTTTATTGCATTTAAATGGTCTTTTTTTTTTTTTCCCCCAGAGAAAAAACTCTAGGATAAACTAACATGCATTTTGACTTCTTGTCTTTTCACCTGCCCACATTTCACTCAAATAACCAAAGCACCTGTTATGGATTTCACTTTTATAAGCCATATTCCACAATGTCCAAAAATATGACTGGACACCATTCTTCTGTCTAAATATTGACACAATTAAATGGACCCCCTTCCCTCGACCGTCCAAAACACGCTGAAAGTACAGGTGCTGCATCACTACCGAAAATAAAACCCAAGGAGCACATTAAACATATAGTTCATGAATAAATGGTTCAGACAGGAAGAAGAGACCCAGAAATCACCTGTGGATACGTGCAACGGCAGGAAACAACGTCACAACGTGACTTACTGACCACAGAAACGCTTTTCCCTAAAAAATGAAAATGAACTTTTTCCTCAAAAACGTCACTTTTCCAGGAAGGAGCTTGCTTCTTCAGAGCCTGTTTTTGTTCCAGGCCTTCTGAGGAGCCAAGGGCCGGCAGCGTGCCCCTCATGAGGGGCAAAGCGGGGGGCGCCCTTCCACCGGCG
>NW_008824283.1:1980872-1983799 GCF_000699105.1 Pygoscelis adeliae | reverse complement strand
CCCGGGACGCGGGGCTGGGGCTGGGGCTGGAGCTTGATACGCTGCTCCTGCCGCCTCTGGCCGCGCAGCTTAGGGGGTAATAACGCGACAGGTTTCACCTCTTGTTCAATACAGACTGAGAGAGGCTTGGGCCAGCAGGCAGACCTGAGGTGGAAGAAACGGTGTTTCTTACCTCATGGTGAATAAACATTAAAAACCCCCCAAAGCCGTGGCCAAGTGTGGCTCTTAACTGAGGACTACCTCCACGGGGGTCTACAGGAAAGATGGGGAGGGACTTTTTGTCAGGGAGTATAGTGATAGGATGAGGGGTAATGGTTTTAAATGGGAAGAGGGTAGATTTAGGTTAGGTATTAGGAAGAAATTCTTTACTGTGAGGGTGGTGAGGCACTGGAACAGATTGTCCAGAGAAGCTGTGGATGCCCCATCCCTGGAAGTGTTCAAGGCCAGGTTGGACGGGGCTTTGAGCAATCCGGTGTAGGGGAAGGTGTCCCTGCCCATGGCAGGGGGTTGGAACTAGATGAACTTTAAGGTCCCTTCCAACCCGAACCATTCGGTGATTCTATGACGTGCTTTCACAGGCTGTGGTGGTCCAGCTCCATTTCTCCCCACTGTGGGCACAGGCTCCTCATTTCTTTAGCGGGAGAGGCAGTGCTTTGAGGAGAGGGTTTTTACCCGTTTCCGAAGTGAAATGGGATGGTGCAGCTCCAGGTTCCAGAGGTGACAGAAACAGTGACAACTGGCATGGGGAAGCTGCTACCGAGAAGAGGACGAGTACTGTCAGGAACGGGGCTTTCCTGCACCTCATCCCTGGGAGATGGGGAGCCCCTCCAGCCTGGGCAGCAGGCAGCTAAGTTCACGGTTCTGAGCTAACTGCAGCCACTAACGTGGCTAATGAGATTCACCCAGCCTGCCAGCCCCGACAGCCACTGCCGCAGGGATACCAAGCCCACCCCAGACCCGTTCTGGCCCATCTCACTACAAGCAGGAGTTTACCCACCGTGCTTCCTACAGCCAGGGGAAGGGGCATGCCAGTGCCAGCGTTTTTATTAAAAGCTGCTTACCTAGTTACTAACAAGAGGGCTTTGAAAGAGCAAGCTCCAAAGGTTAATTGTGGCAGTTAGCATGAGTGGGCGACAGGCCTGCTCCCTTGTTCCCAGCACAAAAGCCTGGGCCTTTCCTTTTTATTCCTGTCCCTTGTTTCTGCCTGTGCTAAATGACCTTCCTCTATTTCTCTTCTCTGTTCCAGTCCCCTTATTTGAAAGCACCTTTTTTTTTTTAATTTTTAAACTTCCCTTCGCTCCATTTTGACCACATGCCTTGGCAAACTGTGTCTGACTGCAGCAGCAATAGTGTGAATGTGCTGTTGGCCAGGAGACAACCCCCCTCCCTTTCCCTGCTCCCCCGAAAGCTGGCATGGGGCTAGGGCAGAGAGCCAGGCTGCCTCCAGCCTCAGCCCTTTGTAGCACTTCTAAGCTGTTTAGCAAGGTTGAAAGGTATACACTGTTAATTCGCTTTCAAATGCTGACACTTGAGCTTCGTTCATTCCCAAGGGAAGCCAGCGTGCCTTCACCCTTACTGCCTGGAGGACAAGAAGGAAATATTGGACAAGGGCACTTGGTTGAGGCACAGCAAGCTCGAGACATGAGGAACCCTGAGATGAGACCCTGCAGAGCTGGGAGCAGTGAGCAGGGCGAATGATCGGCGTCTCCGAACTGTCCGTTCCTGAGCAGCTCATGAACCCCAACACTGAGGCAGCCAAAAATCCCCAACGAGTCCATGGTCGCTTTGGAAAGCGTTAGCCTGGCCTCCAGCGTCCCCAGGGTGGCACAAGCTGATCCCGATAAATTGGAGTGCCTGCTGGGCAGTGGTGACTGCCAGCCCTTGGGCTCTCCCCTCCTTCCTTATGCACCACCACGGGCACATACACCTTGCGTCGAACTCTTGGCCCCATGGGAGGCTCCCCCAGAGATGGGTTTCCCAGTAGTATGCGACCCTGATCCACAAAGGACTCCCCTTCCCCACCCGCCTCCCAAATCCCCCTCCCGTCCCCTTCCCCATGGTTTATAGTGTTGCCCACGAGGCAGATGGTGCCGCAGTGGCGGGGTGCGGGAGGGCGTCTCTCCCCCCATGCCTTCCCAGCACCCTCCCGGCGCCTTGGAGAAAGGGGGCTTGTACATCCTCCATGAGCCCCAGTGTCCGGTGGGGGCTCGGCAGGCGTTCCCGCACCCGGCTTAAGTCTGCTTCTTTTCCCATTCCTGCAGAGAAAGGAAAAAAAGCGTGGGATGAGGCGACATCACTGGAGAAGCGAGCACTGAGCCCTTTGAGGACCTCCCTCCCTACTGGGGGCTTTGGACCACGCCAGCATCTTCAAAGCCTGGGGTCACTGCTGCCCCGGGTATTGTAGAGGCTGCCCGACCAAGAGGAGCCTATTGATGAAGCCTTTTTACTCCAGCTACAGGAGGCATTGCACTCACAGCTTCTCGTCCTGCTGGGGGACTTCAACCACCCCGACATTTCCTGGAAAAGTAGCACGGCAAGCTGTAGGCAATCCAGGAGACTCCTGGAGTGCATTGAAGATGATAACTTCTTAAGCCAGGTAATAGCCCTACCAGAGGGGATGCAG
Organism: Pygoscelis adeliae; assembly: GCF_000699105.1. Classification (NCBI taxonomy): domain Eukaryota; kingdom Metazoa; phylum Chordata; class Aves; order Sphenisciformes; family Spheniscidae; genus Pygoscelis; species Pygoscelis adeliae. Next base: position 1,981,176 of record NW_008824283.1, on the reverse strand, counting down.
TACTGAACCTGATGTGCTCAGGTGCAAGCGAGCTAATTGGTGATGTCAAGATTGGAGGCATCCTGGGCTGCAGTGATCACACACTGGTGGAGTTCACAGTCCTGAGGGATATGAGTCAGGCGAAGAGTAAAGTCAGGACCCTGAATTTTAGGAAAGCAAACTTTCAGCTGCTCGAGGAATTAATCAATAGGACCCCCTGGGAAACTGCCCTCAGGTACAAGGGAACAGGACAGAGCTGGCAGATCTTTAAGGATGCTTTGCATAGAGTGCAAGAGCTCTTGATCCCCAGGTGTAAGAAATCAGG
>NW_008824283.1:1974302-1978468 GCF_000699105.1 Pygoscelis adeliae | reverse complement strand
AAGGCTCTGGGAAGACCTTATAGCAGCCTATCAGTACTTAAAGGAGGCCTATAAGAAAGATGGGGACAAACTTTTTAGCAGGGTCTGTTGCGATAGGACAAGGGGGAATGGTTTTAAACTAAAAGAGGGTAGCTTCAGACTAGATATAAGGAAGAAATTTTTTACAATGAGGGTGGTGAAGCACTGGCCCAGGTTGCCCAGAGAGGTGGTGGATGCCCCATCCCTGGCAACATTCCAGGTCAGGCTGGACGGGGCTCTGAGCAACCTGATCTAGTGGAAGATGTCCCTGCCCACGGCAGGGGTGTTGGACTAGCTGACCTTTAGAGGTCCCTTCCAACCCAAACTAGTCTATGGTTCTATGATGCTCTCCCCTCTGCCCACCCAGCCCTGCACCTCCCAAATCTCCCTGCAAGCTGGGCTCATGCCAGCAGCGAGTGCTGCTGAGCTGGGCCAGCCTGGCTGCAGGGGACCCTGGCAGTACCCCTTGCTTTTCGGGTAGGGAGCATCCCCAGTCCCCAAATTTCATGGTCAAGGAATGGAGATGGGATGAAGGATGAGATGACCCCAGTGGGGCCAGGGAGGAGTGGGGGAGTGAAGCAGGACCTTGGCCTTCCGCAGCACGTTTCCCTTGTTGGCAGGGAGGATGGAGGGACTTCTCTTCCTCAGTTCGGCTGCACAGTTAACGGGGACCAAGTGCTCAGCGGGGCTCCCGTTTGGCTTGTTTGCAGCTTCCTGTGGAAAAGGGGGAGAAAGAAGGAGGAGGATTTAGAAGACCCAGGGAGCAGGAACAGCCAGGGAAAAAAAAAGGCACAAACTGTCATGAGGTCAAAACTGATGTGGCCAAACCTAATTGACGCTTTGCTTCCCATCTCTGTCCACAATGGGACAAAGCAGCAGGGATGTCCCTTCTTCCCCACGTGCTGCTCCCCCCGCCACCCCAAGCACCATTGCTGGAGGAAGCCAGAGCCGCGAGAGCAAGGAAGAAGGGGTGCATACCCCATTCTCAGCCTTGCCGGTCACAGCCAGCCCCAGGGCCGGCCCTCCTGCCAATGACTGCTTCAGCCGCTCCTTCACTTCCGTCAGCTTGAGCTCCAGGTCAACACGGCGCTCCTCCTTCTGCCGGCACTGCTCCTCCAGCACCGACACCCGCTGCTCCAGGTCCTGCAGCTTCGACCCTGCTTGCACAAGCATGCCCAGCTCAGCACGAAGCTACCCATCCTCCTGGATAGGGACGCTAGATGGGGCTGCCAGCCCTGCAGTGCACTGCAGCTAGCTCTGCTCATGGTCACAATGCCACCGCCAGCCCAGCGTCCCCATCCCACCCTGGCTCTGCAGCCTTCCCCCCCATACCCAAGTGCCTTTGAGCATCCTCAGCTGCAGCACTCGGATGGCACCAACCTACCTGTGCTGCCCTTCATGGCTTCCCGCAGCTCTCGCTTCTCTTTCCGCAGCAACACCAGCTCACTACGGATTGATGCTTTCTCCTTCTCCAGCTTCTCCTTCTCCGTCAGAAATCGCCTGGCGTCCTCCTCGGCCCGGTTCTTCCCGTACCTGTACTGGTTGGCATCTGCATGCACAAGGAGAGCCTGTCATGAAGGCTCTGGGCCCGACTGCACCGATGCCACCCACGGTCCAGCTGAGCTGGCGCAGCACAGCCCATCACCCGTGTGCTGGAGCCAGCCAGCCCCCCTTGGGGGAACAGTGTCCTCCTGCACTGGCCAGGGTCCCCCCACAGAGGTTTGCGGCTGAGGACCCCCACTCACTCGACGCGTGCCTCTTCACTTGACTTGCGGGTCCACCCGCCGCGACTTCTCGCTGCAGGAGGAGGCATGGCGCTTCACCTGGGCTCCTGCCGGCCGCCCTGGCTCCTTCTCGGCCTGCGGCAGGGGCGGGAGGGAGAGTGTGCTGAAACACCTGCAGGGCCATTGGGGCCCAGCCAAGGCTCCCTGGGGCATCTTCTGTAGCCTGGCCACAGTGATGAGAGAGGAACAGCCCCTGAGCCGCACTCACCTGAACCTTCTCATAGGGGACATCATCGTACACCACACGGGAGGAGTCTGGCCGGTGGTCCTGGGAGGAGCTGGCCCACCTGCGGGAGGAGGGATGTGGTCTTCCTTTCCAGGACATGCCTGCCAGCCCCCCCAGTGAGCCCTTCCATCTCAGAGGACTTCCTGCATTGCTTTCCCAGCTTCACTCACAAGCACTCTACCCTACCCTACCCTACCCTACCACATGTATCCCTTAAGTCCTTCATCAGCATTGATGAAACACCTTCTGCTTTCCATCCTGCCCAAGGGAAACTGCCTTGCTTCAGGAACTGACAACCCCTGGGACACCAGCTCTCCCCGAAATCACAGCACAAACCATGGCCCAGCCCGTGCCTTTTCTAGGGAACACACAAGGCTGAGGATCACCATCCCCAGCCCAACACTCTACCCCCGGCACAGCCCCTTCCCAGCCACGGCACAGTGGGAGGACAGCCTTACAGGTAGGAGTGCCTCACAGCCGTCACTATGTTGGCAATCGTCTCCACATCCACGTAGTCGTAGTGCAAGGCTTCTGGTGCTGTCTGCGAGCCTGTCTCCACCAACAGGAGACCCAGCCAGCGGCCCAGGTCTTCGGAGCAGCTTGCCTGCAGGAGAGAGAAAGGGTTGGGGTGCATGCCCAGCTCCTGGCCCCTTGCTCTTGCTCCTGCCTCCCGACGCAAAGCCCTGCTGTGGAGAAGGGCCGTCCGACACGAAGCGTGTGTGCAAGACTTAGGAGGGTCCAAGAGAAACCACACAGGCCCATGCAGGAGGTCCCAGTCTCAAAGCCCCAGCCACCCCCTGCAACCTGCCTGCTTCAGCCCCGCCAGCCTCCTCCCTGCCTCCAGCCTGCAAATACCTGTGTGGCTGCCCCCGGCTCACCCAAACGATGCCCTGGGCTTCCTTAACATGCAGGGGAGGGGAAAACAAGGCACCACTTGCATGCAAGCATTGATCATCACAGGAGATGCTCCCCCAGCTTGGCAACCCCCTCCTCACAGGACTGGCACACCCTGCCCACCCCACTGCCCACTCACCTCCAGCGCCGCCACCTCCTGCCCGTTGCGAAGGATGCGGAAGGCGAAGGGGTGTTTGGGGCCCAGCCCTGGGACCACCTCGCAGCCCCGGAGGATGATGGCGTTCACGTGGGTCCGCAGGTCGGTGCGGTCCTTGTGGAAGTAGAGGGTGTTGCCCTTCAGGCGACACCAACGCTCCTTCCAGCACTGGTTAACCAGGACGCTGAGGTAGCCTGGGGGGTGACAGGGCCAAGGGAAGGGTCTCTGTGCCTGCTCAGCTGGACCTCGGGCAGGCTTTAACGAGACAGGGCTGCTCAGAGATTACGGCATGGCTCCCTGCTTGTTTGGTCCTTCTGTGCCTCAATTTCTCCACAGAGAGCCAGCTGGGACCCCTGGACCCAGCTGAGGTGCCAGATCAGTGCCACACAGTCACCTGAGCCCATTTTCTGGGAGGACATGGGTGACCCCTCTCCCCCTCCCCACACACCACGGGAATTTGCAGAGCTGGGGCTGGGCTTCATTTTGTAGCCTGAGGCAGTGTCACAGCCCTCCAGCAGCTCGGTGAACTTGCCCCCACCCCACCACCCCCTTACCTCCCACCTTTTCCCTTACCTCCCACCTGCCCCCCATATGGCCAGGCTGGGGGAAGGATGCTAGCTCCCCACCGCTCCTGGCCCTGCACAAGCCGAGCCCCGTCTCTGCCCCCGGCCCACACGAACCGCAGCAGGGGATGTCCTCCTCAGTGGAGGAGGTCTGCGTGTCTTCGGGGGAAGGCTTTTTCTTGGAGAAGCTGATGATCCTGGTGATCTTCTTCCCCGCCGCCCGGCTCATTGAGCCCTTCAGGTCAGCCAAGCCGCTCTTTTTGCCTTTCCCTGGAAGAAGAACAGGGTATCTGTGTGCCCCCGGCGCATGTCATGGCATCCCCCCTCACCGGGAGAGGATGCTCCCCAGCTGTGGTGCACACAGCCGACCCCCCCGGACAGCGGGACAGCCCGCCTGGCTGGGGGCAGGGGCCGTACCGTGCTCTCCGGGCTCTCTGCGGGCCGCTGGGGAGCCAGTCTCACCCGTGGCCACACTGTCCGAGTCGGAGGTGTGCTTCTCCTGCGCCAGTCGCTGGGGGGGGATC
>NW_008824283.1:1964849-1974284 GCF_000699105.1 Pygoscelis adeliae | reverse complement strand
TGTGGGGGGATCGGAGCAGGCACCCTGTCAGCAGCGTCCCCCTGCGCAGCCCCCAGCAACAGCCACTATTGGTCCTTCATCCCTCCCGCGCAGGGCTGAGACATCCCCCGGCGCCAGGGGAGCCCAGTTCCCCTTCCCCAGCGGCGGGGAGCCCCTGCAGAGCTGTTGTGAGGATAGGAAGGACTCCTCGCGCAGCACCAGGAGCTCGGTGCTCCCCCAGACCCATGTTCCCCTGGCTTGGCCACAGCAGCCCCATGCAGCACCTCGGCAGGGCGGTTAGAAACCATCACCTTATCCAGGTCCATCTTGCACGGCATCACCGGGGAGGTGGGGGCTTCCATCCTGCCCACTGCCGGACTGCTGGCTTCCTTTATCACCTGTGGAGACAGCCCCCAGCAGCCACTCAAAATGGACCTGAGGGCCAGGACTACTTTCCCCGGCTCAGCACACTTCCATCTCGCCGCCAGAGCCAGGCTGAACCACAGGGAGAAAGGTCCTGGTCTCTGTAGGACAGGACAGCGAGCCCTGCTCGGGGCACAAGCCTGGCTTGCCTGGGGGATTGCACACACCTTGACCCCTTCAAAACTGCAACCAGTTTTGCAGATTTTGTCAGAGATTTTGGAAATCTCAGAGGTGAGGGACTTGGGTGCCAAGCTGCACAGTCATCCTGCCAGCACAGGACACCTCATGACCCCCCGTTTAACAGGCAGGCACAGCATGGCTTGCCCAGGCCATGTAAAATGACCCTGTTCTCCCACATTTGGGGTAACAGCTAACAGTGGGGTTTGTGGTGTGCACAGAGGCTCCTTTCCCACCCGCTGCCCCTTCCCTGCGGCCCCCCCCTCCCGCCTCTGAACAAAGGCAGGAAAGGGCCACAGGGAAGAGGAGGGAGAGAGCAAACATCCCCACCCGCAGGGGCTATCAGCGCCGGAGACGCCCAGGCCCTGGGAAGCTGCTGGCCAGCCCCCCCCAACCGATAAGAGATGGGAGCAAAGCCCCCTTCCCCTTCCAGGGGGGCAAGACCTTTCCCAGGGCAGCCCCCCCCCCGCCTCAGCCAGGAAGGATGCCAAGGAGGGTCTGTGGCCCCCCAGGCAAAGCCAGGGGGCAGCCATAGTACCTTCAGCCACTCCTCAGCCTGCTCCTTGCTCTGCACAGCCAGCACCAGTGCCTCAGCTCCCGGCAGCGAGAACCGCAGCTCGTGCTTCTTGCGTCGCCCATCCTTGGGGACATAGATGACATTGCAGGTCCCCAGGGGCACCTCCACGTGCGGCTGCCGGTCCTTGGAGCTTTTGTAGCACTAGGGGAAGCAAAGGGAACCGTTCAGGACTCGGCCAAAATCTGCCTGTCCTGCTGCCATGCTGGGGAGACCTGGGGTCCCTCTCAGGGTCCCTCTCAGGTGGCACAGATGGAGGTGGCTCAGTCTCTGCAACAGCCTCGGTGGCGGAGGGCTGCGTGGTGCCCTCTCACTCCACGGGGTCCCAGAAGAGGGGAGCCCTCCATTTGCTTGCAAGGGAAGCGAGGGCAGCCCCTGCATGTGCTCTGCAGGGCAGTCGCAGCCTTGGGGCAGGGTCTTGGCTTGGATAGTGCTACTTTTCTTCAGCCTGGACGTGACCTCCCTCCCAGCCCACCAGCGGGTTTCTGTCCCCCACCAGCTCTGGGCTCACCAGCAGTTTGCTGTCCCGTATGATGGTGAGCTGCTTGGCCCACTGTCCAAAGCGCTTCTTGCGCAACAGGAAAGCGCAAATCCTGCAATCCTTCACCAGGTTCATGGAGGCTTCCTCCGACGGCCACTGATGTGTCAGCTGCTGGCCCTTCCCCTCTTCCTCCTCCTCGTCATACGACTCGTAAGAGCTGCTCATCGCATCCGAGTCATTGTCTGGAAGGAAGCAGGCGAGTCACCCCGAATGGCACCCCGGGGCCCTGCATGCCGGGCATGCTCGCACACTGCCAGGGCTCCCTGCGCCCGGCAGGCTCCAGCATAGAGCCTGGGCTGGGCGCTGCGGTAGACGGACTCCATGTCATCCCTTGAAAACAGCAGTGTTTTGACCCCAGCTGTCTCCATTTCCCTTCCAAACCAGGCAGGATGCTCGTGGGCCAAATGCTAGTCCCAGGTGTGTCTATCCAACCCCCTGGGCTGCCTTACTTCTTTGCAGGCCTCAAACTTTGAAAGCCTGGATTAAACCTTCTACCCACAACAGAGGATCACACGGCGGCCCTCTGCCCCACACCTCCCATGTGGGGCACGGAGGAGCAGGGCTCTGCAGTGGTGTCCCTGCCCCAGCTCTCCTCTGCCATGGCAGAGGCAGCTCATGCAGGGCACAAGAGCTGCATAGGCAGGGACACCCCTTCCCCATGCTGGTGACAGACACGGCACCGATTACATCCCTTCTGCAGCATGAGGGCTCTGGCTTGCATGACAAACAGCACTCCACACTCCTTGCTTTTTGGCCGGCAGCCTCTGACATGCGAGACGTCCTCCAGCCCCTCAACCCCACCGGCCCCCAGCCCAGCCCTCAAGCCCCCATCTCGGGGCTGGACTTTGCCAAAGCTCTCCCCTCCCTGGCAAGGGCACCCAGATACCTACAGGAGTTTTTTTGCTCCCCGTTCATCCTGGTGACAGGGTAATTGCTGTCTGCATCCTCGTAATAGCCATCCTCAATGGAGTTGGGGGGGCTGGAGCTGTCTGTGGAGGAAGCGGAGGGCAGCTGGGGCTGTTACACCTGGTTTCCCCCCCCAAGGATGCTCCGAGCAGTGAGCCTGTGAGCCAGGGCAGAGCAAAGCACACCCTCCCAGGGCATCTCAGCATCAGTCCCCCCACGGCTCCAACCTCTCCTCATCACCCCCTTCCCAGTCAAGCCGGAGCAAACAACTCCTTGCAATAACAGCACAGTGGGATGGGAAGGAAGTCGGACAGGAGCGATGCCGGTGGGAGCACTGACATTTCCTTCCCTGGGATGAGCCGTCACACCTGCCAAGGGCTGCCTGCTTTGCCAGGCGGGCAGGCAGGTGGGGGGATGCAGCAGGCTCCCCCACCCTCCTGCTGCCTCAGCACGGAGCGGGACTCACTTCGGGAGGTGATGTACTCAGGGGCCTTGCCAGGGCCCAGAGGCAGGGCTTCCTCATAGTAATCCTCAGGCGGGGGAGTGGTGGGCAGCGGTGGAGCAGGGTCTACAGGAACCTACGGCAGAAACACCGCCGGCATCAGCCAGGCAGCGGAGAGGGTCATGAGTCCCAGCAGCTATCGCGGTGGCAAGGGACAGGAACGGGTCACAGCCCCGGCCACCACCACCTCTCTGGGCAGGTGCAGAGCAGACCTCGCAGGTTGGCATTCAGGGACTTACAGCTTTTGCTGTCTGGCTCCTCGCCAGCTCCAAGCCAACGACATCGCTGGTGTCCCCCTCCTCCTCCTGCATGTCCTGGAGATCCCGCAGATCACAGTCTGCCCAGGGATAAGCAGAGAGGGTGAAGGGAGCAGGAACCCCAGAGCTGGCCTCCCCAGCCATGCCCTCCAGGGACCCGCAAGGCAAGCACCCCATGGCCCTTCACTGGGAAGGTGCTGGGAGACGGGCACTGCTGGTAAATGCAGCTGGGCCGGGGTGTGTGTGGACCCCCCCATGGTCAGCCCCCAGGCAGCTTCAGGGGAGTGGGAGCAAGCACCCGGGGTGACGGTGCCCACCCTGGACACAAGGATGCAGCTTTTACCCTCCTTCCCCAGGGCACCCCAAGAGCTCCTGCTGTCAGCAGGGACCCCAAGGCCAGCATGGCACCCACCCAGTGGGACCCCCAGGCGTCACTCTGGGTTGGCCACACATACCAAACTCCTCAAAGAGAGACTCCACGAAGCTGGTGCCATTGCTCAGGGATGCCGTGTTGACATACATGTAGTCCATGTCCTTCCCTGGGAGCGAGGGGATGTTCTCAGCCTGGGGGTGGGCAGGGTGGCCAGGGCGAGCACTGGCTCCCCTCCTCCCTGCAAACACCAACCCAAGGACACAGGCCAGCCCACCCCACCGTGCCATGGGGCGCTCCTCTGGAGCAGGCGCCCGGGCAGAAGAGGAGCCCCCAGGGATGCTGCTGCCCTCCCCCCCAGGAGGACAGGAAAGTGGGAAGGCTGTGAAGCCCCAGGTGCATGGCCCTCCTGGCCTTCCCGCGGAAACCGTTGCACTCAGCAGAAACTGGTGGCAGGAAGACCTCTGCAAAGCGGCCTTTCCGCAGGGAGCAGCCCCCCTGCAGCCACGTCAGGGCTGACACCAGCCCCCGCGCCCGGGGCGGGGAGAAGCTGGGAAGCGAGAGTGGGGAGCAAAGCATCCCAAGGGGCCTGAGCAGGTGCTGGGCGCTGGGCACAGAGTCAGCTCATCCCTGCCCTGCAGATGGTTTTCCCTACTCTGCTGGGGTTTTGGCCTGGGGCAGCTACTGGGGTCACCCACTGCCCCCGGGGACAGCTACTGGGCACCGTGGGAGTGGGACACAGACCTGTGGGTGGCTGCAGCTTCTGCAGGATGGTGGAGACGGCCAGCTTCTTCTCCTGCGTGGTGGCACTCAGGTATTCGTGGTCCAGCAGCTTGAGCAAGACGCTGAGCTCTGGCAGGAGCTGGTCCAGCACTGCGAGGAGCAGGAAAAAGCCCATCAGCCACGATGGTGTTGGGGTGCTGGGCTTGAGACAAGGCAGAGGGGGCTGGACTGTGCGGAAGACCCCAGGATGGGGGTCTTTCCCAGCTGGCCCGGCATGGCTCAGGCAGTGTTTGCTAAGCGCACACGTGCTCCTTCCACGCACAAGCTCTCCCACCTGCACGCAGACACCGGGATGCAGCCTGCTGAGCCCATGAACGGAAACACCAGCTCTGCAGGGCTACTGGACCACTATCAAAGGGCTCAGCACACATATTTTTCCACGCAGATAAAACTACACCTCCGTCCGCCCGACAGTGTATCATTGCTGCTGGTGCCCCCTCGCTGTGATGGGCACTGGGCGGTGACGGAGGGAGGGAAGGAAGGAGGGAAAGGAAACCCAGATGCCATCTCCAGAGGCACCTGGCAATGCCGCCCAGGGAGACATCCTCCCACCCCTCGCCTGTTTGGGGACACTCATATTCCCCTGCTGCTCAGACCACCTGTGACCTCCCAGCCCAGTGCCACCTCTACAGGGCCCCCATACACAGGCTAGAGCCTTCCTTCCCACACTCACCAACAGCAGCTCCTCTGCCCTGCTGTCACTCCTCTGTATCATCCCAGCTCATCCACACCACTCCAAGGCCACCCCACTCTTCCCTCCAGGCATGGAGTCACTGCCCCAAGGGACAGTTCCTGCCCCACACAGGTGGCCTGAAAGGTGCCCAGGGAGGGGACGGAGACTGCAGCACAGGAGGGGCTCTCTCCACCTGGCTCTGTGTAAGCTGAGCCTTGGTCCAATACACATGGCCCCAGAGGCAGCCAAGAGGGTCAGAGCAGCTGAAGTCCTGGCAAAGAGGAACCGCACCAGAAGCCACTGCTCATCCGCTTTCCCATCACTCTGTGAGATCCCAGCACGTGCCAGCTCCTGGGCTGCCACTGCACCTGAAGACAGCATTAGCCTGGCAGGCAGAACCAGGCAGGAGAGACAGGGAGAGCCCAGCAAAAAGCGGAAAAAGAGAATTTGCTGCCAATCACCATTACAGGCACAAAACATAAAAGTGTGGGTCTTCTCTTTGACATGGTGATTCATGGGCTAATTTTTACGAAGCAAAAGCACACTGCAGCTGTGGGGTTACCCATGCAAGAAGGCTCCAGAAAACACTTGGGTGTTTGCATATCAGAGCAGGGCTACAAAAAAAATTCATCACTGAAAGCAGTATTTATGGTGCTGGCAGCAGCTGACTGACAGCTTTGGGAAAACGTGTTGGCCAGGGATGGGAAGGATGGGGAGGACTTGAACAAGGCGAGCTCTGGACTCCAAATCTCTCGTGAGCTCCCACACCCCCAATTCTGCACGTGCACCGACATCCTCATCCCAGGTCTCTTCCTGTGCCTTATCTCCTCTGAGCAGGATAAGACAAAACTGAGCTGGATCCAAAGCCAAGCTCACGTTTTACCCAGGACCATGTACCCGCCCAGCTCCACTGGCATCCAGGGTAGCTCCTGCAGGGTCCAGCACCTGCAGGAGGCAGCTTGCATTGGAGAGGCCAAGCTCAGGGTCAGCAGCAAACCCACAGTTCTGGAGGCTACAGAGGGTGGGAGAAAAACACTGTTGTTTCTTCCAGTGCAAGCGTGATCAGGATCCCTTCTCTTGGCAGCAACCGAAAGTCATCGTGGCACAGCTGGGACAGCGTGCAACTGGCTTTGGGTCTCCAGGGACCCAAGGAGAGGCCAGAGGTGACCGCAGAGGCAGCTCGGATGTGCTGACTGATGGGGATGGTTTGCAAGTAGGGGAGCACATGTGCCCCAGCAGCACGGAGCACTGGGGACAGCCTGCCCGGGCTGTACCCACCCCCACCACTCCCGCTCTGGGACCAGGCTGGCACTGCTGCCCAAAGCACGGACAGCGCAGTAAAACCAACTGCTGTTTCAAAGCTTTTCGGCTGAAGGGGAATCCAACATGAGCGGGTTGATGTGGATCAGCACCCAGCCAAGATGAGCCCTCAGGCAAGGAGACAGCGTGCCTGGCCCCAAATCGCTGCCTCCTCAGGACACAAGGCAGGATGCGGCTCACAAGCCTCTTCCTGCCATCCCAACCGATGGGCTTCTATCTCTGCAGACCTTCTGCTTCCTCCTCCCTCCCCAGCGCCAAGCTAAACAGCAGCCTCAGCCCTTTCAGCAAGGACAGCTTTGCCAGCACCCGTCTCCCATGGGCAGGCCAAACCGGGACAGGTAGCCCCCAGGTAGGGGAAGAAGCCTCAGCACAGCTCCAGAAGGAGCAAGCAAGCCTGGGGAGCTGGCAGCACCCCCCAGCCCATGGGGAAGGAGAGGGCAACCACAGGGGGAGCAGGGCTCCTGCTCCCTGAGCTAGAAAAACACCCCACAGCAGACAGGCAGCCATGGGACCTAGGTCCTGCTGATGCTCCGCTTGCTGCCCCCCTCCAGCATGCACCTCCCAGGGCAGGGACCTGCTCCAGCCATGCGAGAGCCTCGTGTGTGATGAGCGAGGGTGAACACTCAGCTCCCATGGCCCTCTCTTTGCCCCTCTGCAGAGGCAGGAAGGGAGGGAAGAGGGGCAGATCCTCCCTGGGGTGTTTGCAGAGTGCTGCACAGGCAGGATGGGAGGAGGATCCTGCTCAGCAATGCGGTGGTGGTCTCCAGGTGAGACATCCTACCCTACCTTGCCCAGGACGCAGCTGCAGGGCTTGGTGGGGCATGGGGCTAGCAAGGAAGTAGCTGGGACAAAAAGCAAGATGCCCCCCTGTCCACCCAGCACCTGCAAGCATCTAGGGAGACACTTACCCATCTTCCTACTGCCCCAGCTCAGCAGGCTCTCAGCTGGCCATGAGGTCCCACGGAGGAGATGGGGACCATGCACACACCCTACATCAGCTTCCCACAGCACACCGAAGCCTAAGCCATGGTGCTCACCAGCATCCCCATCCCCTGCCGTATGTAGGACATCTCCCATCATAGCCACCAGCTCCTGTGTCAAGGCTTCGAACCAGCTGAGGGCAAAAGGGCAAGCAGGTTTCTATTGATAGTGACAAAGCAGGCGGCGTGTGTGGCAAGGGGGGCGAGGAGACCCCCCTGCACAGGCGAAGCGAGAGTGGCCGATAAGTGAGGCTTGTCGCCCGGCATGGCAGGCGGGTGAGCTCATCAGCAACGCCCTGAGCGCCAGCTCTGAGCCGGGGCACACGAAGCACAGCGCGGGGCGAGCACTGAAGGCGCCTTTGTTTTCCCCCAGCTGAGCTGTCCCCTCCGTCTCCCTTGTTAAACATCCTCCGAAATACAAGGCGGGGGGGAGTCAAAGAGGCCTGTGATCTCGGGAGGGTGTGCGGCCCGCTGAGCTGAGCCTCTGCCCAGGGGAGCGGAGGAAGGGAAGGAATTAATTTCCTACACTCGTTAGGCTCCCAGCCTAAATAAGGTTAATGGGGTGGCTGCAGGAAGCAAGGGGAGATTGCTCCAGGGTTGCTGTGTGCAGGGCAGCAGGTGCCAATGTGACTGACCCAAGGTCACCCAGTGAGCAAGGACTGGCACGTTACTTCTGCAATAGCCAGCAGGAGCAAGCATAGACCCTGCACCAGCCTGCATTCGTGCCCACACCACAGCACGAATGGTGGGCTGTGGGACCGGCTCAGGGGTGGGCGTGTGGGTGCTGGTGTTGGTGCACACCCCTGCCCTTGGGGGCTCTGGCAACTGTGGCGTGAAACTGCGGAGCCCGGGGATGGAGGCGGCAGCAGGACATCAAAGGGCTCCTGGGGGGAAGGCGGCATGATATCAGAGCAGCCACAGGCGCTGAGCAGGTGATACAGCCGAAAAGGGACCCTGCGTCCCCCACCCACCGCCCCACCGCCTTGCTTGTGGAACACCTCCGTCCTCATGCCTGCCTCTGGTGCTGATAAATGGCCCCCACCTGCTGCTTTCTTCTGGGGCTTCTCTTGCAACCGAAGTCCTGCGGGATTGCACCGCTTCGCTGGGCTCAGGCTTTGGACACAGGCATCCCAGGACAGGGAGCGACGCCAGCCTCCCCTCCTGCAAACTCACTCCTCTCCACATTTGCAGCCTGACGGGGAGATGTCAGCAAGGTCTCTGAGCCTGGGAAGGCTGGGAGCCATGGCAGCAGATGGCTTTAGCATTAGCTAACTCAGGCTGGATGGGCGGAGGGGACCCAGGGCAGCTCTGCCGGGGTGGGGTGAACTGGGGGACCAGCACCAGGACGCTGCTGCTCTTCAGAACAACGGGGCAGTATTTCCTCTGCTACTAAAGCCTGGCCTAGAAGCAGCACCAAGCACGATGCTGGCAGAGGAGCTGTGTCCCCTCCAGCGCCCCACCACCTCTCTCCACCCTGCACCCAGGCCAGCTCTATTTTTAGACCCCGTGAGCGCTCCCCGCCTCAGGGACCCGCTTCCACAGTGCGGAGATAAGGGTCCGGGCGCAGCCTGCAGCTGCAGAGCCCATCTCCCCCTCCCCGGCCTCTGCTCCGTTGCAGGAGCAAAAATCAGGTCTTGCTCCAGCAACTTGCAGAGAGGAGGAAGAGGAGGAGGAGGAGGAAGAGGCTCTGGCCAAGCCAAAGCAGGAGTTTCCTGGTGTACAGACCCAGCTTTTGCAGGGGGAGAGATAAGACAACACATGTGGGGTTTTCACCCCAAGCAAAGTCAGTCCACAGCCCAACAGAGAGCCCCGGAGAAGGGAGATGGTGTTTCACAGCACCGTAACACTGCGAGGCTGCTGCAGTGGGACGTGCACAGGGACCCCCATCCCGCGGCTGCCCAGGTGCTGGCAGCCCCACAGCTACGGCTCTACCCGGTCCTCCGCCCCGCC
>NW_008824283.1:1964205-1964696 GCF_000699105.1 Pygoscelis adeliae | reverse complement strand
CCTGCCTGCCAAGGGCTCGTTAGAGCCGCCACTGGCAGTAAACAAATGTTTATAGCTCCTGGATGCCATAAATAGGTGGGGTGTGGGCCGGGGAATGGGGCACAGCCAGGGGCTACCCCAGCAGCCGGTGACAGCAGCGGAGATGGTCCAGCCCCAGGAGGAGCCCTGTAGGGAGGTTGCCCACCCTGCGGGACAAACAGATCCAGTGTCGCCGGAGGAGTTACTTGCAGCAGATAAACCACTCTGCCCTCTCCACGGGCTGATGTTAAGCTGCCTGCAAGAGACACCCGGGCGCCGGGATGTGCCTCCATACCTCGCTGCCTGGCCCCAGTGTCCTTGTGCCCCAGCACAGGCTGTGGGCATCACTGGAGGGGTGATGCCCGAAGTGGGTGTTGGCAGCCCCCTCCGGCCCCAGCACGCTGCTTCCCGCCCCGGTGGGGCCGGCTTTCCCCTGCTGCTGGTCCTTGGGGGCGGCGCTGGCCCGCCGGGCT
>NW_008824283.1:1960696-1963958 GCF_000699105.1 Pygoscelis adeliae | reverse complement strand
GCCCTGCCAAGCAGGCAGGAGAAGGGCAGCGCTCAGCCCCCGGGAGATGGCAGGGGCGAGCAGGTCATCCCTGCCAGCCAGGCTCAGCTTCCTGGCCAGCCATCACCAGCTGGGTGTGGGGCAAACTGGGATGACTGGGATGGGCTGGTGGGGGCAGGAACGCCAGCCTGGAAAGCACCTCTTCCTCCCAGCATGGCTGTCTGTACAGCTATGGAGCAACGTGGCGTGCTCCAGCCCGGAGGGTTTTTAGAGAAAAGCCAACCATTAATGATCACACTTGAGCTCTGACAACATCCCATAGCAGTGGAAGATTTGCTAAGGGGCCACTTGATGCACATGAATCATCTCCTCCCTGGAAACAAGGGCCCCTTGAGTGGGGCGGATGGGGTGAGCGCCTCTGACTCGGCATCCAACAATGTCAGCAGGAGCCTGAGCACTTGGGGCTGGCTCCTGAGTGGCCAGGAGCCCCCCACCCTCCCCGGCTCTCCAGCTGCCCCAGCCCGTGCCTCTTCCCACCCCTCGCTGTGATTAAACCCCTTGCTGTTAGCCCCAGGATCCTGGCAGCCGTCCCTGTTCCCCCAGCAGCTCCCAGCTCAGATGCTGCAGCATCCCCACATGTTGCAGAGCACAAAGGGAGCTCAAACCTTTTGACCCATCCCCCAAACTCCCAGCACCTCCCTGCTGCCTCCCCACCACCCCACGGCACACCCCATGCCCCGCCAAGCCAGGCTGCAGCAAACAGGGCAGGGACGCACATCTCCTGGGGATCTCATCATCATGACCTTACAGTAACTAATATCCTTAGCTGATAACCTTGGAAAATCAATCCTGGGAGGTGAACGTGAAACCTGCTTGCTCAAGGGGGCAGAAGGTCCCCCGCCAGCTCTCCCTCTCAGCGCAGTCGCCCACTGGCTTCTCTCCTTACACGAAGGAGCCCGCAGGGTTTGCGGGGCCCCTCTGTCCTGCTCCAGCCCTGGGAGAGGGAGAGATGAGCAACCAGAGAGGTTAAATAGCAAGAAGGCTGCCCTGGCTGTGCCTGCCGAGCCTCCTTCATCTGTGGCCCCATCTGCTCCAGACGCACACCCCAACGCTGACAGCAGCTCAGGGGGAGGATTCCTTTCCCAGCACGGGCCCAGCGGCATGGCCAGCTCAGCCGCCTTCAGCAGTGCTTATGTGAAGGGTCCTGCGTCTGGCCCAGTGCCTTTGCCAGCAGTGCCTCATCTCCCTGGTATAAATAGCTCTGCAGAAAGCCTTATCGCATGGCCTGGCTCTCAGCCGCTCACCCACTCCAGCAGAGACCAGCCGAGCAGCAAGTCCAACCTGGGGCTGAGTGGCAGAGCCGCCCTCTCAGCCACACTCTCCCCAAGACCTCCTGCTTCAGCCTGGCCCTCTGTGCCAAAGCAGTTTCTTGGAGTTCCTATCACCCCCCAAAAAGCCAAGAAGAGCAAGGGGAGCTGCGGCGCACACCCAGGGCTGGTGCTCTGCCCGGTGCACCCAGCCAGTGCCGAGAGCATGGGCACGAGGGAATTGGCTGCAGGAGCAGGACCCCAAACATCCCCATCCCAGTGCACTCTTTTCTGCAGGAGGGACAGTTTCACATCCTCCCCACAGTCTTACACATGAAAACAGGAGTCCTGAATAGAGAGAAGTGTAATTACAGGCCTACAGAGCTTGCACAGGGCAAAGATTACCACCGGCCTTCACGCTCCTGCCAGGTCATGCACTGCAGAAACCATCTCGCACTGCTGTGGGGCCAGTCAAGCCTCTTCTCTATATAATTGGATTAAAGGAGAAACCGGAGAACAAGGGGATCATGGTGGCTCCCTTCCCACCCAGCCCCGTGCTGGAAGCACACCCCTCGCAGCATGGCCCAGAGGGAGGGGTGCTGCCCTGCAGTGAAGCCCCAAGCTGGGCTGAGGCTCTCCTGGTGATGCTGAGAGCACCGCTGCAGGTGGAAAATCTCCCCCTCAGCGGTAGCAACCACATCTCCAGAGCTGCAGCCTTCCCCCAGGGCTGCAGCACCCTCACCCTGCCTGCTCCACTTGGCCTCCCAGTCCCCTTGGGCAGTGACTCGTGGAGGGGTGTCACCTCCCCAGGGAGCCCGCAACAGAGCCATGGGGCATCGGAGGGGCCGAGGCTCTCTGAACTGGCATCGCTGCTGGAAGAAACCCCCGGGGCAGCCCTTGTTGGGCTGCAGGGTATGTCCTTCCTCGCAGCAGCTTGCATCGAAGCAGAGCAGCTTCACGAGCTGTGCAGGTAATAATTAACAGGCTGATTAAATCACCCACAAACACCTCCTGTAACCCAGGCAGATAATGACCCTTCAGTGCCCCGTGCTGCAGCAGGACTCCTTCTCCAGGGGCTGCCAGGGCTGTTCCCCCTCCGCTGATGGCTTAGCAAGACTGTGGTGGTTTGCTTTAGCTCACCAAAAGCAAACTTTATCCCTCTAACCCGAAGAAGCTGCAGCTGTCCCCACCCCAGAGGAGGGTGATGTTTCCAGATCTCCCCCTCTTACTGCTGAGCACAGCAAGAAGTCGAGTAAATAAACGCACCCAGGTGAGATATTGCTGAGTGACCCTGCTCATGCCACCAGGCAGGGCACGGGCAGCCTCCTCCCTCTGCCCGCTCTGCCCCTGCCCCGGACCCCTGAACCCTGGGGGGGGCTCCCAACCCCAGGTACAAGTTGTTTCCAGCCACAGCTCAGCCCAATCAATGCAATTAGCTCTGCGTGGACCAGATTCAGCGCTTCCAGGTGACATTTCAAAACTCGGTGCCAGGCGCAGCAGGCGCATGGCAGGATGCTCCGCCGGGCCAGCCTGGGAGCAGAACTCAGAGGCTGCTGGCTGGAGAACATGTTTAAACAGTGAATGAAAAAGAGAGGTTTGAGATGCACTTTAAAGAAATAGTCAGGCAGGAGCAAGACCTGCTGAGTAATGTATAAAAAACAAGCTTCAGGCAGAGCGGAGATGTTAGGATTAGTCAGAACCCAGAATAAACTGTATTTTCTCCAACCAAAATTTTGGCATTGGCCTTTTCCAAACAAACTTCACAGCGTAGGGAGCAGCAAGTTGGCCTGGGCTCCCTTCTGACACTGGGAGAGGCGCCGGGACTGGTGCCACAGCCATTTGCCCACCCCTGTGATGGGCAGAGCACTGGGAAGCCTCCCTGGGTCACACCTTCCTGCCTGTAGCTAGCTCGGAGCTGGGGGGACCTGAAGCTCTCGCCTCTCTGTAGCCCTTCGTCTCCATCAAACCTCAGCCTC
>NW_008824283.1:1958871-1960678 GCF_000699105.1 Pygoscelis adeliae | reverse complement strand
GCAGGCACCGTGGTGGGAAACCCGCTGACTCAGCACCCTGGTGCTGATGACGGCTCTCCCGTGGGCATGCCCTCCCCACTGCCCTGCACCCAGGCAGGCACGGCCACGTTACCACCCAGGGCCAGGTGGGTCCTCCAGCCCCCAAACCTCCAAAATGGACATCCAGCCCCACTGATGGGGGTGGAAAGCTGTCTGGATCCCAAAAGGCTGCTCTCCGTGTCCCGTACATTCCTCTTCTCCGAAGCCAAGATCCAAAACATCTCGGATGCAATACCCAACCCACAGGAGTGAGACGCGGGGAGGCCAGCAGGGCTGACACATCTTTCTAGGAGGAAGAGTCTCACGAGGCGGTTGTGCCTGGACCCTCAGAAGAAGAGGAGGGTACGGGACCCTCACCTAGCAGGGTATGGGCAGGGAGGGTGTGGGATTTGCAGGAAGGAGCTAGTGGATTAGCCACCAGCCAGCTCTGCTTTCCCAAACGCTTTCAGCCATGTTGCACAATGCAGACGCCTCTTTTCAGAGGTGGTGGGAGGAGAAACCACTGACCCCCTATGAGGAAAATATCCCCACAGAGTCAGGGGGAGGGAGACAAGCACCCAACACCCAGCCCTCCTGTGTTAGCAGGTGTCCGTGGGCATCCTTGCCTTGACCCCGGCAATGCCCAGGAGCCTGGGGGCTGCGCCAGGAACAAGTCCCCTCTGCCTGAGGCAGGGATTGGGACCCATTCAGTGGCCATGCCAGCCCTGTCCCTGCGGGAGAGCGATGTTCCCAGGGTGGTCAGGGCATGACAGGGGGTCTCTGTGTTTGGGGGCCGGGGCCGTGCTGCCCCGGAGGACCCTTGGAGGGCAGGATAAGCATATTTTCTCAGCTGAGAACAGCCCTTCCGTTTCCTTCCCTTGCCCAGCTCCGCCGGGAGCATCAGGTGCAGCAGCAAGGCCACCAGCCCACAGCATTTCCTACCCGCTTAACCCCTGCAGGGCAGGGGCGGAGAGGCACGAAAGCCAGTTTATCCCGGCAGGAAAGCTGACAAGCCTGAACACAGGGGAAGATGCGACTGCTCTGGTGATTGCCAATGGTTCCATCAGTGCCAGGACCGGTTCACTGTATCTGCTTTTAATCCAGGACACAAAAGCCAGCTATCAAACCCGTTGCTACCTACATAACTTCTATTCCTGGCTCTGCCCTTCACAACCTCGGTTTCCCAAAGTGCAAGATGACACTGGGACCACATGAAAATGGGAGGCTGAACCCACTGGACAAGAAGCCAAAAAGCGGCTGTTCCCCCATCACTAAGTTAGGTGGGTTTAATGTTCAAAAAAACCCAGAGGAAAATCAAAGCCATTCTTCAAGCTGCTCCTTACACGTCTCTTGCTAATTGCCAGCGATCAGAGCATACCAGCGTCTCCCAGAGCTCCCTCCTATCACTTCCAGGATCACATGCACAAGAAACCCACTTCAAAACGACAACAACAACAAAAAGTACTTTGAGCATGGAAACCCCTTGCAGCAAAGATCTGTTTTGGTTCCAAACTGTTACGAAATGTAACAGTGTTTTCCCTTGCCTGCCAAAGAGCCTCCCTTTGATGCGATGGGAGGCATATCAGGAGCAAAAATGGAAGGGGCTGCAGCAGCCGTGCTGTGGGGGTAGCCTGGGAGAGGGAGGGCCAAAGAAGTTATTTTCATCCTTCCCCACTGTGGAGGCTGCAGATCGTCAGCGCAGCGTCTGCAGGGGGACCTGAGCTCCCCAAATGCCGCTGCTTTTAGCGCCACAGGGTGATGAAAGGCAGGCTGTTGGTGGCTGCGCGGG
>NW_008824283.1:1957645-1958774 GCF_000699105.1 Pygoscelis adeliae | reverse complement strand
AGGGCTGCCAGAGACAATGAGGAGCTCCTTGGGAGGTTTCCAACCAAACTGTCCTGCTGCCCTGGAAGAGTGACATTTAATAGATATTTTGCAGGACTAACAGCTGTGCCATTAATTTTCACTGGGAGAAGGTTCCTTATATGCAGGAGGAGATGTGTGTTCCTCAGGAGAGCGCTTTAGCTGTGCCAGACTAGACAGTAGCTGGTGTAGAGAAGGGTTAAGGGGTTAGGACATGGGTCTCGGATGCCAGAAACCACTTCAAGCCTCCACTCTGCTAAATCATTATCTCCTGTCCCCAACAAGTTATTTGGCTACTAAACAACAGGCAAATCTTGGGTCAAGCCCAGTTTTCGCTCCCTGTCCTCCTCTAAAAAGCCTTCCCACTGTTTGGGATGAGACATTTCTTCAAAACGTTAAAGTTTTCCTGGGCTGGGATAAGAACCGCCCGCCGGCTGCAGGCAAGAGGATCTGGGTGTGCATTGGCGCTCAGTGCCGCTCCACAGCAGAGGGTGCGTCAGCCTTGCAGCTCAGCACATTTGCACTGGAAAACAGCATTTCCAGTTCAAGAGCAAATGCGGGAAAGAGGCAGGTTTTCCAGACAGCCCAGGCAGATAGGACAGTCCCCAGGGTCCCTGGCTGGAGGACACTACCCCTGCAGCAGTCAGTAAGGGCACCAGCCCGCTCCTTCCCCTCTCCAGCAGCCCCTGCCGCAGTGGGCACCCTCGACGTGCAGGGCAGGGCAGGTCTGAGCCCCTCTGGCGCAGCCAGGCTGGGTTCAACAGGGATCCAATACCTACAGCGAGACCCATTTCCCCCAGTTAAGGGCAGTGTTGCACACAGAAGGATATCGGAAGATACAGAGGGGCAAATAACTCCAGTGCCTCCCTGCTCTGCTCAGCATCAGCATCCCTGGGGCCACCCTCCCACCCCTGCACGGTGGTGCTGGCGCAGTCCGCGGTGGGCTCAGCTCCCTTCCCCACATGCTCCCCAGCTATAAACAGGCGGTGGCCCCGGGCAGCTGAGTTTCCAGCGGAAGGAATGGCTGCAATGCGGGGGAGAGCTCGGCACTTGCCTGGCGTGCTAACAGCTGGCCCGATCTGTGTTTCGCACCCACTCCACACCCCCTTCC
>NW_008824283.1:1955501-1957573 GCF_000699105.1 Pygoscelis adeliae | reverse complement strand
CGGGCTCCCTCCCACCGACCCGGCGGCCTCCCCATTCCTGTGGGCGAGCTGGAGCCAAGTTTATCCCTGACACATCTCCGCCGGCTTCGCTGGATTTAGACCCCAGATAACTTTGGTGCAGGACCTACATTCTGGTGGCACAAAAGGTCAGGGAAGAGTCACTAATGAGCAGAAGCCATGTGTGAGCACAGCCCTGGTAGAGCAAAGGCTTATGGCACAGATCACCTCCCAAATCACGCACACACGCACTTCTCCATCAGCACAACCTGAAACAACTCCTCAAACAGCCCACAGCACCAGTTCCCCAGGTTAAGTACTGGTGTAGAGCTGAGCCCCGCACTGGGTGCTGCCCAGCCTGCTGCGGAAGGCAGCAGGCTCGGCTGGAGCATGGAAAGCGATGAAGCAGCTGGTGGATCATAAAGCAAGAGCAATTCAGGGGCTGAGTGGAGCTCCAGGTGAAGAAAGGGGCTGCCAGAGAGCAGGCAGAGGCTGGGAACAGGGCACAGAGCTCCTACCCACCACTGGACCCAGCACCCCTTGCACTAGGGAAGGGAGCCCGGCGAGACCCCCACAACTTCCTTCTGTGAGCCACAGCCCCCAGAGGGATCCAGCGGCTCTGGGTGATGAGCAGGAGGGTCTGGAGGAGGTTTACATTAGCAAAGAGCCATCCAGGTGCCAACAGCAATTCATTACAAGCACTCAAAGCAAAGCAGGCAGGCACTGCTGCTGCTACCATAGAAGGCACCAGCGAGGGGGATAAAACAGCAGAGCGGCTCTCCCCCTGGCAGGGCCAGCCTGCAGAGCGGCTGCGCCATGCCCGGGCCCATCTCCACAATGCTCCAGGATGGTTGCTGCAGCGTGCCGGGCACCCTCTGCCCTTCCCTGTGGTGACATCCCAGGTTTGATTTTTGGGGTGAGCTGGGATGCGAACAGGGTAGCCTCCCACCAGCTCGCACAGCAAAAGAACAGGGAAGCCAAGACCGTCTGCTCTCCCCAGTCCCCATCGGTGAGGTCCTCTGGAACCTCGAAGGACAGCTCTGGCATCGTGTGTCATTTGACAATACTCCCCCTCCTGCAACAGCACCCTCCTTCAGAGCCAGCAAAGCCACCCTGTCTGGCTGGCAGGCAGGGCGAGCTGCAGGCGTGGGGAAGGCTGTCCCTGTCACCGTCCCTGTCCCCTCCCAGGCTGCTGGGCACTGACACTGCTCTCTGAGCACAGACACTGCGAGCTGCAGTCCGAGTCAAAGTCCTCATAACTGTGTTTCCATTGCGGAAACACCACCCCATCCTTTTACATCGGGAAGGGGAACTCTTGACCCTCGGGTCTTTCTGGTGCTGACCCAGAGCTGCAGACGCAGCACTGCCTGAACCACCCTGGGTCTTCAGCGTGGTCCCAGCCCGCAGAGCTGGAGCAATGCCCCTGGCACCCCTGTTATCATTTTTGGCTGGTGCTGCTGCAGCACCTCCGAGGACCAGTCAAGGGCCAGGACCTCTGTGCTACACCATGTCAGCACCTGCTCCTCCTCTGCAACCCTGCGCCACCATTCTGAAGCAGTAATCCCCCTGAAAACCTCCCTCTGCTCCTGTCCAGGGACCTGCCAGCCCCAGCAGAAAGCCAGGACCTTCTCTGCAAAATTGGCCCGGAGCCCTGGCAGGTTTATTCATATCCCAGATCAAAGCCTAACAGCTACATGAGCCCGATGCCACAAGCTGCAGGCGGGAATCGCACACGTGTGGGAACGCAGCCACCTCCCAGCAGGGTGGGGATCAGGCCCTCCATGGCTTTATGAGACCACTGGCATCCTCCCCAGCTAGGGAAACTCTCTGGATCTGATCAGCTCCATCTGGAAACACCAGTCACCTCCCTTTCTACGACCATAACTTCCCCTAACAAGTGCTTACACCCCCACAGGCTTGCTTACAAACCGCTGGCTTTTCACCCACCTGACCAGCAAAGGGAAACCGGTACCAGTTTGTGTCCCGACTGGCCCTGCCGCAGGGCTGGGGGGTGGGCAAAGGCACCCTGGGGGCAGGGTCCCACATCGATCCGGTGAGCTGCACCCGCTCGGTCT
>NW_008824283.1:1952275-1955010 GCF_000699105.1 Pygoscelis adeliae | reverse complement strand
GGGCATGGAGCACCCCCAGCAGCGGCAGCCCCCGGAGATCCTGCCGTGAAGGGTGGGGGTCCAGAGCGGGCCACCTCCACCTGCCTGCTGCCTGCCCACGGGGATTGTTGGTTTGGGCAACTTCAGTTCGGGCAAAGATCCAGAACTAATTCCCCCACCCGAAGGCACACCCAGTGAGCAAGCACAGCTCACCCTTACCACCCCACTCCTTGCTTCACTGGTGCTGTCCCTGCTCCCTCCCTCCCCCAAACCCCTTCATATCTGCTCCCTCCTGATGTCCCTCATGTGCCCAGCCTCTGCCTGGCCATGGTGCTCATGCCACCGTCACTGTCTCTCCCCAACAAAGACCTCAGGGGAGACCTGGGCTTGGGAGACTTGTGGGGTGTGCAAGGGAGTGTCCCGTGTGTGGAGAGCACGCGGCAGCAGGGGCAGCGACTCCTGGCACCCCCAGGACAATTTCTTCTGGCCTCAGGACTGCAGCTGAGACCTCTTCTGGGGACAGCAGGCTGTGATAGAAATGTGATTCGGTTTCACATGTACCCAATTATCACTTGGGAAAGCAGTAATTGAAATATTGGACTTGCATTAGTAACTGGCCTCCAGGGCTTCCCCATTTGGGGCACTCAGCCCAGGGCAGATCAGAGGCAGTGACCCCCCTCTTGCACCCCCCTGTGCCCAGCCGGGAGCCAGCCCTGCCCCGCTCTCCCCAGGCAGCTCCTGCCCAGGCGCTGCTCCTTGCCTGGCCGGTGTTTGCTGGTCCCTCCCTTCTGGATCGAGCCCCATTTTCTCTCGTAACGCAGGGTCACCTATGGAGCTGTCATCGAGGCACAGGGCGCTTGCAGGCCAAAGCTGCCAACGCTGCTGCCTGCCGGGCTCCAGCTGCTTTGTGGCTGGGATGTGCAAAGCAGCCAAATGAGAGCGGGCTCAGGCGGTGACAGCTTCCAGGGAAGGCGCTAACACCCCTGCCACTGCTCGCCGGGTGCAGATGGGTGTTCTCTGCACACCCCGGGGCAATGGGAGCCCATGAGGTTTCCATGGGGTGTCTGCTGCCCCTGGACAGCATGGGCTGGAGAGGCTTCCTTGGCTCTGAGAGATAGCACTGAGCCCTGCCTCAGTTTCCCCATCTTTGCCATGCAGGTAGATGTGGGGAACAGTTAGTTACTGTCCATAAAATGCTTTGAAAATGAAAAGACTCCTGCTGTTGTGTTGTTATTATTATTATTAATAATAATTATATCCTCCAGGCTTTATCACTGAAACTGCTGCTGGAGATGGAGGTTTCTTATAGCCACAAACAGTTGAGCTTGATTTAGGGAGCTGGCATTTATATGAGCGAAATCATTCTAAATACAATTGGTTCATTTACTGCTGCACTAAAGCAGACAGGAGCAATTACCAGTGCAATATTGCTATCTCCACCGCAGGCACCAGCCCCTTCCATGCCAGCATAAAGCTCCTGGAGTTGGGGCTGCTGCTGCTGAGAGACCTCCTGCCCTGAGCACCCTGCACCCTGGCAAACCCCTTCAAGGTGCCCTGCACGTCTCTCCTGCCTCACACAGGAACCCGGTGACAGGTTTTTTTGTGCAACAAGCTGGGCGGCCTCGGCACCCAACAGTGGTGGTGCTGATGGCACGGAGGGCATTCAGTCCACCTGATGGAAGACACCAGGACAGGAGAGTTTCAAAGAGGACCAGAACAGGCAGAAGCAGAGCTGGCCCGTGGCACAGTGAAGGCGAGACCCTCGCTGTTCCCCTCGGAGGAACCCTGCTGACCGAGGTCTTGCAGAGGTGCCCCGTGGCTTGCTGGCCTGTTTGGGACTGCTCAGTCCTGCAGTATGCCTGAAAATTGTGCCAGACAAGCACCACAGACACCAGGAAAGATGTTTGTGTGGAAATAACCCTATTAGTTTTAAGAAAAAATAAGCAAAAGGAAAAAAAATCCCAGTAGTTTGCAGTGGAGTGAATGCTGAATGGCCCTGGTAATGGCCTTCATTCCTGGAGGCTTGCAGAGGGATTCATCTGGGACTCGGGCAGCAGTGATGGGGCGATTCAGGAAAACCACCACGAAAAGGTCCAGCAGTTAGTGGGACCTGCACCCCTGGCTCCCCAGCTCTGGCCTTGACCCCAGCTCCGGGCTGGACTGCTCCCACCACTGCTCATGTGGGTGCCGAGACCCCGGAGCAGCAGGGCTGGGTGCTCACACCACCTCTGGTAGGGCCTGATGCACGGTGGCCCAGGGCTGGGTGGCACCGCAGCTTGTCCGCTCTTGGGCCTTGCTGGCCCTGGACAAGCTTGAAGAGCAGCAAGAAACTGCACAAGGGAGGAGGCGGCTTTGGCTGTTTCATTGAAGAAGAGCTTGGTTTTGGGATGGCCTGGAAAGCCGCTGTTCCGGCACTTTCTTAGGAAAAACTGGCTCTGTAGCAGTACTGGGTTGGCAGGGAAAGCCAACAGCTCAGGATGTTATCGGGGCTCAGGCTTGCACCTTGACCTGTGGGGATGCACCCTGCTCCCCGTGGGGTCCCCACCACTTCTCCTCCTTGTCCCCTGCCTCAAGCTCTGTATTTCTGATCCTGAGGGTGAGGCTGAAGGTGCCCCTAGTGCATGGCCGTGTTAAAGGCAGAGAGGGCATTAAGGAGCCCATGGTGAGATCCTGCTTTCCTGAAGTTGTACCCAGGCCCTTTTCCAACCCTTAAGTAAATACACAGACCAGCTGAGCAGAGGGGGATGGGACACCCC
>NW_008824283.1:1950615-1952240 GCF_000699105.1 Pygoscelis adeliae | reverse complement strand
CAGAGGCCCGCTCTCCCCCCAGCCCTGGGTGCCATAGTTGCAGAAGGAAAAACCTCCCTCCTGTGCCCCCGTAGGGCAGCAGTGACAGACGCCAGGTGCTTCAGGGCCCATATGGCTTTAGCCCCCAGGAGAACCCAAGGATCGATACAGAAACGGGGTTGGAAAAGAAAAGGAAACAAAGAGCATAAAATGATCTGCGAGACTCCAATTCACTCTCAGGGGTGCAGAGCGCGCCTCTGCCACGTACAGCACTGAGAATCATACAGAGCTGCAATATAGAGATCTTTCTATGTATATATTTATATGTATGTATATATTTATAGTGCACTGCATTTAAAACAGCCGGGCCTGCTTCTTCAGCTCGTTCCTCTTCCACAGGGCCAGGCGGTCGAACTCGGCGATGGTCATGCCAAAGATCTGGTAGAACTCCTCCTGGGAGAGGTGGCGCTGGGGAGAGATGGGATGCTGGGCCAGGGCTAGGGACCATGGACGCCACCCAGGGCCAACAGCCACCACGCGGGCCATATGGCTGCAGGGGGGTGGGAGGGCACGCAAGGGGGTCTGATGGCATCCTCTGCCCAGCTGGGTGCAATGGGGTGCTACAACCCTCAGCAGTGCTCACTCGGGAGAGGGGGAGCACCAGGCTCCGTCCTGCTCCTGCCAAACGCACTCGTGCTGTGGGCATTGGGAACAGCTCTGCCTGGCCAGCAGAGCAGCAGGACCACCATGACAGTGTGTTGGCACATGTGTGCTCCTGGGGAGCCGCAGAGATGCTCCTCACATGTCCACAAGCCCCTCGCAGCCCCACGCTGCCTGCCAGGGCTAAGGGGACACCCCACGGGATCAGGTCCCTCTGAGCCCCAAGGAGATTGTCCCTGGTGGAAAAGGCTCTCCTCACCTCTAACCGAGTCCTGTCCACATCTTTGGGCAGCTGATTCCTCCCCCTCGTCTTCACCAGGAGCAGCTCATAGGGGTATATCTGTAGAGGGACAGGAAGACCATGGGGTAGCTCCAGAGCCAGAAAAGGACAGTTGGCGCACACCTGGGAATGAGGCCATGGGGGCCACCAGGGCAAAGCCTCCTCCTGCCAGGTTTAGCAGGGTTTGGGTGGTACAGCTGCCTCCAGAGCATGGACGGGACAAGGCAGAGGGGCGACTTGCCCTCAGGGTGACCCTAATCCACCTTGAATCACCTTGGTGGCTCTGGAATAGTTTGCTCACGCTGTGAAACCAGGAGTGACCCAGGGATGAGTGTGAGTAGGGAAGCACCAGTACAGCCACCCTTCTCTGTTCCTCACCCAGGAGACACTTCTGCTTGGCCCAGTGCTTCTGACCCTGGCAGGAGGGGAAGAGGTCTGGTCTGAGCCCCACAGTCCTGGGACAGGGCTGTCAGGTGGGGGATGGAGGGGCATGAAGGTAGGGCATTGCAGGCAGAAGGCAAAGCTTCCTCCTGAAGGGCCTGGGGACACACAGACACGCCTCTGGGACTCCCTCTGGGTCGTACTTGCACCTCCAGCTGGCAGCCGTTCCTTGGAGCGGGAGCATCTTACCTTGTACTCTGTGGGGAGAGAGAAAAGACAAGAGAGACATGAGCCACGCTGACCCCTCTGCTGCCAGGATCCTCCC
>NW_008824283.1:1943750-1950249 GCF_000699105.1 Pygoscelis adeliae | reverse complement strand
CCGCTCCCCACAGCTGGCAGTAGGGAAACTGAGGCACGAGGAGGTGAAGTGACAAGCCAGGTCACACAGAGGCAGGACCAGGTCTCCCAAGCTCCAGCAATCACTGCCCCAGGGTATAAAGCAAAGCTCTCATGCTGGGAAGCAACACCAGCATCCCTCTGAAACGTGCCCTGCAGGATGTCCAGGGCAGGCACCTCTGTCCTGCAGAGTGCCTGGACAGGGCACTTTGGTCCCAAATAAGGGTCATTTTGGATTGGCACAGACCAGCAGTGACAGCAGGGGTGCAGAGAAGGGGGGAGCAGGACACCCTAGTCATGAAAGGGGAGCACCAGGGGCTTTGAGGAGCCTGGGGAGAATGATGAAGGGTGCAGAGATGCCTGGCAGCAGCAGGATGCGGGCAGGAGGCACTTACCCTGTGCAGCCCGTTCCTCCTGTAGGCAGGAAGGGAGGCTGACTTAGAAATGAGGGGATCTGCAAAGAAGCCACCAAGGTGCATAAGGGAAAATGCAGGGGCGAGACCCACACCCTGGGAGAGCACCCGCTGGGCCACCCTACCTCTGTGCTCCCACATCACTACCCAGCTCCTCTTTCACCCAGTCTCCTTCCAGCTCCAACTCATTTCCAGTCTGGCTTCCTCCCGTGCTGATATTCCTCTCCCCAAAATCCCTTTCCCATGGCAGCCCTCCAGCCTCACCCTTCAGCGCAACACAATCTCCTCTCTCAGTTTCTCTGACTCGTCCTCTCCCAGCACTGCCACCAGCTCTGCCCTGGTTCAGCTCTACCCCGGCCCAGCCTTTCAAGAGCTCCTTCTCTCCCCTTCTTCCCTCCCTGGTCCCAGCATCTCCTCCAGCTCAGGCTCTGGACTCCACAGCCACCGGGGACCAGCCGCAGAGGGCTGCAGGCTCACACACTCACCGCTGTCAGCCAGGTAGTGCATCCGGGGAGCTGCAAGGAGAGCAGAGCCGGGCATCAGGGAGGACCGAGTGCCCCATGCCATGCAGAGCTGCCCTGGCAGCCAGCCCTGTGGGTCCTCCTCGGGGTTCCCAGGAGCCCAGAGGGGCTGAGGGGCTCCCTGAGCATCTCCAAACAGCCCCAGCTCCGTGAGGGCAGACGTGCCATGAGGAAGGAGGGCAGAGGCATCTGTGCTGCCAGGCTCCCCAACGCCCCCCCCCAAAACCCTCCCTGCAGCTCTGGGGGGAGAGGGGCTGGGTGCCCAGGGTGCTGTGCAGTGAGAGCAGCGCAAGCAAGGAAGGCAACCCTGGGGCCAGCCAGCAGGTCTGGGGTGCCAGGAGGTCCCAGATGTGCTGTTAATGAGGAGGTACACACGCAGTGAGCCCAAAACGGGTCAGAGCAAACCCAGCGTGGCTGTGCTGTGAGATTCCCAAGGGACCTTTCAACCACCCCATGAGGCACTTCGGCAGTCTGTCTGGGCAGCCTGGTGACACCCGCTGGGCAATGCCGCACCCCAGCCAGGGCGCAGGGAATGGATGGAGCCTTCCAGAGAGGAAGAGAGCCTCCCAAGTCCAACTCTGGTGCCCAGCACCTCTCCCACCACCCCTTCCCAGTGCCCTGTTCTTCCCTCTCCACCCCAGCAAACTTCCCACAGGGGCTGGGGCCATGCCAAGTGGGACGGACAGAGGGACAAGGTCGTCCTTACAGCCGTTGAGGGAGCCCTCATAGCCAGCTGTGTGCAGGGCTTCTCTGCTGCTGGCCGAGCTGCGAGGGGGTGTCCAGGGGTCTGCGTAGGAGTTGGACCGCGCCTTCATCTCCTCCCTCAGGATCAGCCTGCCGATGCCGCTCTGGATCTGGGCAGAGGGGGAAAGCCGCTTCGCACCCCTCCTTTCCCTGCCCGGCCTTCCCTGACCGCTGGCACATCGCGGCAGGGCATGGCACCTCCCGGCATGGGCTCGGCATCTCCCATCTGCTCCCCTGTCCCTGGGGACGAGGTGCTGGGGTGGGGTGCCTCGGCAAGGGGGTGCGCTCCCCCTCCTTCAGACCCCGTGTTGGGGGTAGCCAAGGGGGGAGAGATGCCAGAGGGCAGCAGGGACGGTGGTGGCCCCTTCTCGGGTGGCAGAGCTGGGCCAACCCCAAAGCCAACCGCCACAGGGGCGGCTTGCTGCTGGCTCTCCCCTGCCAGGCTGCAGGCAGGGAGATCACTCACCTTGTGCATGCTCCGGTCGTACCCGTCCTCCTCGCCTCCTGATGAGAACCTCCGGGCCCGGGGGGCTGCAAGGAGACACATGGGGGGGTCAGCTGGGGATGAAGGTGGAGGCAGGTAGGGAGGAGACAGTCCCCAGCTGCATGGGAACAGTTGAGTCCCAAGGGCTGCTAGGATTTTGGGGTCACTTTGGGAGGTATCTTGGCCCAACCCCACCTTCGGGTCCAGACCCAACTCAGGGCAGGGGTTCCCTCCCAGGGAGTGGCTGGGTTTGGAGGCAGGAATGGGTTTCCTTTTCCCCCAGCCCAATGGGGGGCTGTTACCTTTGGGGGAGCCTTGGAAGGACCAGTACTCTGACTCGGAGTGGTAGTACGGGTCCGGGGAGTAGGCAGGGCTATACTTGGATGACTGTGCGATGTCTTCACTGGTTTTGCTTTTCGTGGCTGCAGGGAGGTTGTCTGCAAAAGGAGCAGGCAGAGCTGTAACGAGGACCCTGAGTCCTGCCAGCAGGACTTGCAAAGATCTGCCCTGGGATGAAGGCAAATCCTCTTCCCTCCCCTCTCCCCAGTGGCCACCAGCAATTTGTGTCCGGGACAGCACGGAGGAAAGCTGGGAATAATCCATTTTCAAACTGCTGACACCTCCTGCAGACAAGGGTGCAGAGGCAGCCGGTGGGAACAGTGACAAGCAGAGGAACTGTTGCTGATGTGGCTGGGAAGGGACCCGAATGGCTCATAACCCCCAGCACCACGACAAGCTCTGGCTCCTGCACAGTGCTTCCCCCAGCCCCAGTACCACCAGTGCTACTGAGCTCCCCGTGCCCCTGTGCCCCAGGCTGTCCCATCACCCGGAGGGCTATAACTGCGCAGGTGGGAGGGGACGGAGGAAGGCTCAGTCCCGGTGGGGAAAGGGCTCTCGGTGGGTTACTGCCAGGGGAAGGCGGCAGTGGGCTGCGCAGCGGAGGGGAGTGGAAGGGTGACCCCAGCAGCTCTGGCTCTGGCAGGGGCTCGGCCCCCCATGGCAGGGCCACACACAGAGCTCTGCTCAGGCTGGGGACTGAGCCTCGGCGGCACACGTGAGAAACCCAAGGGTGAGCCCTGCTCCTTTCCCCCAGAGGCCAGGAGACTCGCAGGGGAGGGAGCACCAAGGACAGGCTGTGTGGCAGAGCCATCCCACCACCTCAAGCGGGCACAGGGGACCCTGCCAATGGCAGCTACTTACAGCAGCGGGTGCAGCCAGGAGCGGGGCGGTGGGAGTTGGGCAGGTGGGAAAGGAGATCCCAGGGAGAGAGGAGAAACAGTTACCGCTCAGGGGGAGCTGCTGTCCCTCTATGCGCAGAAGCAAGCAAGGACAGTGCAAGCCAGACCCTCTGAGAGACACCAAACCCCCCTGTGCCTCCTCCCCACCCCTCAACACGCCCCAGGCCCGTTTCACCCTGGAACATCCATCCTGGATGGGCTGTGATTTTTCTCCAGAGCTCCATGTGAAACTGCAAATTACCTTCTTCATCCCTTTCCCTGAGGCTGCTCTGGCTCCTGGCATCAGCAAGCAATGGCCACCCTCATCCCTTCTGCCACCCCTCCATGGCCTCGGTTCCCCCTCCCACAGCTATTCTTGTCCCTGGCACCGCTGACAGCCTTCGCCTCCATTCCTCACAACAGGGATGCGGTTCAAAGGTGCCTTTTACTTGCACTGAACCCTGCACTCTGCTGCCTGGAAGGGAAGCAGGAGCATCAGCCCATCAAAGCCCAGCACCCCAACATCTCACCTTGATGCCTGCTCCCACCTCCCCCCCCAGCCCCTAAAGGTGACTCAGCCAGACCAAGCCCCGCACTGGTATCCTGCCCGCTTCCCCCGTGGAGCAGAGCCCGGCGTGCAGATGGCAGACTGTACCGTGTCGCTTATAGATGGGGGGTTTTCGGTAGATGTTACTCTCGCCGGCAGCTGGTGGCAGAAGGAAGGAAGGGAAGAAAGAAGGAAAGAAGAGAGGAAGGGGAGGTCAGCGTGGGCGTGCTGAGAGCAGACAGGACAGAGGTCCTGCAGGAGATGCTATTCCCACGCCATGTTTCCATCACACCACCACCTCCAGGTCCACGCATCCCACAGGAGTGCAGTGCCAGGCCAGGGCCGGGCAGGCTCCAGGATGGGCAGCAGGAGCGCAGTCCTGAGGCTGCCCTCAGGCAGCAGTGTGCACAGAGGACATGCAGTGAGAGCCCCAGCTTCAGCATGCACCAACGGGCAGCGGGTGCCGCCAGCCCCGGGAGGGAGCAGCACAGCCAGGAACCACCGGCTACCCCTGCCAGCCGGCAGCAATGCACCGCAGCTCACGCTGGTGCAGTTTCTTGGGGGTGCCAGCACCTGGAAGAACCACCTGCAATCTACCTGGGGGCAAAACAACATCAGCCAAAGCCTCTTTCCGCAGCAGAGAGAGAAAAGAGTGAGCTGGGAGGGAAAGCGAGCTGGAGCCTGGTGCTGAGAGCTATGGCCCCCACGCAGGGGCCAGGCAGCAGAGCTGGCGGAGCAGGGAGGGGGCCATCCATAAACCACTGACCGTCAGCGGGAGGGCAGGGCAGGCAGCAGGGCCGAACCCTGGCAGGGATGGGATGGGAGCAGGGGACCATGGTGGGGAGCCTCTGGGTGTCCTCATGGTGCTGTCCCAAGGCATCAGCTATACATTGTGGAGGGTTCCACGCTTTGGAGGACAAGGGCAGCGGAAGATGCCTACAGCTGAGCAGGGTGGTCTGGGGCTCTGCCCCCCCTGCACGTGCTGAAGGGTGGATTGGCAGTTCTGCCTGCTTCCCTCCCCACTCTCCCTTTCTGCCCGCTCTGTCTCCGTCCCCGTCCCCATGGGCTCTGTGTGGCCGGGAGCGGGTGGTGGCCCTTACCTGGTGGCCCCCTGCAATCCCTGCAGAAGGGGAGCAGGCATCTGGCAAGCCCAGAAGACTCTGGGGGGAGGGAGCGGCGGGCCCTAGGGGGAGTATAAAATAGTCATCTGTAGCGGATGGGTGTGGAAAGGCCTCCGGCAGACACGCTTCGGCTCGTGATCCTGGGGGGAGGCAGGGGAAGGGGCAGACTCTCCGCAGGGGACTCATCTTCGTGTGGGGTGTGGAGGAAGGTCAGGGAAGAGGGAGAAGAGGGACGTCGCAAGGATCAAGCAGACTCCGGGCGGCTCTGGGATGTCCAGGTGGTGATGGGGAGGGAGGAGGGTTCAAGCTGCAGGTCCTGTTTATGGATGGCCTCTACCAGGGGTAGATCCTGCTGCCAGCTGGCTCTAGGCAGGCGGCGGAGCTACGCATGCGACACAGGGGGGAAGGCACATGCGGGCATGCCACAGACACGGCGCTTCCCGGGGACCAGGGCACTCCAGAGCCTACCTGGGATGTGGAAATGCTTGGGCGCTTGGTATGAGGTTGGAGTGGAGGACCTCACATCTAACTGGCTATAGTAGGGGGAGCTGCGCCCACTCTCAGTGCCTACGCGGTGCCGAGCAGAAGCAGCCATAAGTGACCGAGAGAGAGAACAAGAGGCAGAAGAAAACAGGTGTTAAATGCAGCAGTGTTAGAAGAGCGGGGGGCGACCCACATGGCAGGGGTGACAGGGACGTGTGCTGGGCCGTGGTCCAGGATGGGGCATGATGGAGCAGGGGGAGATTTCCCCGCATCTCTGGAAGAAGGCGGGATGCAGAGGAAACCCCATGTGCGGGTGCTGTTACAGGGCAGCAGGCTGCCCCACCGCTGGTGAGAGGAAAGCCGAGCATGCTGCAGAGGCAAATGGTGACGGGCCCTTGGCAGTGCAGCAAGGGGGTAGCTCGGGGAATGCGGGACCTCTAGACTTACTGACCTCGGATTTTCCCAGTCGTTCCTCCCCAGCTCCAAAGGACAGGAGACACGGCACAGACACACTGCTTCCCCCCCCGACATACTCCAGGACGTGCACACACACGTGTAAGGACCCTCCTTACAGCACTGGCTGGGCACAAGCACTCTCGTGCACACCCCTCCCAGAGCTACCAAGCCAGCTGAGGGGTCTTCGCTGGATCTGGGGGTCACCTCCCTCCCCACCCCATCCTCCATGAGCCCCAGCTCAGGTCTGAGCCAGGACAAAGCCCCCTTCAGCCTCTCCTTGACTGCTCACAGGACAAGAGTCAGGGGACTCAGAGGATGCACACAGCAGAATTGGTCACCGCCCCACAGGTCCTGTTGCTGTCAGCCCTCCACAGACACCTCCCCTCCCCCCCTGGCCTCCTGCCTGCTTGCTAGAGGAGGGACCACCGAGGTCCCCTGGGAGAAGCAGGGGACAGTTTGATGATCCCCGCTCCACACGGGGGTCTGAGCTGAGCCC
>NW_008824283.1:1943486-1943733 GCF_000699105.1 Pygoscelis adeliae | reverse complement strand
CGGGATGGTGGGGGACATGCCCTGGCGGCTGTAGGTGGGGGAGTCGATGTAGCCAGGGCTGGAGGCTCGCCTCTGCCGTGTGTCAAAGCTCTCGTAGATGTCCTGGGGACAGGGAAAGGTGTGGAGAGAAGCAGGGTTAGAGCTGGTGGGATGAGGCAGGTCAGTGCCTCGGTAGCCCTGTGGGGAGGTGTCCCATGGACGGGGCTCCCTGTGCTTGTGGCAGGCCCGGGGGGGGGCGGCGCGGGGG
>NW_008824283.1:1940280-1943457 GCF_000699105.1 Pygoscelis adeliae | reverse complement strand
ATGCTCTGTGGTGGCACATGCCAGGCAGCGTGCGTGTCATCCTCTGTGGCTGGAGGGGGTCCCCACGCTGCTCTGCCTCCCCGCTGCCAAAGTGCAGGCAGCAAAGCCCAGGGTTTGGGACCAGGTGACAGTGTTCAGCCAGAGGCTTTCACCGCCTTGCCTGGAGATCGTCCCCTTCCCCTGCGCTTGTTCCCAGTTACTGGGGTCCCCCTCCAGGGGGCAGAAGCTGTACCCTGGGTCCACTCTGCCCGGGAGGGCTTGCATGCTGCTCTTCCCGGGGCCTGAAGGACAAGACCCTCCTGGCCAGGGTCTCCACATCTCCCTGCACCTCAGGGCAGCACCGGGGTGGGGGATGCTCAGCAGAGCCCCGGCGGTCCCTGGGCAGAGGGACACCCTGCAGCGGCAAGCAGGTGACAGACCCCCTGGTGCCCACCGGGGGCATTACCTGCGAGTACGGGGAGAGGGTCCCCAGGGACTGGAGGCAGCAGGAGGCAAAGGGGGGAGAGAGAGACAGCACACAGTTAAGGGGAGCAGTGACAGACAGGGGTCCCACAGCGGCTCATTTTCCCCATGTTACAGACTCATCACAGCTGCCAGGCAGTGAGGCAGCTGGTGGCACAGCCAGAGCCAAACTGTGGCAGGACGCTGGGCAGGGAGCCCCTGGCCCGGGGGTGGGAGCTGGCATGAGGATGGCACCTCTGGAATGGGCAGCCTGCACCCCTTCTCAGAGACCTCGGTGGTGCAGTTGCAAGGGGGGGGAAGGTGGCTGCTGGCCCCGTGGTGCTCCACAGCGGGCCACGGCCATGCTGCCTGCACCATCACCGGGTGGGCTGGAGGAAACCAGACTTGTGACAAGCCTTGGGACTGGAGATGTAAGAGATGCTGCTGCTGGCCATTACAAAGTCTTCTTCCAGGACCACCTCAGGTCCCCCATCCCTGTGCGAGCTGCTCAGACCCTCTTCTTCCACGGACTTACTGAAATCATCCAGCAGCCCCAGTCTGCCTGGGGGAGTGGAGCAGGGCAGTCCCGTGCCATGTGCTGCTTGGGCATCATCTCATCACATGCTTGCAAAAACACACTGATCAAGCCCCCTTCCCGACTGCGGGGCCAGCACCCAGCAGGGGCAGCCCTGCTGTGCTCCAGAGATGCCATGCTGGGGCTGGGTGGCCAGGAGGATTGCCTGCCAGGGGCTAGGCTTTGGGCTGAGCCTGCTGGCCGTTTGTCCCTCCACCCTGGAAAGATGCACATGTGCTGCGTGCCCTCCTCCTCTCCTGCTGCGGGCTGCGATGGGCGAGCTCCCTGCCACATCACTCCTGAGGGTGGCGTCTCCTCCCGTGCAGCGTGGTCTATCCCTGCACATCCAGTCTGCGGCACAGCGTGGGCAGGGTGCTGCCATCAGCTGATAAGGTCACTGGTTTCTTTCTTACTCTACAGCAGCAGCACCAAGATTTCTCTTCCAGCCCAGGCCCTTTTCCCAGTGATGGGGAGCCTCCAGGAGAGGTCTTATCCCCGCTCCTGCCTCCCTACAGTATTCCCATTGGAGTGAGCGAACGCACATGCAGTTTTCCCCATTGCCCCAAAACGGGGTCCGGCTCCCTGCGCAGCCTGGCACTGGGCGTATCGAGACTCAGTACCTCCCCATAGCTATATCGCTCCAGCGTCTCATCCGATGTGTATCTGTGATAGGGCTCGTAGGAAATGAGGTCAGGACGCTGCACTTCATAGATAGCTTTAATCTTGGGAAGAGCTGCCAGGTCTTTGTAATTAAGGATCTCATTATCCACTTTAGCCTAGGGAGAGGGAGAGACAGAGACAGAGAGATGGAAAGGAAGAGGAGGAGAGAGGGGAGGGGAGGCTGGAGCACACAGTGCACAGCCAGCACAGAGCAGACAGAGCCCACTGTCACCCTGGCAGCAGGAAGAGGTAAGAGGAGATGCCCAAGAGGCAGCAGTGGGAAGAGGCAGAGGAGCTGGGAGGGTGGGACTCTGCCCCTCCGAGTGCTCCCAGTCTGTGCCAACTGCAGTGCCAGCACAGCTTGTCTGCGCTGTCTGGGCTCATCCTCGGGGGATGCTTCATGCTGCAGAGTGGCATTGGGAGCTGTTACTCCCTTCCCTCCAGCCAGAACATCTGTCCTGCTTCACACAGACGAGGGGCAGAGCTGTACTTACGCAGATGACACGGTTCGGGGAGCCGATGCTGGAACCGGGGGGCGAGATGGAGGTTTCCGATGTCCTTCTGTGCTGTGGAGGCAGAAAAGCGCAGGACAGGTGAGAGCACAGTGGGGAGGGACTCCTGAGCAGGCACAGTGCTGGGTGCAGCAAGCACATCGTTGGTTTTGGGGCTGAATTTCACTCAAGGTCCTGTTCCTCTGCCCTTTCATCTGCTTGCTGCCAGTGCCCATGGCCATTGCAGGCTGCTCTGCTTTGTGTCCTGGTCTCTCTCAGGGCCAGATCCGGAGTCAGGTGAGTGGCCCGGCTAGAGCCAGCAGGCAGCTGTCCCTGTGGCCAGCTGGGCACAGAGAGGGAGCAACAGCTCGAGGGGCACAGGGGGTCGGCGAGAGGACTGCTGTGCCCCCTCCGTGGCTGTGGCATGGGCTGGTGACAGCCAGGAGGCAGGTCCCCACTAACAGTCTCGGCCATGGCCACCCGCCATCCTCTGAGCGGCAGGGACAGAGCTCGTGCCAGTGTTGGGAAGCCACCCTGGGCTTGGACATTGCCACAACAGTTCACCTCCAGCAGGGACTCAGGACTTAGGGGCAACATCACCTGGGATATGCCACCTCTCAGAGATGCCCCTCACCCTGCTCCCTACCTTTAGCTTCTTCTCTGCTCTGGCCGCCTGCTTGCAGATTGGGTGCCACACTTCAGAGCCTGCAACACGGCAAAGAGAAAGTGTTTCAGCTCCACACACAGCTCACCCCTGCTGCTAGAGATCATCCAGCTCCCTCTGCCATGGGATCATCCAGCTCCCTCCGCCATGGGGGAGTCCCATCCTGTCCCTGCCACCTCCAGCACCGACCTGCAGCCCGTGGATCCCAGGGAGGATGTGTTGGTGCTCTCCCCAGCAGCAGCTGCACTGAGCAACCAGTGTTATAGGCGTGCAACCCCTGCATGCGGGGGGTGGGGGGGGCGCAGCTCCTGGGGGGGAACCCTGCAGGGACTGCCGGTAGGAACTGG
>NW_008824283.1:1936193-1940072 GCF_000699105.1 Pygoscelis adeliae | reverse complement strand
GCCAACACTACTAAACTGTGACAGCAAACCCAGGCGTGTTTTTGCCACAGCCCAACCAGCGCTCAGCCAGGCAGCTCCTGCTGGTTAATCTCGGGGTAACACCGACACCAGGGCACGCACAGCCCCTCGCACGCCCTCTGGGCTGGAACCAGCAAAGCTGTGAGCTTCGCCCAGGCATGCCCCGGGATGGATGCTGAACACACTCATCCTGCTGCCCATGACAGGGCCTTGCTGGAACCCCCACTCCAGCTCTCACAGTGCACAATTCTCCCTTTGCCACCCATGGGGTCATCAGTGACTCAGGGTGACAAGCAAGCACAGGTTACTAAGAGAAAACAAACCCTCCCTCTGTGCTGGAAATAGCCCCCAAGGCAGCTCCAGGCAGGGATGAGCTCCTTTGCCAAAACCAAACCCAAACCCACTGGCTGTGCCAAGCAAAAGCCTTACCCCTCCAGTGTTGCTCGCAGTGTAACCTGGACGGGGGGAGTTGGGGGCAGTGGGAAAGCGGTCCTGGATCACCTCCCCTGGGGCTGGGGAGAGCAGGGAGCCGGTCACCCTGCACCCATCCCAGCCTCTATTCGCTGGGCGCAGGCCAGGGACACATCCAGGCATGCCCGGCAGTGCTCCCCAGCTGTGCAGGGAGACTCGCAGGGAGCAAAAAGCTGCCAACAAGGAACAAAGTCTCCTCCAGCTCAGCAGCAGGGAAGGTTTCATGGAGAGAAATTATTGCTGCATGGCCCAGGAAGAGCTCAGGGGCTGGAGAGCAATGGAGAAGGGTCTCTGGCATTGCTGGTGGGCACTGGGACTCTGCTGTGCAGAGTCACCCTTTTGGCTTTGATCGCCATAAGGACCCGAACCCCAAGTGCCCCCACAGCCAGCACACCTCCACACAGCCACACTGATCTGCCTGACTCGGGTCCATGCCCCAACGTGGGGCAGGGGAGTCCCTCCTCACCGCAGCAGGATCCCTACCTGTGAGGTACATCTCCTCTCCTTCCGTGAACATCTGGTGGCAGCGGACACATCTGGCACAGGTGGGGTGGTAGTGCTTCCCCCCTGCCTGCAAGGGCGAGCAGAGAAGAGGGGCCCCTGAGCAAGGCAGGACATGGCAAGCTGCTTGCATCCCCGGCAGCCCTCTCTGCTGCAGGCAATGACAAGGTGAACGTGGCAAAACTGCTCAGAGTGGCCTCGGAGACCACTGCAGTGTACAGAGAAAACCAGAGACCACTTCATCACTAATGCTTCTGCAGGGCTACAAGCCGGACTGGGACCCTTCTGCTCTCCTTGAACTGTTCAACACACAGGAAAGCAGAGCTAGGAGGTCCCAAACAAGGTACCCTTACATACCTCATCCCTAATAAATTGTCCTTGGACTCTGGAAATAACTGAGATCCCCTGCAGTAACACTCAGCCAAGCAGCCATGCTTTGCACCAGCTCCTTCCCTCTACAGGTGTGAAGAGAAACAGCAAATTTGGCCCAGGATGTCACAGCAGGGGAGCAGTAAAGGGAGAAGGGCCCCAAAGATAAACCTCACAAAGCACAGGCTTCCTCTTGCTGTCAGATCCCCCCTGCCTACCATTGCCAGCCCCTCTCCCTAAAGAAACTTTTCTCCTTCTGTGAAGTCATGCCCAAACTTCAGCGTTAGCGACATGCTATTCCCCAGCTGAGCAGGAGCTGGGCTGCTCCCTTTGCTCTTTGACAGGGATAATAGCTTTAATTGGTAGCTTGTTTCCACTCAAAGTGTCTGCTAGCATTTCAATTATAGGCTCATTTTCTGGGCTGGGAGCTGGGAGGCAGGAGCTGGTTCAGGGCAGGAGGAATATGGGCTGTGCTGTTAGAGCTCGACCCCAAAGGACATTTTACTCCCATAATAATCCAAGAGAAGAGGAAGGATAATTTAAGGCAGCAGAAGGAAGACGAGGCTCTGGCTGACAAAGGGGAGGGTTATGGTAGAGGGGGCTGGAGCCGGTTTGAAACAGGAAGGATCAACAGGAAAATGTGCTGCGAGGATAACTGAGAATCTGCCAGTTGATTGCCCGTAAAAATCAACCTGGAACTCAATGTCTTTGGGGTGCAGACAGCAGCCAGTGGCTTTTTCCCCTCCAGTTTATGCCAAAAATGAGTAGAAGGTTTTAGGGCAGGCAGGGGAGATGAGTGGGAGAGTCTGGACCCCTCTTCCTTTCATTGCAGTGCACCTGAATCCAGGGAGGAGACAGCCCTGTGCCCCAGGCACCTCCCCGTGCCAGCTGGCAGCAGCACAACGTACTCCTGGGCTGGCCCAAGTGAGCTCACAACCCAAATATCCCAAATTCACACCCAAAAGCTTGATAACACAGCAGGAAAGTCACCAGTGGGAGGGCTACAGAGACAGACCCACTATGAACGCCGATGAGCAGCAAGGAAGGCGCCAGTCCCGGTCACCCAGGCTCTCCAGTGGGACAGGAGAGGTCCCTGCAGCAGCCCCAGCAAGCAGCTGCCCTGAGCCCCGGCCCAGCTGCAGCACCCCACAGCAGGGGCTTGCTCTGAATGCTTCGCCACCCTGAGCAAACACACCAGCTGGTTCCAGGCTATAGAGATTCTAAACTGGTTTTACCCCTAAAAGCCTCGTCCGGAGCCCCTGGTGTCATTGACATTGTGCCAGTGCGCTCACCGTGACTCACGCGCACCGCTCTAGGCAGGTGTCCCACTGGCCCTGCCAAGGCAGAAGCTCCAGCCAGTTCCTCCTGCTCTGCCCAAGCCCCCGTGCACATAACCCTGCCCGTGCCAGCACCCCCCCAGCAGGTACCCACCAGTCAGCGCCACGTACCCAGGACAGGCACACTGAGCTGCGTCAGTTGGAGGAGACAGCCATAAACACAGGGAGAAGAGATTAAAACCAACTCAACTAAAGCCCAGCTCCTAAACACTACGGGCCAGTGTGCCTACAGTTCCCCACACTTGTATTTCCAGCTGGCTAGAGACAGCTAACGCTGGGGACACAGGGCCCTGATGATTGATGTGCTGCCTCCCCCCAGTCCCTCTCTGAATCTGGGATGGGT
The DNA here is from genome assembly GCF_000699105.1 of Pygoscelis adeliae. Classification (NCBI taxonomy): domain Eukaryota; kingdom Metazoa; phylum Chordata; class Aves; order Sphenisciformes; family Spheniscidae; genus Pygoscelis; species Pygoscelis adeliae. Next base: position 1,937,033 of record NW_008824283.1, on the reverse strand, counting down.
TCGGTGCTCTTGGACTCTTAGTACCCCCACTGGCTCGGTGTGCTAACAGTAAGGAAAAAAAAAAAAAAAATCTATGTATCTTTTCCTGTCTAGACTATATGGGCTGCTGTCACGGGTCAGACCAAGCCAAAAGGGGATGCTTTGCAGATCGGGGTGTGGATGTGGAGGGAGGCTGGCTGCTCCCCTGGCAGTAACATACCAGCTCAGTCCCACCTTTCATTTCAATGCAGATCTTCTCCAAAAACCACCCACCATCTCAACACCCACCACTCCCCCTCGAGGAGTAACTCTCCAAACCATGCATAAACCTTGTTCCTTTTATATTGGTTAATACTACAGCTCGTAAAAGGCTGGTAGAAGCTGTGAGGGAGCTGCCCTGCTCGTTATCACTTGGGGTCCCTTAAAAACTCATTAATCATCCAAGCCTGGCTGCACAGCTCGGAGCAGCTGGGAAAGCCCGGAGGCTGCCGGGATAGCATGAGAAGGCTCCTTAAGGCCTAAAACTATTTAAAGGCGCCCTTTCAATTTTGCACTCTGCTGGAGAAGACAATTAAAGCCTCTGGTTTTACAGGAGATCGTTCAATATCGCAAGCAGGCACATACCCGGGGAAGGTGGGGAGTGCAGGCTCAGCCCTGGCCGCAGGGAGGCGAGGGGTGCCCACAGCACCCACGGGCTCCGTGGTGCTCGCCCAGCACAGTCCCCCCAGCATCCAAACCCAATGCTCCTCTCGACTCCGTGACGGCGCCTGCGAGGAGGTGGCACTTCGGCTCTGCCCGCGGGGACCCCAGCGCTGAGGCGCATTACTTCTAGCCCACTGGAGTCCCACTGCATAAGGAGGG
>NW_008824283.1:1935872-1936145 GCF_000699105.1 Pygoscelis adeliae | reverse complement strand
GCCCGCACCGGGGAATCCACGCAGCCTCTTCCGACAGCCCGGCGGAGCTGGCCAGGCGCTCCAGCCAGGGAGAGCCGATGCTGGGAGCAGAGCCTGGGACGGAGGGCACAGGGAAGAGGCGGAAGACAAAGTGGGAGGGAATGTAGAGCTAATGCTGGGACACCAGCCAGGGGAGATAGAGGCAAGGGAGAGCAGGGAAGGCTGCCTCCTTGCCACCACCCACAGGCCATCTCCAGCTCGCAGGCGGGCTGGCCACCTGTCATGCCCTGCAGA
>NW_008824283.1:1931985-1932471 GCF_000699105.1 Pygoscelis adeliae | reverse complement strand
GCCGCTCCAGCCAGGGAGAGCCGATGCTGGGAGCAGAGCCTGGGACGGAGGGCACAGGGAAGAGGCGGAAGACAAAGTGGGAGGGAATGTAGAGCTAATGCTGGGACACCAGCCAGGGGAGATAGAGGCAAGGGAGAGCAGGGAAGGCTGCCTCCTTGCCACCACCCACAGGCCATCTCCAGCTCGCAGGCGGGCTGCCCACCTGTCATGCCCTGCAGAGATGCTCTCGGTCCGTCCCCTCAGACACGCAGCAGCAGGAACATCCTATGCTCGTCCTGACACCACTGTGGTTGCACCAAGTGAGGAAAACCCCGAGAATGGTGCAGCGAAGAGGCAGCGGTGCCCGAGGGTGCTGGCCAGGCTGGCACCACAGCCTCCAAGCTCAGGGCAGGGGTCACAGGTCCCCTCTGGTTCCTCTCACCCGCCCTCATACACTGCAACCATGCAACGCCCAGCCTGCTTGCCCTGCTGGGTGGCTGAGGATGG
>NW_008824283.1:1928797-1931914 GCF_000699105.1 Pygoscelis adeliae | reverse complement strand
TGGCTTCACCCTGCTCTGTTCGGATGTTTACTAATCAAGTGGCCCCCTGATGGGCAGCCAGCCTGTGACAGCCACTGCAGTGTTGAGCTCACGCTCACAGCAGCCAAAGCCTGAAGTCAGCAGAAAGCCTTCCCAGGCAGAGGCAGCTCCCTGAAAAGGGGGATAAGATGCTGGAGGGCTCCTGGCACCCGGCTCCAGCTTTGGGAGAGGGTCCCTGGCCAGGTTGGGTGCTTTCAGGCCAGCCCAGCTGGCAGGACCAGAGGGGGTGACCACTTCTTGGTAGGCTGTGAGTGAAACAGGCTGGAGACGTCCTGGAACAGCTCTCAGCGGGCTGGAGACCTACACAGCCACTGCCACTCCAGCCCACAGCACCTGCAGTCTGGCTCACTGTGGAGCCACACTACCTCTGATTTTGGGATACAGCTTCCTATCGCTGCTGTCTGGAGATAGCAGAGGTGTGGGTGCCAATGCCACCCACATCTTCCCTTCCCACGAAGGGAAGGTCTCAGGAGTGACTGAGCACACCTTCAGTATTGCTGCCTCTCTACACCACCACAGCCCAGCCCCACAGCATCACCAGGGGTTCTAAAAATCACAACAGGTTTCATTCTGACATCTTTCTCTCCGCCTCCTGGCTCCTGAGCATCTAGTTCACCCTCAGACCACATTTTCCAGCTTTTTATTTTCCCCTGCAAATGTTGGGGTAGAAACAGAAAGCATGACAGGACACCTCACCTCCAGGAGCAGGGACCGCAGGAAGGACCTGACTGCCTGGTTGACAGGAAGGACCAGCCCTGACAGACCTCTCTGTCCCTCCCCAACAGCAAACCCCACTCCCTCCCACCTCTGCTGGCTGTGCAGATCCACCATCGCCCAAAGCATCCTCCAGGGCCACCTGCATCCATGTCTTGCTGTGGGATCCCCATGGGATCCCTGCATCCCTCGGTGGCTCTGCCACAGCAGCTCCTGCTGACCAGCAAGGTGATGAGCAAAGCTCCCTCCAGATTTGGCCCAGGGCAGGGGACCCCCTGCTCTGGTGGCTGTCCCGCAAAGGGATGTGCCGTGGGGACAGCTACCTGCGGGCAGGGTGCTACAGCCCCTCGCCCAGGCTCCGCAGCGGGCAGCCGTGCTGGATGTGTTTCCAAGGCAACAGACAGGCTGCCTGCCCAGGGATGCACTCAGAAGGCAGGCTGGGGTGAGCATGGTGGGGACACTCCAGAGCTGGGCATGGTAGCAGCTGGTTAAGGCTAGTGTCCCCACACCTTGGGCTCCGGACACGTCCCAGCACACCCAGGCCACCATGTGCTCTGGCTGATTCTGGAGCTCCAGTACCCAAGCCATCTCTCCAAAGGTCTGCAGTGTGGCATTGCCCCTTCCCCAACTCCCACCCTCCAGAGAAGGTGGTCAGACTGTGTCCACACACCCGCTGCAGGAAGAGCCACGGCCCCAAGAGACCGAGGGTAGCATGACAAGGGTGCAGGATGATGAAACTCCCACGCCTCCCCAAAGCATGCATCTTGGGGCGGGATGCATGCGGTCCCTATTACAGACTGGGACGGGCTGGCCGCGGCCCCGGGACTCACCTCCAGGACCCTGCCGCTGATGTACCGGTCGCAAGTCTCACACTTGCTGCCGAACTGGGCATGGTAGTCGGACTCGCAGTACGGGATGCCATCCCTTTGGGAGAGGGAGGAGAAGAGGGTGAGCAGCAGGTGAGCCAGGCTGGGCATGCCTTCGCTGCAGCCCCAGCCCCCGGGGGTGCAGCCCAGCAATGGCCGGCATGGCCAAGCCTGCTGCCAACACAGCGGCACTTACTTGCTGATGTACTCGCCAGTGAGGATAATCCCACACGTTTGGCACTTGAAGCAGCTGACGTGCCACTGCTTCTCCAGGGCCAGGAGGGACTGGCCTTGCTTGATCTCCTCCTTGCAGCCTGCACAGTCTGGGGGGACAGAAGTGTGGGGGAGCACATGAGATCACCACAGCTCCCTGGCGGGGGGCTCGGTAGTGCGGCAAGAACACCCACATCTGCTGGCCCACACCAAGGCACCCTGGCTGTTTAACCCAGTGCATCCCTCGCTCTCACAGGAAGCTCTGCCCCAGAGGACCTCCTTTTCTAGGGGATGCTGCTGTTCTAAAAACCCTGCTCCTGAGACCACTCCGGGGGCAGCCCCTTGGGGATCATTTCTTTATAGGGAATCATTTCTTTACAGGAATATGCCACCTCTGCTTATTCTCAGCAAAGGAGCCAGGAGGAAAGCCTCCTGCTGGAGCTGTGACCTCTGAGACACCGCTGGCACCCAGCCACCCTGGCTGAGCACCCGCCGCAGCACAGAGCCGGGTCTCCCTGCCGGGCAGCAAGCTCAAGCCAGGGCGAGTGCATGGGCTGCCATGGCCGTGCTGCCCTGGCAGGTCCCCGGGGGCTCCCCTCCGGGGCGGGAGCAGTGGGAAGTGTCCAGCAGCAAGCGCAGCAGAGGAAGGGCTGTGCTCTCCGGCAGCCGCGTCCGGCCCTGCTGCAGTGTTTACGAGACTCCCTTCCTTCCCTGCTTCCCCTGGCTCCCGTCAAGGCTGGGAGCAGGAAGCACATGGGCCTCGGACCCCTGACCTTGACTCCTCCTTGTCCTCTTCTCCCCCTGGGCAGCAGGTTTGCCCGGATGAGGTTTCTCCTTAACTCCCTCCCTGCCGTGGCACCACAGAGGTGCAGTAGCACCGCACAGGCAGCCCAAGCAGGCAGGCTTTTCCACTGAACCCATCCCCAGGCAGCTCTGCACCAAGTCCCTGTCCGCTGGGCAAAGCTAAGAGGGGAGGGCCGATTTTTGACCCCTGGCAAAGAGCAGGCTCGCCAGCTCAGGTGAGCCAGGATCCGTTCCCTCTTTCACACAAGTGGCGCTGTTTTTTTTGTTGCTGGCAGGGCTGGGGCTGCAGGGAGAGGCTCAGCATCCTTCTTCTAGGGATGTCCTTCCTGCAGAGTGCACCAGTGTGGGCTCCAGCAGGCAAACCTCCCCTGCCACCCTGTCTGGGTGGCACTGCCAAGGCACACGCAGGCAGCAGGCTTCATCTGGCTGCTGCCTATGAATAAAGCATGGTGCCCTCAGGTAACCCTGCTCTGCAGGCCAG
>NW_008824283.1:1914656-1928775 GCF_000699105.1 Pygoscelis adeliae | reverse complement strand
CTCTGCAGGCCAGGGAGGAGCAGTGGGGGGAAGGGGATGGGAAGGGAGAGGAAGGCAGGCAAGAGGCAGAGCATGCAGCTGCCCTTCCCCTGCCCTGCTATGAGAGACGGCGCAGTGCTGTGGGCTGGCCACAGCCTGCCTCTGGGCAGCTCAGGGTGCTGATGGAGGAAGATGGGGGAAGCCCTGACGTCTGGCTGGGGCTCATTCAAACCTCGCCACGTCTCCTAACTGCACCAAGGCCATGGTGAGAGCTGGGGGGAGGCAGCTTGGGGAAGCTCCCAGGGACCCATCAGCACCAACTCATAACTCAATCCAGTCACCACCAGTGCCACCAGTGACTGGTTGACAAGGACCATGGGTGACATCCTGGGTCTGGCCCTGGCTGCAGGGCTCAGCTCCAGGCACTGATGCTTCAAGGCCTGCTGAGCCGCAGCAGCAAGGGCCCCCGCCCGGCACCCCCACGGCTCAGCCCGCTGATGTGGCAGGGTTTGGGCGCCACGGTGTGGCACATCTCCCAGCTCTCCCTGCCTTCTGCCACCTGCCCATGCACTGCGCTGAGACAGCTCCCCTGGGACTCGACAGCAGCAAACACGGGGCATATGGGAGACAGCGAAGCACAGATGTTAACACTGCAGTCCCCTCGCTCCGGACACGGGCTGAAGCAAGCCCTGCATGCAGCAGCTCCATGCCGCAGGGATGCTCTGCCAGCCCCCCAGCACGGCACCCACAGGATGCTCCACAGTGGCCTGGGGCAGAGAGCCAGCAGCAAGGAAAGACTGGGGGGGGCAAAGCCCCATGAGAGGGGAATGGCATGAAGAGAGGATATTCCCAAGGAACAACCTGGGGTCAAAACCAAGGCCAAATCCACCCAAAAGAGCCTGTTCATTGCTCTTGCTGAGTTTTAGCTTAGGTTCGTCAGCGCAAGGGGGCAAGCATAAGAAGCCTTTTCAGTGCTTGCAGAGGCAGCAAGTAACACCAGTGTTGGGAAAGCCGGGCGAGCGGTCCCAGGGCTGGCACTCGGAGATCTCGGTGCAGCTGGACACAAAGCAACATCTGGGCACTGCCTCACAGCAAACCCAGCTCCAAAACCTTCCCACTGCCCCAGACAGTGCCTGCCAGGGTGGTGGCACCTGCCCAGGTCACAAACAGGCCAAGGGAGTTTCTGAAACCAGCGGTGACCTGCAATCCCGGGTGGAGCCATGGGACTACCCTGTTCCTTCTCCAAAACCTCTGCGAACACCCATGGCTCTGTGCAGTGCTGCACACTGGCCGCAAAGCCCGTCCCGTCACCTCCCCGAGCACTGGTCCAGGGGCAGGCGGTCCCTTTCCTCGCAGCCATCACATAACACAAGAGCAGTCAACTTACGGCTGGGCCCGTGGATCTTGATAGGTTTGGTGCTGATGAGAGAATGGGAGCAGTTTTGGCAGACACAGTCTTTCCCGCTGAACGTGACCTTGTCTCCGATGGGGAATGGTTTCCTGCGGCCAAGGAAAAGGTGGGGAGGCGTGAGCCGCTCATTCCTCTCCACGCAGCGCTTGGGCTGCCCGTGAGCTCCTTTCCCCAGGAGCCAGCAGGACCCATGGTGCCGGGGAGCGGAGGGGCTCCAGGTGAGGGCTACAAAGGGAGGCAGGGAGTGTGCAACGTGTGCCAGGGCAGAAGGACCAATGCAGGCGTTAAGGCAGGTCTCCAGGCTGCAAAGGGAAGGGTCAGAGCCATTTCATTGCTTCCCAAGGGTTTCCACTAAGAAAATGCAGAGGAGGTGCCTGCTGCGGTGCTGAGCAGGGAATGAGGGGCTGCGGGCTAATGAACACCCCTCTCCCCAGTACATGGCCAAGGGCTGCATGGGGCTTCTGCAAGGGGGTTGTGTGCCCTCAGTGATGGCTTCAGCTCACCTGCAGGTGCTACAGACGAAGCACTTGGGGTGGTAGGTCCTACCCAGGGCAGAGATGACCTCTCCAGTGATGAAGTCCCCACAGCTGTCACAGCGGGTCCCATAGAGCTGCTGGTAGTCGTGGGTGCAGATGTACTCCTCGTTCTTAAAAAAGAAGCCCGACTGGGCCAGGTCGCAGCCGCACACTGCAGGGGGAGGACACGCACCCGTCAAGGGGGCAGCAGGCAGGTCTAGCCCCGGGGCGCGGCCAGGATCTCTGAGCCCACCTCTGCTGTATCTCAGAGGGTTTCCCTTCCCACCAGACACACTGGGGCCTTCGCCCAGCACCACAAGATGTCAGTGTTGGGCTGTGGCAGGGTACAAGATGGTGCTGCCCAGACAGCCAGAGCTGGGCACTTCCAGAGGGAACCCCAGTGCAGGGAGAGGAGCCCCTGCAGACCCCACTCGCCTTGCACAAGCAGCCCAGGAGGGTCCGTGGCATCCCCTCCTGGACCCATGGCACCTGGATGGGGCTCAGCCCCTCCATTTGACACTCACATGGTGTTGGGAAGCCAAGAACAAGACTGCAAAGAGTTGGGCATGCCCTAGGGACAGATGGGGAGAGGTCTTCTCCACGCCCTGGGGCACGGCCTTCTCAGTGATGAGCCATCTCCACTCCCTGGCCTGGACACAAAGCCGTGCCCTAATGGGAACAGGTCCTGGGACACACTGGGATTGGTGTTCTCACTGCTTGTTTTTCCATAGGTGTCCAGCCCAACCTCGCATCCTTCCCCGCTGTGGGAACCGTGGGTGGTGCACAGCCTGTCAGAGTAATCCAAGGAGACGTGGCAAGCCCTGGCCCTTAATGTCATTTCCCTCCTACATCTTCTCCATCCACAGAGAGACCTCGAGAGTATCAGACCCTGGAAGGCACCTCAGGAACAGCACAGGGACCAGGTCCTGAGGCCTTTGCACAATGCCCACCACCTGTCCCGCAAGGTGACAGGATGGAAGGGGGAACTACAGAGCAACTGAGCACCTGCTGGCACAGCCCATCTTGGTCTCTGCTTTACCCTTCACCTGCAAGCACCCCTCTGTCCTGTCCTCACACACCTCACCTGCACCCATGGGCCAGCCTGCACAGCAGCCACCCTCCCCAGGGCACAGCTGGACCCACTGGCTGCAGGGCCCACAGGAGAGATGAAGCTCCTCTCCCGCAGAGCATCCCCTGCAAAGCTGCTCCCCGTAGCTGTGGGCAGACAGCCAGGGGGTACAGGGCCAGCACCTGCTGCTCTCTGAAACAGCCTGCCAGCATTTCCTCATCAGTGACGAGGGATAGGCCACCAGCTCTGGCACAGTATCAGGAAGCAGAAGCAAGAAAAACAAGGCAGGTCTGGGCCCCGTTTGGTGTGGGACCTGGAGCACACCCCCAGGGGCTGCACCAGCTGTGCCAGGCTCCCGGGGACACGTCAGTGACAAGCTGTGGGGCTGGCATGAGAGCTGGCAGCAGCCAGCCTGAGGTGGCGGGGGGGGAAGAGCTGTGAGGGAAGGTGAGACAGGAGGATTTCCTCTCATTATTTATTCCCTTTCACTTGAAAATCAGGCAGCAAGCACTGCCAAGCTCTCCCTGCCGGTTCCTGGCCCCTTTGAAGCCAGTGGCTGTCTGACCTCTGTCTGGATGTGCAGCTCCCGCTCGCTCCTGCACACCAAGCTGGGAAGGGGCTCGGCACAGTGCCCTGCACATGTAGGTCAGCCCCGAGGGCAACCTGGGGCCCACACCCCCTCCCAGAGATCTGGGGCTGCCCACACCATGGGCTACAGGGCTGCAGCAGGGGTGGTGACAGCCCAGGGGAAGAGTCCCCTCCAGCCAAACCCTCTGTCCTCGGGGGAGGAAGAGCAACGCATGGCCAAGGGGACAGGGATTTATGTCCTGCTTAGGACAAGGTGCTGGGAGCTTGGAAGACCAGAGACCTTTAAAAGGCCCTGGTAATGGGATGCTTTACAACCTACAGAAGTGGCCACTGGCCTGGTTGAGAGCGGCTGCTTTAATAAACGCGCTAAGGAGCCCTTCAGCGTCAGCTCTGGGCCGTTAGCTTTTACCGCTCTGCAGCTCTCTCTCGTGCTCTGGGAGGATTTGAGCAATCTCTCTCCTCTAGTTCTGCCAGCCCCCGAGGGCTGCTGAGCCCCAGCTGCAGCACACGGCATCCCATGGCACCTTGGTCACATCCCACGCATGGGTGGCAGCAATCCATCACCTGCCCCCAGCCCCGTCAGGAGCTGCTCCGGGCATCTCCCCCACCTCACTGCCTCTCAGCCAGGCTGGCAACACCTCCTCCTCCTCTCACTTTGGGGGCAGGCAGGCAGATGAAGGACGTGGTGGCCCTCCAAGATCACAGATAGGCTGCGGGTATGTTTGGGATCGGTGCAGCGTGGGCTGTTGGCATTTAGGCAGCTTGAGGGTAGTGACAGTGCCCAGGTCTCGGACACCCTTGTTCAGAGCCTGCCAGCTCTGGCATCACACAGGGGCATTGCCTGCACCGTGCCAGCCCCGTACCGTTGCTTCCCTGCAGCGCACCACATCCATCCCTGCAGGAAGCTGCCACCCCCGGGCGTGTGACCACATGGCAGTGGGCCAGGTAGGTCTGTCCCCAGCTTTTTGCTTTCCAGACTGCAGCTGGGGTCATGGTGCAGCCTGGCCACCAGCTCTTTGGGTGGCACCATCCTACCTTGGCAGGTGAAGCAGCGGATGTGGAAGTGATTGCTCTGGACGCGCACCACCTCTCCCTTGCAGGTGTCCCCGCAGCGGTAGCACTGGATGACAGTGGAGCTGCTCCCGGGCGTGTAGGGGTTTTGCTGATAGGGAACTGCTGGCAGAAAGGAGGGAGGGAAAAGCAAGAGAAGGGAAGAGTCTGTTAGCATTCAGGACACAGCTGGGCATCATGGCACGGACCTCAGCTGGGCAGCTGCAGAAGAGCCCTCCAGCGACTGCGACACAGCAGCCAGACATCAGGCCATCGCTAAGTGCAAAGGAGAGCCAAGACCGCGCCAGCACGCAGTGACTCTGAGCTGGGTGCACATCCCTGTCTGGATTTGGGATTTCCCTGTCCCCACAAAAGAGTCTCTACCCGTGTTTGGCTCACAGGTCTGCAGTCCTAAGTGCTGTGCAGTGCAGGTGCCCGGGCACTGCTCCCTGTCCCCGCATGGATAACCAGGCCACCTGTACCATCGCCCCAAAGCCATGCAGAGCTCCCCAGATGCTCTCCTATCTCCTGATCACGTGCAGAAGTACAACTCAGTGACCAGCTACCCACCAGCTCTGCTCCACTCAGCCCTCGGGCAGTCCTGGCTTGCTGCTGACCTGCTCAGAAACACGCCAGCAAGCTCCGATTTGGCAGCAGCGTGGGAAGGAACTGTTGTTTTTTGGAGCTTCCACTTGTTTGGTTAGGAACTGGATGAAGAAGTCATTTTTCAAGGAGCTTTCAAACATCGCAGCAATTGAGTGTTTGGCTCTGGTGGGACTCTCACCTCCTCAGTGAGGAGCAGCATCCCAGCCCCGCTGCTCCTTCCAGAGCGGCACCACTGCATGTGCAGGCTCTGCGCTGAGCTGTGGGCTGCAGGGGAGGGGAGGGCAACATGGCTCCCCCAGCTATGGGCAAGAGCTGACCTTCTGCTGCAGACAGTGCTGGGACTCACCTCCACTCCTCATCCCCCTCCAGCAGCTCTGCAGACCACCACGAAGGGCTGATGTTCTGCAGCCTTGCCCCACGCTCCAGGAGAAGAATCGTACAGAGCAGGGGGTCTTTCTGCTGTCTCAGCACAATCCCCAAACACACACAGAAAACACTTCAAAGAGCAACTCCTGCTTTCCTTGCCCCACCTGCAAGTGCACAGGCTGCTCGCAGGAGCTCCGGGCTGCCTGATGCCATGCTAACCGCTACAGGCAGGGGCCAAGCAGCAAAGGACTTGTTTACTGTAAGATTTCAGAGAGGGAGTTCCAATTTGGGCAACTCAAGCAGTGAAGGCCAGGATTTCAATGGACTGGAGCCTTTCTGACCCAGTGCTGAACTGCATTCCCAGGAACAAGAGAAGAGGCTGATTGAAACCTGGTATGTGAACTCCCTCCAGAGCAGGGAGGAAGGGGCACAGGACAGAGGAGATCACTCATCAGAGAGGCTCCTTGTTCACCGTGGGGCAGATCGTGTGGCAGGGAACAGAAACAGCCCATTATTGGCTTCAAAAGCAAAGAAAGAGAAATCAAAATGACATTGAGACTGTCTTACAGTAAAATCCCATCCCATATGCCAAGCGCCCAGAGACACACTCTACAGCTGTGCAGCACTGCTCACCACTGGGGAAACGGGCTGACACTCCCTGACCGCTGCTCCATCCCCTGGGGCCATAAACCTGCGGGACTGGAGCTGCGGGGGACTGGAGCTGCTGGGGACTGGAGCTGCTGGGGACTGGCTGCCTTGCCAAGTCTGACCTGAGGGCCGCAAGGAAAGCCAAGGTGCTTTCCTGTGAGTGCCTCCCAGACCCTGCAAAGCTCAGGCTCCAGCCTTGACATGAACTTCCAAGAGTTGCTGGAACTTCCCTCCTGATTGTGCTCTTGCAGGCCAAAAGCTCTCAGAGGCCAACAGAGGTACTTGAGGTACTAAAGGGTACTGCAGTGCCAACAGAAGTGCTATAAAACAGGAGTCAGGCCTGGAGCTCCGACCCGCAGATGCTAACTAGTCTAGATCTAAATCACCTTGAGGTCCCAAATGCAATGGACACCTGTAAAGGGAGCAGAGTGCCCCACCCATGCTTTTGCAGGCATGTTTTCCAGGGAGGCACAAGCCTTGGGAAGAAGGGTTCCAGGACCCCCTGCAGTGGCTACTGCTGGCAGGCACCCACGAACTCTGCAGCAGCACAGCGGGACCCAGGTCTGACCCCAACAGGATCTCCTGAGGCTGGAATAAGTGGGGGATCTCTTCTATAGGGGTCTCCAGCAGAGCAAGAGTTACAGCACTGAAATTTCCTCCCACACACCCTGTGCTCGCACCCTCGCCGAGAACGAAGCAGAAGCCAAGCCCTGGGACACAGCCATGGCAATCAACAAAGCTCGGAGAGAAAAGCAGGAGGGAAGGGAGGGTGAAAGGCTGGGAATTAATCAACACTTAAACAAACGTTAGTAATAAAAAAAAAGGGGGAAGAAAAAAAAAAATCAATGTCAGAAAATGCAAGCATCACTTATTCTGGGCTTCTGGTCTCTAGGGGAAACTTCTTGGTGTCCATAGCAACACACCACCAAGCCCCTGCACTGGCAGGTCTGATGGGAGGGAAGGCAGAGGAAAAGGAGTCCAGGATAGAAGAGATGCTCGTAGCTGTGTTACATCATTGGCAGAGATTAAACCGATACGGTCACTCCTATTTGTACCCATGGAGATGGGTCAGGACCCAGCTTAGGGCACCATCGCCCTCCCGCCTGCTGGCTTTGTTCAGCACTAAGCCGAAAGCTCCCTGATTTGTGATTAACCTCCGGCCCATGCTGGAATTTTGCTCCGGGAACATTAATGCATTGTTTTGCTGGGGCTCTGCTTGGTAATGAGCAGGCAGCTGCCCGCCTCGTGGCCTCGTGCAGGAAGTATTACACATCACAACACCCCTGAGCAGAGGGACAGCTGAGCAGGGCAAAGCTTATTACACCAAAATAATCCAGTAATAATGTAAGTAGCATTAGTGGCCTTGCAGGCTGAGATACAGCAGTTGGGGTGAGGGGTTGGGAGCTGCCCAAGGAATGCCTTAATCTCACCCCAGTTTACTACCGCTTTTGCTGGTAGAGCGAGAAATTAAGCTGGCTTCACTCAGCAATTAATGCAGTTGTGCTCCACAATGCATCACAAAAGGCTGCCCAGGGCCGGGTTCCTGCAGGGCTGCCCCCATGTCCCGGCTGGTGCTTGATCTGCAGAGTCTGATGAGCCGCTGTGGCCACAGCCAGGCAGCAAGCTGCCGCGCAGGGCTGCGTGGGCATGCAACAGATTTCCCACTGATCCGGATTAAGGTGGCACCTCTGGTCAGGGATTGGTGCCCTGCACAGGACAAACAGCGGCAGCCATACGCAAGCAAGGGAGCTTGCGACCTGGTGGTGGGAGAGACGGTGCCCCCAAACAACACCCAAGGCTGTGTAGAGGAGCTTTGTCCCCTGGGAGGGCAGAGGGACCTTGCCCAAGAGATCCTCCAAGCCATGCTGCAGTGAGCAATCTGCAGGTTCCTGCTGCGCGTCCCCGGGCAATCCTCCTTCGTTCCCAGAGCACCCACCTTCCGCTTCAGCAGGGTCAACAGTCTTGTTTGCCTTCCTGTCCTCTTCCTGCACAGCATCCCAGCCCTCCACCGAGGAGCAGCAGGACAGGGGAGTGCTGAACCCTTACGCTGCCTCTGAAATGCTTTAAGCCCTTCAGGACGGGGGGGCTGATGGGAGATGATCCTCATCCACCTTGGAGGGATGGCAGCTCAACACCAGTGCAGATAAACAGGGCACAGCCCCCCAGGGTGGGCTCAAGGCTGAAAGGCTCACACAAAGCAAGCTCCACCGGCTGCTTGGGACCCCCACCCAGACAGCCCCGTGTATCACAGCCACATAACCCAGCAGCAACCTAGAACCAAGTTTCCAGGAGCACAAGCTGCAAAGAACATGGGACATAGCGGTATTTATAAAGATCCATCCATCATCCCTTACTGGGATCAGACCAGGTCCTGCTGGTTTCCCACCTATCTCCCTCTCCCAGCCCATTAGCCCTCCAGGAAGGTCAGTTAGGTAGAAACTGTTGCAGGTGGGGTTTGCATTATTAGCAACAGGTAACTGGAAGCTCCCACCCAGCTCAGAAAGTCTGCCCTGACACTGTGTTTGCTATCAGCATGTTTATGAGACAGCATCTCCACAGGGGGATGGGGAAGTCTTATTTAATTAATTACCAGTAATTAATATTTGCACAATGGTCGGAGAGCCACAGGTGAAGGGGACTGTGGAAAAGCAAAGCATTCACCCTTTAATAACGAGAGGTGGTGCCACTCTGGGAAGCTGACGCGGGTGGGTGCCAGAGGGTGGGAGGGGGTGCAGCTGGGGCTGAGTGATGCATGTGCAGCGAGGTGTGAGCAAGCGGGTGCCGGCTGCATGTAGGGGAGATGTCCCCACTAGGTGCTGTGGGTGTCAGCATGGGGTCCAGCTCCAGGGGGTGCTGGGTGTGTGCCTGGGTGAGACCCGAGTTGGGGTGGATGCCAGGAGGTGAGGGGGAGCAACAGCAGTGTGTCAAGGCGGACGATGCTGTCAGGAGTCCTCACACCTCCATGAGAATGAGCCCCCTTCCAGCAGCCGCTGCCTCCCACTCCTCCTCGCTGCCTCACAGGGAACGATTCACCGCAGTCATCCTCTGCATGCTCCCTGCACTAACTGGGGCTGTAAATCATCCTCTCGCAAAAACCCACTGGGGGTGGTGGGACCAGCATGGCACAGGGGGCATACGGGATGCGGCTCCCTCAGGGAGGGCGAGGGGAGCTGGGCACCCCCGCTGGGTACCCAAACCCAGAGGTGGGCTCAACTGGCAGACCCCGCACCCTCATCTCCCTAGGGAAGGGCTGATGCCACAGCACTGGGCGAAGGCAAGGAGGGGGCTGGGAACGTGGCGGGGGCAGGGCAGCTCAGGAAGAGGAAGCCCGGCCCCGCCAGTGTGCTGGCCCCAGAGGCGTCGAGGCCGAGGGGCGGCAATGACTGGCCAGAAAGGAATTTTGCTGGAAGCGCTGGAGGCTGAGGGAGAGGCTGGGGTGAAGCATTGGTGATGGGACACAATGTGCTGGACTGGGGGTGGAGAGCGGGGGGGCACGGAAGAAACCCCCGCTAGGATGTGGGAAGAAAGAGGTGGTGCTCCAGAAGCACGCACCCCAAATCCTCTTGCCACAGCAGGGATGCAGGGTGACCCGGCCGGCTCTGAGCCCCGTGGGAGGCGAGGGCGAGGGGGAGGATCTCCCCTCCAGGCGGGAGCAGTGCTGCGTTCCGAGGGCGGCCGGGGAGGAAGGGTGGGAGCTCCAGTGGCCGTGGGATATGGGTTTCTCATCAGCAGCGGGGCTGAGGGCTCCTGCCTGCCATCCCGCAGTGGCCAAAGAGCTCAGCCGTGCCCATAAAAGTGCCTTTGGGGAGGAAGGCAAAGACGGGCTTGGAGCCAAATGATGCTGGCGCCGCAGGCAGCACGGGGAGAGCTGCAGCCGGCCATCCTCCAGGGCTGCCTCCGACCCCGGGGCACAGGAATGCGCCTGCTCTGGCCACCACGGCTGCTCGCCCGCCCCAGCCCCCTGCCAAGAAGGTGCAGATAGCTGGGTAAGGGGCACAATGTGGGCATGTGCACCCCACCGTGCCGGTGCTGGCGGCCCAGCTGAAAGATCAGCTGAATTACCCCTGAAATAGAGGGAGGGGCCAGCAGTGGGGGTGCTCAGCTCCGGTGGCAAATCTGACACCTGCTGTAACATCTGCATGGCCATGTCAGTGCTCAGGCAGCTGGCCACTGCTTTCCATCGAGCTTCTGCAGACAAAAGTCATTTTGACCAAGAAGAAAATAAATTATGTATTTACCTTTGGTCAAAATATTTTCTCTTCTGATCTTTCCCCTAAGTAAAATCCAGAAGCGTTGCATGATTCCTTACTTAATATTTAGGTTTTTAGGCTGGGGCAGGCCAGGTACTCCTGATAAAGGAACGGGCTGAGGGCAGGTACCACAGATCTGCTGTGGGATAGTTTGAGCCTGGAGCAGCTCCGGCTGCTTCTCCCAGTGTTTGCATTGCATACATTGCTGTCCCCACGCATGCAGCGCAGGAGTGGGCTGTGACGGGCACTGGCAGGGAAGGTGGGCAGGGAGCGGGGCAGTGCGGGGAGCGTGGGCTGGGAGCAACAGGGACCACCTGCCTTATAGAGACCAGGCACTGACGTATTCCCAAACCATCAGAAAACAGTGCTGTTAGTCAGCACGGAGTGTCGTGCAGGCAGGATTATGAACCCCAGCAAGTCCACGCCAGCCTCTCCTCTCCCAGCTCACAGGCAGAGCCATCTGCAGCTTATGGCTAAAAACCCTCCACTGTGTCACAGCTCCTAATCTAGTCCTAGGCTTCCCTAATTAGATCATGACCAATTATTGCCTCCACCCACCTCACGCTGTCCCCTTGCCCCCCACCACCATCACTCCCGCACCGCGTCACCTCCCTCAGCATGACACAGGACACAAAGATGTGGGTGTCGTGAGGACGGCAGCCAGTGGAGCTGCAGCGGCAGATGCCAGTGCGGTTGAGGGAATGTGGCTGCTGGCAGCAGGACGGGGCCGGGACGGGGACGCTGGGCCAGCACTGGCATCACACGGGGAAGGGAGTCCTCTTTAGCCGGGTATCATGGGGAGGACCTGAATGAGCGTGGCTCATCACAGAGGATAACGGCAGCTCAATCCTTCCCAGTCAACCTCTGTGCAAGTCGTTCCTTTGCAGAGGTAGGTCAAGGATGCAGGGCAGGGGTGCCAGTCCCGTGCTCCCACCCTGCAGCATCCTTGCTGCTCCCCGTCCTCTGTGTGCCACTGCCTGGACCGTCTGCGCCTCCCCCCACCTGCTGCCTCTCCCAGGAGGGCTGGCAGCTGGCTGAAACCACTGCAGCACGCTCCTAATGAGCTCAAATGCACGCTCTGGCCCCGCTCCAGCCCCCGACCCTGGGGCTCGCTGCAGATTTGAACCTTGGGATGCTCACGCCCTACTTTAGGAGGATGGCAGGCAGGAAGGATGGGGGCCGGGGGTGTGGGCACAGCCCAGAGAGCCGGCAGCACCGTGCTTTGCACCGCACTGCCAGCCTCTCCTCTTGCTCTGCTCCTCAAGCTCCCAGCACCACACTGTGAAGCAAAGCAGCCAGTGCTGGGGGGGTCCCCCAGTACTGAGGGGGGGGTTCCCCAGAGCTCATGTCAAGCTGGAGCTGGGAGGAGGCAGCGAAATGTCACTGTCACACAGACTCGAGTGGTGGCAGCCACTGAGGCTGGCCAAGTGACGTGGGAAGGTGCCCAAATGGGTGCCAAAGCCTCGTGCTAACAGCAAGGGCATGGCAGGACCATGTGCTGGGGTGGGAGCTGGTCTGTGGGGGGGACACACTGCTACCACTCCGAAAAGAGAGAGGAGGGAGGTCAAAAACACAGTTGGAAAAGACAAAGAAGAAGGGGAAAGAGAAAGAAGGAAGAAGAGAAGGAGAAAAAGAGAGAGGATAGAAGGAAAAAGGAAAAAAAGATGGAGCAGTGAATAGTGAGGATCCTGCCCGCGCAGCAGAGTTAATTTCTGGCTGCATTCATGGAAATTATTCTCCAAACGTGAGCGCAGAGGAAGCCGGCAATTGTCTCCCCGCGCTGACCTGGCTGTCAGCAGCTGCCCATGCCTGCCTGCAGGATGTTTACTTCCCCAGCGTGGGCAGCCCAGGCAGGGCCATAACGTGCTGGGGAAACCCAAAGACCTTGCTGCCGCTGCTGGCTGAGGCTGCAGCAGGTTCTACCTGGTCCTCCGCAGAAACCTGCAACCCCCTGGGGAACCCCCCTGCCACCACCCAGCCCCACTGCCAGCTGGGCTGTGAGGTGTGCTGGGCGAGGGCCCCAGGATGTCCCTGGTTTGCTGAAAGCACCGATTGCTGCAATTGTGATTTTTCCAGATTCTCAAGAAAAAGAGGAAAAAGTTGCTCTTCTAGTTCTTGCAGCTGCAGGGAAATTTGAAGACCTCGGCGTAGAGCAGCGTGACAACAGAGAGCCTTGTGTAGTGCTTCCGAGCTTCCCCAGCTTGACAGCTATTCCCTGGGCTGCCTGGAGCTGGTGAGCTAGCAAGCATGCTGTCCCAAGAACCCTCAACCACCCAGCCCGGCAGCAGCCAGGGAGCACCACGGGGAACAAGCCTACACTGGCTGTGTGGCATTCTCACTCGCAGGGTCACAGCAATGTGGTGACACCCAGAGCACCACTCATGCAAGTGTCATTGTCTGGGGAAAGAGATCCTTTCATCGCCCACAAGGCAACGGAAGGAGGACAAGCATGGCACCCTGCCGCACCCGAAACAGCATGCCCAGCCCCACGCTGATCTGTGCCATGGGGTGGGTGCCCGGAGCTGGGCTACACCCTCCACAACTGATGCTCTCACCCCGGTAGCAGCGCCTGCTCAGAGGCACCGAGGATTTTAACAGTGTTCACCCCCCAGCGCAGAACCACCCTTTAAAGTTTAATCGTCACTCACCAGCCCCTGCTACTAAATAAATGAGGAAGTGGAGGGCTTGGTTGGCACGAGCCCCCATCGCCTGGCAAGCGCTGTGGCATGGGGCCAGTATCTCTCGAGAGCTTCGCTGGTACCTTCCCTTTCCTGCAAGGGCCCTGCCAGGATGGCTGCGTGGGGGCTGGATGAGGGCAAGGGGCCAGGAGTACGGCTGTGCACCTCTGTGCATGGGAGCTCAGACAGCACGGAGCGAGGGAGGGGGCTGGAGCAAGGCAGGAGGTCTTGGGGGTGCAATACTGGCAGGTAACGCACATTAGAAGGAGTTTAACCTGTGCGGTTGAACCCACGTGCTTGCAGCCACATTAGTGCATGGCTTGTGCGGTATGTATGCGCCCTCCACGCTGGCTGCTTTCCTCCCATCTCCAACAAGCGCTGCTGGGGTCTTTTTTTCCCAGATAACACTTGTACAGCTTGTCATGGCAACAAGATCTCCTTGAACTGCAATTGCAGCCGGGACGCCTGGTGCTAGCACGTTTGCCTGTCTGCAGACATCATGGAAGCCCCTTCCAGCAGAGCTCTGGGCTCCACAGGCCCCCAAACTGGGTGCGAGTGGGACCCCCAAGGGAGGGCTGCAGCCTGCCTCCCCGTGCCAGGCCCAAGCTGTTGTTGAGGATTTTTTGCAATGACTAACACTGCACCAGGCAGTTCCTCCCATTTCATCCCCTCCAAGAAGGGTCTGTGGGATGCTCAGCCCCCCTGCAATGGGCCAGCTGCTCCCCACCTTGCGCATGCACCCCCCAGCAGCAATTTGCAGGAGGAACAGAAGAACTGGGCAATGTGGGAGAAGGAAGGCTGTGCATCCAGCAGCCCCCTCCTCGCAGGCAGGGCAGGGGCTGCTCCTCCCACAGCCACCCTCCTGGGCACAGCACTCAGAGCTGCAGGAAAAATCCTCTTGGCTGCTGCCCGCCTCTGGTCCCAGCACCGCACTTGCACCAGGAGCCGCTCTCCACAAA
>NW_008824283.1:1887486-1912570 GCF_000699105.1 Pygoscelis adeliae | reverse complement strand
CCTCCGCAGAAACCTGCAACCCCCTGGGGAACCCCCCTGCCACCACCCAGCCCCACTGCCAGCTGGGCTGTGAGGTGTGCTGGGCGAGGGCCCCAGGATGTCCCTGGTTTGCTGAAAGCACCGATTGCTGCAATTGTGATTTTTCCAGATTCTCAAGAAAAAGAGGAAAAAGTTGCTCTTCTAGTTCTTGCAGCTGCAGGGAAATTTGAAGACCTCGGCGTAGAGCAGCGTGACAACAGAGAGCCTTGTGTAGTGCTTCCGAGCTTCCCCAGCTTGACAGCTATTCCCTGGGCTGCCTGGAGCTGGTGAGCTAGCGAGCATGCTGTCCCAAGAACCCCCAACCACCCAGCCCGGCAGCAGCCAGGGAGCACCACGGGGAACAAGCCTACACTGGCTGTGTGGCATTCTCACTCGCAGGGTCACAGCAATGTGGTGACACCCAGAGCACCACTCATGCAAGTGTCATTGTCTGGGGAAAGAGATCCTTTCATCGCCCACAAGGCAACGGAAGGAGGACAAGCATGGCACCCTGCCGCACCCGAAACAGCATGCCCAGCCCCACGCTGATCTGTGCCATGGGGTGGGTGCCCGGAGCTGGGCTACACCCTCCACAACTGATGCTCTCACCCCGGTAGCAGCGCCTGCTCAGAGGCACCGAGGATTTTAACAGTGTTCACCCCCCAGCACAGAACCACCCTTTAAAGTTTAATCGTCACTCACCAGCCCCTGCTACTAAATAAATGAGGAAGTGGAGGGCTTGGTTGGCACGAGCCCCCATCGCCTGGCAAGCGCTGTGGCATGGGGCCAGTATCTCTCGAGAGCTTCGCTGGTACCTTCCCTTTCCTGCAAGGGCCCTGCCAGGATGGCTGCGTGGGGGCTGGATGAGGGCAAGGGGCCAGGAGTACGGCTGTGCACCTCTGTGCATGGGAGCTCAGACAGCACGGAGCGAGGGAGGGGGCTGGAGCAAGGCAGGAGGTCTTGGGGGTGCAATACTGGCAGGTAACGCACATTAGAAGGAGTTTAACCTGTGCGGTTGAACCCACGTGCTTGCAGCCACATTAGTGCATGGCTTGTGCGGTATGTATGCGCCCTCCACGCTGGCTGCTTTCCTCCCATCTCCAACAAGCGCTGCTGGGGTCTTTTTTTCCCAGATAACACTTGTACAGCTTGTCATGGCAACAAGATCTCCTTGAACTGCAATTGCAGCCGGGACGCCTGGTGCTAGCACGTTTGCCTGTCTGCAGACATCATGGAAGCCCCTTCCAGCAGAGCTCTGGGCTCCACAGGCCCCCAAACTGGGTGCGAGTGGGACCCCCAAGGGAGGGCTGCAGCCTGCCTCCCCGTGCCAGGCCCAAGCTGTTGTTGAGGATTTTTTGCAATGACTAACACTGCACCAGGCAGTTCCTCCCATTTCATCCCCTCCAAGAAGGGTCTGTGGGATGCTCAGCCCCCCTGCAATGGGCCAGCTGCTCCCCACCTTGCGCATGCACCCCCCAGCAGCAATTTGCAGGAGGAACAGAAGAACTGGGCAATGTGGGAGAAGGAAGGCTGTGCATCCAGCAGCCCCCTCCTCGCAGGCAGGGCAGGGGCTGCTCCTCCCACAGCCACCCTCCTGGGCACAGCACTCAGAGCTGCAGGAAAAATCCTCTTGGCTGCTGCCCGCCTCTGGTCCCAGCACCGCACTTGCACCAGGAGCCGCTCTCCACAACCAATATTGTTCTCATCCTAATATCTGGGTATCACACCCAGAGTGCCTGTCCCATCGGGGCCCCGGGCTGCATCCCAGAACTGACACCGAGTGCTGCAGATAACCACGCAGGTCAGAGATGAGTTCAGCCCCTCGGCTGGCTTGCGGAAAAGAGATCCCCCAGCACCTGGTGTACCATATCTACATGCAGGCTGAACGCGCCACAGCTGCCTGTATATTTTACATGGTGTGCCCAGGCTCCCAGGCAGGCATGGTATTTCTACCGAGCGTGGGGCTGGAGACGTAGTACTCAACGGGGAATCGCAGGCTCTAGGAGTGGCAATAAATCTCCAAAAGGCACAGCTCAAATTTCACAGTAACTATTTAATTCCCCTCCCAATTATCCCTGGGAATATTTTAGCAGTTCTTGGCGTCTTGGGGAGAGGAAGAGAAAGGATAGATTGCATTTTAATTAATAATGGCTGAGATGCATGGCTGCCCAAGGCAGGAGCTGTGGTGAGCCCGGAGCAGGGAGTTATGCCGAACAGGAGGGGACAGCATGGCAGTCTCCAGGTGCCAGAGGGCTGGTGCTGGGTCCTGCCCTGGGGTGGCTCCGGCAGGATAGCTGTGAGCAGCCCCCTCTGCCCCATTCCCAGGCAGGAGCAACGATGCTCCGCACCTCTGCAAGCCAGGAGGCTACTTTCCTTCTTCTTAAAATCTTTGCGAGGACATTAGTTAGTCACAGCCCTGAAGCTCACGCCCCACTCTGACACAAGGTTAGACTAATGAGGGAGTCCCAAAATAGCCCAGTGAAGGGGGAGCTGCACTGATGGTGAAGCTGGGGAGTGGCAGCCATCCTCATGGCCAGCCCTGGCTGCAGTGCCCGGAGGCGGCTGAGGCTCTTGGTTGCCAGAGCCTGTGTTCAGCGGGGCACCAGCGAGGATCATGGCAGTCCCAAGCATGCCTTCGGGGTGAGCAGGACTGCTCCTTGCTGGTGCAGCTCCCCAGCATTTGGCTATCCAACTGCTATCCAGATCCACTGCAGTAGTATGAAGCCCCCACCAGCAACTTGGGACTAGCCGTGCTGGGAAGTGAGGTGCTTCCCTCAGCATGTGGGATACGTGTCTCCATCCCCTGACGGCTACGAGGTGACTTGTGCTGCCAGCTCTGCCGGGTCTCCCACCCCCTGCAAGAGCAGCCTGGCTGGGAAAGCACACTGGCTTGCACAGGTATCAGGTACAGCAGGGGTGGAGGAGACCAGATCAGAGCTGCTCTGGCCCCATGAGCAAGCCTCCAGGGCCCCAGGGCATCACTGCAGCACAGCTAGACCAGATCCCAATTCCACTGGGCTCCCCACAGCCATGCTGAGGTCCCTGCACAAGGCACTTTCAGCCCAAGCTTGTGTGCCTGGTGACTTTGGTGCCACAAGCCACTCCTCGCAGGACGTGCATGGCTGAGAAGGGCTTGATTCAGACACCCCGAAGCACTCTGCAGCTCCCACGGTCAGGGTCAGGAGCCCAAGTGCCACCCGTGGTCTGGAAGCCGGTCAAGCTGTGCAGGGACTGCCACTGAGCCAGTGCAGAGCTGGCAGCCGGGCAGGGCACCATGGCAGCACACCAGGCTGCACAGCACAAGCCTGTGCATGGCTAGGGAGCGGCATAGAGCTGCCTAGGAGTGCAGACAACTATCGATTTGCTTTGCTTTCAAGAAAAATGGAGCAGTGAAGCCATGGGGGATAGGGGGTGAGAGGCATGTGTGTGTGAGCTGAAGGAGAGATGGAGGATGCAGACAGCAAACAGGCATCCCTAGGGGCTGAATCCAGAGCACACGCACTGCTCAGAGCTGCTTCTCTCTCCCCCTCACCCCAACAGGAGATGACAGAGGTGCCCCACAACTGCAGGGCAAACACGCACTCGGACACCCCAAGCACATGCCTGCACGCACACACATCAGCTGTTCACTCGGGAGGCTGTTAAGATGCTGGATCCAGGCCCAGAAAGGCAGAATAAGTCTCTCTTGAGGGTTTGCCTCTCGATTCAGAGGGTCAGCCACAATTTAGGAGGTCTGATGAAGCAATAAGCAGCAGGAGCAAAGTCCAGGGTGACGCAGAGATGCAGGAGCCGGGGGGGGAAGCTGCCAAGAGCCCCCAACCTCGTGCTGTGCATCCCAGCCCTGCACTGGGGGAGTCACAGCCCTCCAGATCCAGAGCCCTCGCAGCACCTGCCAGGAGAGGCAAGACCAAGCTCCTACAACGCTGCACAAAACCCACCCTTTTACGCACAAAACCAATAACAATCTGGCCAGGGACACGGCAAAAGCCAACAAACATGCTCCTGCCCTCTCGCTCCCGCGCACATCTCTCTGCAGCGTCGCAGCCCCGACCCACAGCTGGAGGCATCCCCTGCCTGCTGCATGCAGCCAGGGCCGCTCCCGCCACCGGCGTTTGCCGCCACTCCCACTGTCCGCCGCCTTCCCGACAGATGTGCAGCACTGAGATCAGCATTTTGGGCTGCAGAAAGGTTTATTTGAGGCGGGCGAGGAGGGATCCCTGCCGAGAGGCTGAAGATGGGATTTCATCCTTACATCTGGTTCAGCTTAAAAAAATCTTGCCCGAGCTGCTATAGATACAAATAAATTGTGTATGAGCGAGGGGGTGTGAGGCAGATGAGTGCATCCTGCACACAGACACGTTGCACATCCATGGCTCGAGCTCTGCCTGGGTCCCAAAGCAGGGCTGGGGACTACCCTGGGACAGGAATCTGGCTGAGCACAAACCCACCCGAGCAGTTATGGAGACACATGGCTGCTCTTGGTGACCCTCTGCAGATCCAAGGTGCAGGAGGACCACCTGAGGCCATGTTCTCTGGAGGATACCATACTGCAGCACAGAGCCTAATCCTTGGTAGCAGTCTCCCTCTGCCCTGCTGCTGGACCCTGCTGTCCCCAGGGCATGCACGTCCCATGGGGTAACACACAGTCCCAGCCCCAAATCTCCAGTGCAATAGGATGCTGCAGAGCAAGAGCAAATATGAAAGCCTTCCCCACGTCCCCTCCTCCACTGTGGCCATCCTGTGACATCCCCCTCCCTCAGTACACGTGGCCACTGCATCCCACCCATCCTCCAAGTGTGAGGCCAAACCAGAGCTGCCACCCCCAGCAGGAGCTTTGGGCCACCCAACGGCCACATGGGTCCCACCAGCCCCACTGCTGCCCCTGGCCACCCCAGCCTCTCTCCTGCTCACCTGGGGTGATGCTGGCTGGGGAGGGGACCTGGCAGGGTGGTCTCAAGGGAGGCAGCCTGCTTGGCAGCCAGGCACCCGCCAGAGCCCATCTCCTCCCCTGGATTTTATTCATGAGGCATGACAAGTGGGTGAGCTACAGCCAGCCAAACAGCTCACCCAGCAGCCTCAGACAGCAAGAAAGCAGGAGGAGCACGCCTCGGCTAGAGGCTGGACCCAGCCTCCATGATGCTATTTTCTGCTCTAACCATGCTGGACAGGTTTTGGGGGGTCCATGCAAGAGGATGGACCCTTGGGTCCCAGAGTCAAGGGGTGCCAGATGTGCATGGTAGAAGAGACTAAACTTGAGGTCCTGGCCAAAAGACGAAAACAGTTAGCTCATCATTTTGCTGAGGCCAAATTTCCTGCTAAATAGAGTCTGTGTTCAATGCTGGGAGGCGGGCCGTGCTGTGTGGGAGTGCAGGGAGCCCAGGGGGACGCTCCCCTCCGCCGCCAAAGCCCACCCACTGCCACCAGCCAGGGATGCCGCAGCCTGGGCGAGCTTTCGCAGGAGGGATCCGTCCCAGCTGAAAAAGAAAAAAAAACCCCAAAACTAGAAAGCAGCAAAGGGGCTTTCTGAGGAAGGAAAAGGGCAAAGGAGCTGTCAGATGGTCTCCAACATGGTGGCATCTCCCACTGGGCCTTGGAGTCAGTGCCAGAGTGTCCAGGACAGGAGCTGACACAATGGAAACATTCAGGCTGGTTCCTCGCACGCACACGAACATGCCGGAGACAGCCAGGACAGAAAAGAGCTTATTTCTGGCTGATGCATGGAGGGATTTTCTGTTTGCTGCTGTGTTTTGTATTTGTGGCTTCCCGTATGGAAATGCTTTTTCCCTTTAACCTCCACCCACAAGCCCAATGGATTTTGTTGCAGTTTTCAAAACATATGGTGCATACATCAAAAACATAAAGGATGCTATATTTAAAATATTACAAAGCAAGCCAGGAGCCAGCATTTTTAAACTAGGGCAGTGTCTGAGATTGAAAAATGTGGGGATTTAGGATTTTCTATACCAGATCAGAGAAACAGCCCCGATAGACGAGAGAGAGCCAGGTTGGCAACCTGCCACCTTGCAGCAGACTGTTGCTTACATAGTCTGGTACCCACTTCTGGGAGAGGATCCACCTGGTTAGCCCCGCATCTCCACCCTGCTGTTTCAGAGAGACCACGGTGTTGCTGAGTCCAGCACCCCTCTGCCCTGATCATTCAGTTTAGCATCCAGCTGATACTTGGCAAGGTGGTCTGCACATGATGCTCTAGAAAGACAGCCCCAAACCATAATGCGCTGAGCTAATTTCTTCCCGGTTTCTTCTGCGATCAGTTGACTCCCTGATGAGCTGAATACCTCCTGTATTACTCCACTAATTGCTCTGTGCATAGCATCATTTATCTGGCCAAAACAAGCAGTGCAAGGAAGAGAAATTCTTGCCTTTTGCAGGCGCAGGTTAGAAGACCGGAGACTCCTCCATGCCATTTCTCCAGGCTGGAGCTTGTACTCCTATTCTGCAGAGTGCAGTACACTCACTTGTTTTATTTTAAACCATATTCACGCTGGCATTGTAACTCCAACCTGGGAAACTGCGTCATAGCCAGGGAATGAGGGGTGTTGGATTTGCTATTTTTAACTCCTTCCACTCCAGGGAAGGAACTGAAATCAAATCTCTATCCAGAGACACTGTATAGATATTAATGCAATGAAATGGGAATTTGGACTGGAGGTGACAGCTGGCAAAGCAAGCCCTGGCGTCACAGAGGGGACAATCTCCCCATAAATAGGATGCATGGAAGGGGTATATGTTACAGAGCAATCTCAATGCCATCAGCACGTGCTCAAAGGGACAGGAGGTTCAAGACCAGCCACCCCCCAGCCAGTCCCATTCCAGGGGATGAATTACAGCTCAGGGCTGGCGGCAAAACACCATCAGGAGCTTCCCCAGCAGGCTCCAAATTCCTCTATCCACACTTATATCCTGGGAAGGTGCTTTCTAAAACAACTGGAATCTCATCAGCTGTGCTCCTGGGAGGGGGCCAACACAGCCCAGGGCTGCAGCACAAAGGGCACCGCCACATCCCCTTGGAGCCCTGCGGAACAATCAAGCTGCCTGCAAACCATGGGGTCAGAAGAGACAAAATGTACACCTGCAGTCAATTAATACAGACCATCCCACAAAAACCATGCAAACCCTCTTTCAGAGAAGGGCTCAGCAGAGCCCCAGCCATCCCGGCCCCAGCAGGGTCCCTGCAGCCAAGAGCCATGCAGCACAAGAGGGTGTTTACTGCTTTTCTTAATCTGCTGTGATCCCCGCTCTAATTCTGTTAAAGGTAACAAATGGAGCCTTTAAGTGGTCATAAAAAGATTGTACCCACACCCCATGGAGCTTATTTGAGACACCTGGCCATGCATATGGGTGGCAGAGAGGGGAGCACAGCAGGTGCCAGGGCTGTGCGGATGGTGGGGTGCAGTGGGGGACAGCACCATGCCAGGGAGAACCCCATGGCCACCAACAGGTTTCAGGCACCACAAGCACTGCAGGATGGCACAAGGCATCAGACAGGCGCACTGAGCCACAGGCTCCTCAGGACAGTGCTCAAAAACACCATGTCACCAGCCCTTTGCTGCCTGATGTTCACCTCACCCACCCCATCCTTAGCGCCTGTGGTTAGGGTAAAGCCCCACTGGACAGAGCACCTTTTACAAGCTATGAAGAGCACAGCCCCTTGGCACTGCAAGGGTCAACAGAAAGATACCCTGGAGGGGATGCCCCCCTACCAGCAGCACCCCTGAGCACAGCGATGAGGGGCTTGGCCAACAGTGGTGACAAGTGCCTGATGGCAGCATCTGATGCCTCTCTGTGAGCCACCGTCCCAACCCACCTAGCAGAGGCAAAAGGTGGGTTCAGAGGGAGGAAAATCCCTCCCTGCAATGCAGGGGTGCACTAAGGAGTCCCCAGGACAGAGCAGGCTGGAGCGGTCACAGGCCACCCCTGGTGCAGAGCCAGCATGGGTGGGGCTCTTGGCTACCTGCAGCTGCAAGCCCTGCCTGTGGCTGTCTCCTAGCACACGTAGGTGTGCGCTCACACAGGCATGCATGGCCAGCCACCACAGCAGCCTGCCTCCCCACTCCTCCACGGGCAGCTGCTGCGTGCTCAGATCCATCCCACTGCCCCAGGAGAGGCAGATCCCTCTCTGGGCTCTGCAAGAGCTCAAAGAGCTCCTGCGCAGGCTGGTGAGGTGCTCCAGTCTCACCCAAAGCTGTTAGCGTTTAGCTTCTGCCATGTGTTGGTTTCAGTTGGTCGGAAACTGAGCTTTCGATATTAAAAGACAGCAGTTTTTGTTCTTCTTGCCATCTGTATGTTTGTGTATTTCCCCTACCACCATAATTAGCAGGCTGGGCTCCAGCCAGGCTCAGGAGGAGATCTTAGTACGACGTCTTCCCAGCAATTTGAACAGCTTCATCATTTCTTTTATGGCTCCCCTAGTACGGTCCCCATCACCAAGATTGTCACAGCCCAAGCTGTCACTCCCACCACCCAAGCAGAGGCAGCAGGGGTTGGAGGCTGCGCTCCAAAGAGCATCAGTCCCTGCAGCTGCAGGGGCCAGCACCCAAGCAGCACACGTGAGGGCCAAAACCCCACGCCATGAAAGGCAGCAGGCGGTTTGCCACGCTGCTGCCTGGTCCCCTGGCAGGGACCCACGTCACCAGCACCTCCAGAGCTCTGCCGCAACGAGCCCAGCTCTCTCTGCCCTCTCTGGGGTGTGTACCACTGCAGCTGTCTCCTATTTGCAAAAACAAGAGGATAAGATAAATCAGCGTGACCTTGACAACAAACAGAGCCCAGCTGATGCCCGGAATCTCCCTCCAGCTCCGAAGGAAGCTGGCAGCACCACATCCCACTAGTCCAGGGCCAGCCGCCTCCTCCCTGCGGCATGCCTCCGCCTCCTCCACCTCCAACCTACCTGCTGGCACTAAGGCTTGAAAAGTCACTCCAGCTGGCCCAGGGGTGGTCAGGACCCAACGAAGCCCAACAAGACCTCGGTTTCCATCCCAGACTAGCGCTGTCAAAAGCCTCTGCATGGGTTTTGGCAACTGCATCTCTCCTCCCTGCCCCTCCCCAAGCACACCCACGCCTGTGTGCCTTGGGCAAGCCCAGGTTGCTCCAGGTGCAGAGTCTCCTACAGTTGCTCCTGCTCCCCCCACTGCAAATCCCAGCACAAAGACAACAGCCAGGGAAGGGCCTTGCACAGTGGCGTTTGCGAAGCCCTTGTGGTTGAGCAGCTCTGGCAGCAGGAAGCCGGGATGTGCTGGGTTCTCCATGCAGGACCATGGGAGAGGACTGCTGCTGTTACTGTAACTGCTCTGCCTTGGCAAACCGTATTCTGGTTTCGGGCTGTCTGACAAACAGACTTGAGCTAGCACACACACAGACATCTGCCTGAGGCAAACAGCAGGACAGAAACGTACAAGCAAATCTAGCAACTTTATGTGAATTAAATGTGCATTTAATTGAGATTTATGGGGGGATGCAATAGCAATTGATTATCAAAAATCAGATTATTTATGGGGGTTTAGCAACTATACAGGAGATTAATGTTGTTTCCAGAATAAATCCTCAGTAAATATATGTTTCCCCAGTAATCAGCTAATAACACATCATTCCAATTATCTCATGAAAGGGGCACAGAAGCTCTGACAAATACTGAAAAGATACATTGTTGTCTGCAAAGCAGCACCAGAAAGCCACAAGCCACACTCTGCCTCCAAACCATGTCTCCACGTGTGTCCTCCACCACCAGACCATGGCCAGGGGATGCATCCAAGTCCCCTCTGCCAGGCTTAGTCCTCCACATGTCATGGGCAAAGACTAGATCTAGGATCCAGATGATACTTTGCCCAAAGACACGGGGAGGTTTGCACCCCGGGGCCCTGAGCCTGGCCAAGGCAAGGTCAAGTCACTGTAGTCACTTGCATGGCAACAGGTGATTATATCAAGAGAAGAAATAGCATGGCTCCTAGGATGGGAAGAGGAAGCTTATTCCCAAGAGCAAGAGGCAATGTGCATGTATCCTGCAACAGGGTACAGATCCTTATTTATACAGTTTTATATTCCTCTCTGCTGGCAGGGACTACCTGGGCTGCAGCAGCTCCTCTTATTTTCCTCAAGTAGTGCTCACTCATTAAAAACATATTTATTGAAGATTAACAGTTCTGGCAGCAAGAAGCAAATAAAGCTGTGCCACGCAGCCAGCCCTGCCAGTGCCTCCCCCAACCCCCTGCACAAGGTGCTGCACAGCTCCATCCTGAGCTGGCGAGGGCCACCCCGTGCCCTGACCCGTCCTCTCCCCAGACACCAGGATGTGTTGCTGGGACGTCCCCAGGACCTTCCATCCCTGGGAGGAGAGGGCAGCTCCCTCAGAGGGGCAGGAGGGTGCCCTGCCACTCCCCATGGGCAGGGCACACGCAGGACCACTACTCCAGGCAGCTGGTCCCTCCGAGGGGCAGGAGGGGCCCCTGCCACTCCCCATGGGCAGGGCACACGCAGGACCACTACTCCAGGATGCAGAGATGCTCTGGCAGTCACCATGGCAACCCTGGTACACAGCCGGGGCAAACAAAGCTGACAGGAGAGAGAGAGAAAAAGGAAAGAGAGAAGAAGGCAGGGGGGAGGGGGGGGAAGGAAAGGGAAACAGTCTAAAGTCATGGAGCGAAGGCTGGAGCAGGAAGGAGCGATGGGGTGGGAAAGCACAGGTGTAGTGGAAGAGGAAGAGAGCTGCCTTTAGGCTGTTCACCTTGGGACGACCTTCAGCAAGGTGACCCAGGGTGTGCATTGAGTGCACCACCGAGACTTTGTCTGTTGGCCCCACTGTGACTGTCCCAGCAGAGGGTCCCTCCAGGACACAGCATGTCCCCCCTGCCAATTCCCAGGCTGGCAGCCTGAGGCTGCGCTGCGGGACATCCTGCTGTGGCACAGGCAGGCAGCACCCTGCTAGAGACCCAGGGGACTGCAAGGAGCCCTGCCCACACCCGAGGCAGCTCTCAAACCCCAAACTGAAGAGACCCTTAAGGGTATGATAGATGGGTGTCTAGGGTCAGGTTATTCAGCATCTTCATTCTTCCACTAGCAAAGATGGATTGGCCCAGCTTTCGGGTCACAGCACATCACACACAGCACGCTAGCTCAGGGCCACCCACACTCCCACTCCCCACTGCACCCCAGTTTTGGGGTCCAGGCCCATTTCTCAGCCCAGCTGTGCTAGCTCTTTGTCCTGCTACTTCCCTGCCTGTGTCCCCTGAGCCCCCAGGAAGGCATTTTGGAGGCCAGACTACCAAGACTTTCAAGTGGAGCACAGGGCCCTTCAGAGCAATAGCCAGTCCCACCCCCACAGTGGTGGGCCACCTCCATGGCTGGTTGTGAAAGAAGCCTGGAGGCAGCGGGGGACAAAGGATGCTTTGTTGCATGGCTTGGGGCTCATCTGAACCCCTAACTCAAGATCAGAGTAGGAGGCAAAGATGCAACCACAAATACATTGACATAAGCCCTTGTACCACAAGAACACAAGCTGCATCCACTGCCAAAGCATGCTCCACTCTTGCTTCTCCATCCCACTTCATTAGAGGCAGAGAATTAAAAAACAGACATCAGGGTTTGGGTCAAAAAGCAGCAACTACAACCTCTCTCAGCTGGAATGGAAAAATAACATCCCACTTGGCTATTTATTCTAATGAAATAACAAATCCCAAAGGGAAGCTTCCCCTCTGCTGAGCCACCCTCATGATAGCTGAACGGTAAACACAGAAACAGCCTCTTGCAGGCAGATAGCAAGTGCTGGGGTGGTGCCTCAGCCCACTGATCACGGGGACGAGAGCGGGTACCCGGGGAGCGGGAAGTGGTCAGCAGGGCTAGCTGTACATGAAAGCCTGGCAGGAACAGGAGAAAAACCTGAGAAAACTCCCTGGAAAAGCACTGGGTGAAACAGCTCAGCCATTTTAGCAAAGAGAAGATGAGAGAAACCACTGAAGTAATTAGCGCAGATGCTACAGGAGCAGCTGGAGCAGGGCAGCAGGCGATGGGCACCCGGAAAGCTGCTGCTGTGGGAGAGGAGCACCCATCCACAGCACGGGGCTGTCTCAGCAGATAAAAGCACACCTCTGCACTGGTGCTCACACAGTGTGACACTGTCTAAGGGGGCTTAACATCCCCCCCAGCCACATCCTGAGCCTCTGCTGGTAGGACATGGGGCGGCCCAGTGATGGGGCCAAGAGGCACCAGGCAGGGCTCAGTGCTGGGCAAGGACAAACTGGGCCGGGGACGGTGGGGGATGCAGCAGAACAAGGCACGTCTAGAACAATAAACTCCCATGAGCATACGAGGGGTTTCAGCACAGATGTAATCCTCTCCCCTCCTCCCTCCCACAATTGTGCTCCCCTTGGCTCCTGCATATGCCCAGAATTCCAACTTCAAAAGGAGGGGGGGGGCTGCCAGCGCGGGAAGCGGCAGGCAGGCAGACGTGGCTGTCTCCTGCTAAAAGCCTTTGGTGCCTTTCATCAAGGCTGGGGGAAAAACCAGCCTTCAACCATCAGGCTGGAGGCGAATGGCCAAGCCCTGGCATCAAGTCCTGCTGCCCAGCAGCCCTGTGCTCCCGACATGGGCCAGCCACAGAGATTTAACCCTCCCTCCCGGACAGGGTGGGTTTAGCCCTCCCCATCCCACCTCCCTGCTATATATATTAAATAAATCCATCTGTGTACAGTAAGCACCAGAGATCCTCTTAACCCTCCACACTCTCCACTCCAGAGTCAGGGCTAAGCACTGCCACCCCATGCCATAGGCACAGGAATTGGGACATTCTCTGGTAACAAACCCATTCATGCAGCTCAACTTGCCTGCGCCAAGGTCACGGCTCCCTTCCCTGCTGAGATGTCCCTCCCAAGCCAAAGCAATGGTCTGTCCTCAACAGCCTCTGGAAGCCACATCTCCTAGCTCCTCATTAGTGACAATTAACAGGCAATCAACAGGCCCAGCAGAGCTGGCACTTTCCAGGGAACAAGTCCCCTTTCAATGGAGGAAAATGAACATGTGCTTTGTTGTGCATGCTTTTGGCTTAAATGAGCCAAAACCTGCCTGCAAAGGAACAGAATTATTTGCCAAACCAGACCCTTTATGCCACCTGACCAGCCAAGCAAGGAGCGAGGGCTGGGGCAGCCGCAGATGACCTCTCTTGGCAAGCCCTTGCTCTGCCACGCGCCCGCAAGATGCTCTCACAGCAGCCCAGCAAGGGGCAGGCAAGGTGGGAGCAGGGACTGGGGGTAGCCCCTGCCTTGGGGAAGGTAACGGGCACTCACCAGCAAAGACTGTGCTGCTGGCTCAGAACCACCCACTGCTCCTCCAGAAGGTCCTTCAGACCAGGTGAGAAGCTCCTCAGAGTCAGCAGAAGCCAGCCAGGGCAGGCAGCACCTCTTCACCCTCCCCAGGCTAGGGGCTGCCCCAGGATTTGGCAAAGGAGGTAGGGTAGAGACCTCAGCACCCACAGAGGGTGGCTGGGGTTGGACTTCAGCTACTGTGCTACAGCATTAAAAAAGCTGTGGGCTTGAGAAACACAGCGAGATCAGCGCACAGATGAGTGGCCACCCTTTGCAAGAGGCCAGCACAAGGACCGGGCAGCACATGCTCTCCAGCTTCGCCATTCCCCAGCCTGGAGCTGGGCAGGGCTAACCCATCACCAGACTCTGCTTCCCTGGGTATTTGCCTAGCTGATGAGGAAGAAAAAAGGCAAGAAAGCAAGCAAGAGGGAGACAGCCTGGATGTGACAGGCTGGCAAGTTTGACAGAGGAGTCTTGTTAGCAGTGGTTTTTTTTCCTGCAGTTCGAACAGGGCAAAGCCAAGGAACACTTCCCAGCAGCCTGCACCAAACAAGCCTGGCTGCACAGAGCTTTAATTGCCAGTGGCAGAGCAGGGGTGGGCAGCAGCAACTGAAGGGTCTGGGAGGACAGACAGCAGAGCAGTGCTGACAGCTTCTGCCACAGCGCTGACAGCTTCTGCCGCAGCACAAGCTCCATCCTCATCCCCCAGGATGGGAAACTCCTGTTGTCTCTCCAGCCACCCTTCCTCCAGCATGAGCGGTGCATCTGATCCTATGCTGTGCCTGCCAGGGGCTGAGCTTGGGGTGTTTCACCCCAAGCCGCAACGCCCCGATGAGAGCACACTGTGCCTTGTGCCACCAGGTATTTGGGACCGCAGGCCTGGGCCAGCTTGGGTGCAAGCCTGCAGCTCAGCTGGGGCCCAGGGATGTGAGGATCAGCAACAGACACAGCAGACCTCCACGGGGAAGGAGAGGAAGGATCTGGCAGATCTCTAAGCTGACTAAGAGCTCTGAGTGCTCGGTGGCTCTGCTGTACCAAGCACAAGCCAAAGCAATTAGCATTTCTTGGAGACACTCCGTGTAATCTTCCCTGAGTGATGGGGAGAGCTGCCACAAGCACAGGGAAGGGCCTGGAGCTGCTTCCCAGGACCGTGGAGACGCTGTGCTGGCAGTGATGCAAGGCAGAGCAGGGCTGTCCCGCTGAAGGGACCTCCTGCCAGAGGCTCTGGGACCATGGCTCCAGCCAGGTGCTGGGGAAGTGCACCCTCACCCAGCCACAGCCCCAGACTCATCACCACCAGATCTCGCCTCCGGGTGCCGCAAGCTGTCAGGCAGCAGAAAGCCAGAAGACAGAGCAGAGAAGCAGCTCTCAGCATCTTTCTTGGAGCACAGCCCAGGTGGGAAAGGCCACCTTGGGGAAAGCCAGGGCCAGGACCAACCTCATCCATCAGCTCCCAGGCAAGGCTGTCAGCCTGAGCCTCGAGGCAGGAAAAGAGCACAGATGAGCCTGGAGCTGTTCAGGGAATCACGCAAGAACAGCAGCAGCCAGCTCAGGCCAGCCATCCAAGAGTCATGGATTATTTTTAGCGGCTACTTGTAGAACACAGTGAGCACCCACAGGAGAGACAGCCCAAGCTGATGCTCACCCCATCCCTCTCCACAGCACGTGCAAGTAACATAGCTCACAGCCAGGCTTTTTATAGGGTTTCCCATTCCCGCTGGGCATGCAGCTCAGTGGCTCAGTATGACCACACCACCCCCTCCCTCAGTAATCACTCCATGCCGTTCACTAAAATCTTTCCATTCCCTCTCTAGCTGTTTCCTCTTCTCTCCTTATTAGGGATCCACCTACCTATCCATCTTCTCATTCTCTCCCCCTCTGTGGCTATTTTTTAAATGCCATAAAAGCTTTCAACTGGTAGCATCCTCAGGGATGCGAGGGATTTTATATGTAACCCATCACAAGCTGTCATCACCACATAACTCACCATACAGGCAGTGACTTCTTTTCTCAAAAGCAGGGGAGGGGAGAACATCCACACTTGGTCCCTCAGCTCTCCCTGGCCAGCTCACCCAGGGCAGCACTGCCAGGCACCTCCCGTCCCAGAGGGGAAGGGTCAGGTCCAACCCACTCCTCTCCCAAGGGGCAGCTGGGCCAGATAGTGGGGCAACAGTGCAAGTCCTCTCAAGTAGCATCTGTGGGTGTATGAAGGGATGGTTTTGATCACTGAATAAAAGGCTCTGAGCTGGGGATCATCCAGCTTCGTGCCTTAGCATCTGCCACCAGATGAAGGAGGGCTTCCTTGCTGAGAAGATGGCTGTGTTTCTCCCTGTATGCCCATGCACATAGAAGCTGCTATACTGCTTGGTTCCCATGCTGGTTGATGGTCAAGAGGTGGGGGATACATTGGTGCTGCCAGCAAAACTCCCTTCAAAGGCACAGCCTGCCCCAAGAACTGAATCTCTAGCAATAGCCTGGATAGACAGGGAAGACCAAGGTTCTCCTGATCAGCCCCAACCTCCAGCCCAGCCTGGATGGAGGGAGTGAAGAAGCATTCAGGGACCACACAGGCACTGCATCAGCACCACATAAACCACTTTTCTCTCCCTGATCTGGTTATTCCCTACAGAAGAGCTGCCTTCCCCTTCCCTCCCAAAGGTCCAGCCAGAGACCTGATGCACATATCAAAGACACCCCCTTGCCACCTGCACCCCAGCACAGCTTAGCAAGAGCCGAAGGCAGGTTGCTAAGTCTTTACTGCAGGGGAAGGCTCCCTGGTGCAGGCTGTCTGGCTGCCACTGCCAGCGAGGTGCGGGCACGCTCACCCAGCCGCAGGACACCAGCCTCAGCGGCTGCCAGATAGGATTAGGCTGTGCATAACCTGAGAGGTGTCCCGCAGCGCGCTAATGCGATGACATGCTCTGTGTCACCAGCGGGACCCGCCAGAGCCCTTTTGACCAAGTGTTGGATCTGTCTGCGACGGAGGCAGCAGGTCTCCAGGAGCCCGAACTTGGTCACATCACTCTCAGACAATGCTTGGGTGACACGGCTATTTATAGCACGTAGGAGGTTAGAGGGAGCTCGTCTTACCTTGCTCCACCTTCTTCATCCTCCGAGGACCGGGAGCTGATGCAGAAGGTGCTGATGCGGAGGGGGAAGCGGGGCGATGGGGAGGGACACCGCACAGCCCCTGGCAGAGCACAGGGCAGCCGAGGCGGAGGGAGGGAGGGGTTTGCAGGGATCAGCGCTGTGCTGTGATCTGAGCGCAGACCAGAGGCTGTGCCAGCGCAGACGAGAGCCGGGGAAGCCTGTACTCTATCACACTCTGAGGACTGCTGCGATACGAGCAGAGAGAGGGAAAATCCGGAGCAGAGCTGCCTGCTCGGACGGCAGGAGAAGCCGGTGCCGAGCTGCACAGCGCGCTGCCTGCCCTGCGCCGCCCGGACCCGGCTCCTGCAGCCCTGCGCAGGCAGCTGCCCTACATAGGCTGCATTTGAGCTGGGTGCTGAGAGCGAGTGGGGTCTGCACCACCTCCGGAGGGGCTCTGGGACCGCTGCCTGCCCCAGCCCCCATTTCTTCGGGCCAGGCAAGGAAAGCCTTTCCATGCCTTTGCTGTACTCGGCACCTGACCGTTGATCTCCAGTTTGCAGGGCAAGCACGAACCATGGGGACCTGCTGTAGGTCCTTCCTGGCAGCCCAGAGACCTGTTTGCTCGTATAGTCACACAGGCATCCCGGCTGATGCAAACCTTGCAGCCACACCAACCTGCTGGGAATGCTACTCACTGCCCCAGCCGGGCACCACTGTGGCCAAGCCAGCCAGAGGTTATTTTACCCAGGAAAAGCACTCAGTGATTCAGTGCAGCAGGAGACAGACAGGGCTCCAGCAGCTGACAGACAAGCCTCGATCCAGCCCTGCCTCATGGCCAAGGCAAGGAAGCCCCTTCTTTTGGAGAGGGGCTGCTGGAGGTAGGCAGCTGCCCCTCTGACACAGCTCTGGGGCTTGGAAGGGCTGCAGCTCCTGAAGTGCAACAGAAGTGGGTTTCACACACAGCTTTCTTTCCTCCTCTTCTGAAGCTTTTAGCAGGAAAAAGTCCTTGACCTGCGATGAAACACAGCCACCCTGGGCTGGCCACCCTGCTGGGACCCTTGCTGCCTCCGCTGAGAATCCAGGCTGGGGAGCAGCTGCAACTGCCAGATCCCCACCACAGCACCCGACATGTCCCAGCAAGTGCTGCTGAGCCAGGGAACAACCCACCTGGTCCCTCGGCTGCTTTAAAAATAGCTCCCCTTTGCAAGCAAGCGCCCCTGGGTCCTCCCTGGGATGCCTCTGCACAAAGCAGTCCCCAGGGCTGGCAGGGGGATGGATGCCAGGAGAAAAGCAGCAAGATCTTCAGGGTCAGCTAGTACAAAACAGATGCTTAGAAGGACAGGCAGAGCCAGCCGCAACGCTTTCACGAGCAAGATGCTTTTCACGCTTTCACAAGCGTGTTTGTGAGGGGTGCTGTACTGCGGAGCCTGGGATGGGCACTTTGGGAGCTCACACTTCGAGTCCTGGTCTAGATTATGCTTGTCTCATCCAGCAGCAGACTGCAGCCTAGCTGCATGTATCTGAGAAACAATCACATAATTCACTACTGTGAGAACAAGTCAAACCCTGAAACTTAAGTTCAGATTGCAATGGACTCAAGTTGGGCTGAGGAAGGGCTCCAGAGCTGGCACAGCAAAGCCTTTCTTGCCCCACAGCAGTGTAGCGCACTCCAAAATGTGCCACTTGTTGCCAAGAAAGAACACAGAAGCTAACAGGATGGCTTCAAACCCTCAAGCACACGCTCCCCTCTTACGCTGTCCTGTTTCTTAGAGAAACCTCCCCCCCCAAGGACTTTCCCAGTTGTCCAAGTCTCAGAAACAAGATGATTCAAAATGGAAGTGGAGTAAAAATGTCCATGAACAAGTGGATGCTTGGAGCTCAGAGGACCTTGCCAGGGTAGAAAGGGTAAGAAGAAAGGAAGGTCAGACAGGCTGCATAAGGAAACCATAGTACCAGCTCCTTTTTCTTTCAAATCTCCACCCCAGGCAGCAGAGAAGGCACATCAATTCCCAGGCCAGGGCTTACAGCTGATACTGATAAAGCATTCAGAAGACTATACCCAAACTGAAAAACGCATGTATAAACTATGGCCTACCAAAAACCTGAGCCGCCATCAAATAAATGAGATCTGTGCCACCCAAGTTTGCTGCCACGCTAGATCAGTTTGGTCCTGTTAAGCTTCAGACAGCCCTTTTCTAGAAAGGAAGGCATGTCCATCAGGGCTGTGCATCAGTGCACTCAAGCTCTTCTACTTCCCCAGTGATTTACTGAGGCTACAGACTCAAGAGGCAGAGCTGCTGGGCACAGGAAGACTTGGGGCAGCCTACGTGTCCTCCAAGCAAGAACCACCTCGCCATCAAATAAATGAGATCACCCTGCCGCAGGCTGTCAGTCACCCTGCCGCACTTGCCCTGAGCTGCTCACAAGCAAACTTCCTGGGCCTGGGACATCTGGACCTGGGCTCTGCCTTCCCTACAGCTACTGTGGTCACTCCTAGCCCCCTTTCATCCTGCAAAGCTCTCTCCTTCCCCCATCACTCTCCACCTGAGTCCTTGCCATCACCAGTTTACCCCAGGATGCTTTCTGGAGGTGCTGCAGTGCTCACAACTGAGAGGCGCTGATGTATTTAGTCTAAAAATATCTAATTAGATGTTCCAACCACTTCATTATGGTACCATCATGATAGAACTGCAGGGTCTGGCAGGAACTTGGTGGGTTTGCCTTCACTCCTTCGCAGCTTTGCAGAAAGCAAAGGCAGCACCACACTGACTCCTTGCTGCTAACAGGACAGTATCATTAGTCCAGCCTGCTGGCATCACAAATACAATTATCTGGCTAAACCAATCATCACTTTGTCATTAGAAAACTTGCTATTATTTTACAAGAGCATGGTAGGCCCTTGAAATAATTCAGTTGCTTCAATTGACTTTACAGCATGCACTTCATTGGCCTGCAGGACCACTTTCCATGGCTTCTGCTCTTCAAAGGGCAAACTGCCAAGAAAGATGGTTTGCAGAAGAGCCTGAACAAAGCTTGGTGAGCGGACAGAGTCCATCCACCAGCCTAAAGACAGAGAGAAGCTGCCTGGGCTCTGAATTTTCTGGCACCAAAGTGAATGCAATGGATGATTGTCCCTTTGCTAGGCTGCCCAGGAGAACAGAGGGGACAATTTATATCAGGCTGTTTGTGGCAGCAAAGTCAGGCTTGGGTATTGAGAGGACCAAGATGTGGGTGGAGAGCCTGAAGTTCACCTTGGTGCCCAAATTCTGCAAAACGCAGTGCTAGAGCCCTCCTTGGAGAAGCATGGATGCTAGGTAGTGTTCATGGCTGGGTTTGGAGAGAACATACTAGGAAGGTAGCTTTTCATCTCTTGCATCTGTGTCCTTCCTTTCTTCTCTGTCCCACCCACACCCATACCTTGAACTCTGAGTCTACTCCAGCCTTTCTGAAAGCTCTCCTCCTCCTACAAGCCTCTTCCACAATAACCTGCCAGAGAAGGAAGAGCTCTGCTTGGAGACCTGCCTCTTTCCCCACTGCATGTGAAGGGCCTGTCCAGCAGCTCTTGGGGGAGCAGGGGTGAGGAGCATGAGGTGAGCTCTTGGGGGAGCATCCAGAGCCAGAGCCCATCTCACCAAGCACCCAGGGACTAGGCAGCAGCACCACTGCTCTAGTGGTGCTCCTTCTGCTGGGTCCTCCCTTACTGGAGCTGTGCTTTGTCCCCAGCTCACTGCATGCCTGTGGCAGCCTCCAGCATTGCAAAGATGAGACGGGAAGCAGTGTTGACCAGGAACCATGAGTGCTACAACCGAAAAGTCTCATCTGTACCATAACCCCCCCAAGCCTGGTGTCACCCCTGCAAAAACTAGAGCCTCCTCACAGGGAAGACACTAACACTGCTCATAGCACCAACAGGCTGATCCCTTCAGGTTCACTGCACTTCTGAACACAGGAGAAACATCATGTCCTCCTCAGCAGGTCCTACCCCACTGGGTGGGGAGACCTGCTGAATCACCCTCCCTGATGAGCTGTACAGAGCAGAGCTGGAGCTCCCAGAGATGTGCAGCACCATGTGATTCCTCTTTAATTACATAGGGCCTTAATAGAGTTTGCTGGTAAACACCTTGTAACCACATGTGCCTAGAGATTACTGGGTAATTATGCTTAGTGGATCACCACGTAGCAGGGAGCATGATTTAGGAAAGACAAAAATAACCAAGCAAACATGCTGCATTCATCAGTATCTGTCATGAAGCCTTCCTGCCCAAATGCTTAGCTGGCCAGCCTTTCCTCATGTCTCCTTCCCCAGCTTTCTGAGACTAGGGGTGCCTCCAAGCAGGAATTTGAGAGGTGCCAGGGGTTGGGATGGTCTCGGGAAGCTTTCCACTTCGCATACCAAACCCTCTGCAAGAGCTCTCCGTGCTCTGACAGGCTGTCAGCTGCTCAGAGGAAAGAGAAGGGGGGATAGGTGGTACTGGTCCCCCCACCCTGAATTAACTTGCCATGGGGACAGAGTCTGGTCTCCCTCTTCAGGATGCATGTTGGAGACAGAAGGGAGTCTGGAAGATCTCTAGTTTGTGAACTAGTTTCAATTACCCATTGCAACACTGACCCAGAGCCTGCCAAACCTGGTTCAACCCAGGAGTTTGCTGGGGTTTCACCTCCCCCAGGAGTTGTGCATGTCTTTGCTCAGACCAGGGTGGCCCATAACAACAAGGGGCACCTTGCTCCTGACAAGACCAGTGCCAAGACTTCCAGCAGCCCCCCTCCCACCAACAGAGCTGGACCAAAAGAGACAATGTGCAAATGCCATCTCCCATGGGTCCCACTGGGGCGACCCCTACTCACAGACCATACTCACTGCATGGACCTGCAGCACCCAAACCTGATGGCTGTCTTCAAAGCAGCAGAAGGGATTAGTCACAATCATTTCAGAGAGTCTTAAATCTCTGGGGCAGTTGACAGCTTCAACCCTTTGCCTTTTAATGAGCACAAACACAGCACTGGTCACGTTAAACTCCCTGCACCAGGCCAGTTTCTGAGGGAGAAGTTGAGCCCAGAACGTAGGAGATTTCAGGGGGTGATTTTGAGGGATGTTCTCTTGGGCAAGGGTTTGTACTACAGGATCCAGCTTCAATGGAAGTGCAGAGCAGCACTGATAGACCTGTTTATGAATGTATGAATCCATTTGCAACCAATTAGCAGTGCTAACCGGAGTGGGAGGTACAAATAGCATAGCTAATGTAAATATCAACACTGTGCCCTCCAAATGCTCGCTGCACACCTGGTGAGCCCAAGAGGAGAGGCCGCCTTCCCAGCCAGCACAACCCTTGCACCCTCAGGGCCACCTGGTCTGCTTTGCAGCCTCAGGATATGAGTTTACACCCAAGATCAAGGGCCTTTTCCTCTTCACCTTAAAAGCAAGATTTCCATATGGTTTTGCCTTCCCTGCATCATGGGAGAGATGATGACATGAGGCCTCCAACCCTGTGACCCATACCAGGGTGAAAAGCAAACCCCTGTCCCCTCAGCAAGGGCAGGCAAGACTCCTGTGTGCTGTGCACAAAGCATCTTCAGAGATACACCTGTACAGCCCGGCAAATACTGCCCAGAGCTCCCTGGAGGCCTCACAGATAGTTTTGCACAACAGCATGGCTTGAGGCCAGCCGTGGCCCACAGCCCCAGGTTTCCTGCCTCACATCAACTTCAGACAGGATAGAAGTGTTATCAAAACGCACCAAGTAAAATGGAAAGGAGTGGTGGGAATTCACAGATTACATAGTGGTATTTTATCCTCAGCTGCGCATCTCTGATTTGCCAGTCCCAAAATTTTGGTCCTGCAGCCACAGGTACACCTGTACGTCATCACCCCATGCACAATCTGGCTTCATCATCCATCCTCCTCTTCCTGTGTCTCTCTCCTCACATCTGCACAGGTAGGGTCCTGTGCACCAGGAGCGACACCAGACTGGGGAGGCTGGAGTGCAGCCAAGTCTGCTGGCTGGATCCCACCACATCCGA
This sequence comes from Pygoscelis adeliae, assembly GCF_000699105.1. Lineage (NCBI taxonomy): Eukaryota > Metazoa > Chordata > Aves > Sphenisciformes > Spheniscidae > Pygoscelis > Pygoscelis adeliae. The sequence goes on along the minus strand of NW_008824283.1, from coordinate 1,890,134 downwards.
GCCCTCGGTCACTACAGGGGCTGGGGGAAAGCAAGCAAACAAAATCAACGCAGAGAGCAGCAGAGCCGGCCATGCCTCAGAGGCAGAGCTGCAAGCAGGGATGGGAAGCCTCTGACCAACGAGTGGCACCAAGCTCCCCTGAGCCACTGGCTGCTAGCAAAGGGCTGCAAAAGCCATTGCAGGTCACTGCCAGGTAGTGTCAGTGGAGTGAAACAGAGATGGCATGGAGACTGACACAAGGCTCCTGGGTTCCTTTTTTTGCCTCACGGGCACATGGACCTGAGGGATACAGGCTGGGTAGGGATGCGCAGAGCTGGGCGAGGCAGCAGCAAGAGGGGAGAGACAGCTTTCGGCAACATTCACACCAGTCACAGGACATGCTGATGGATGAGATGGCCCCGTACCCCATGCCTTGCTGACAGAACCAACTAGGAGAGGATTGTACCATTGCTAAGAACAGACACGAGCCAGCATTTGGGTATGGCAAGCCCTGCTTTGAGCCCCTCAGCTACTCAGAAAAAGTCTGGAAGCCTAACAGGGCAGAGCCCACTGCCTTGCATGATTTGCACAGCCCTTGTACCAGGTGTGGTCCCAAAGGGACTATAAGTAATCCATAAGTAATCAACGCACAGCATAGGAAGTGATCAGCAGATGTTACAAAGTTCCCAAATCTTTACTAAAACACAAGGCTGCTTAGAAAGAGGTAATGGCAATATTTAGGCAAAGATTGCAAGCCATCCAAAGGGCTGGGCAGGAGCCACAGTGGCAGCCTGCTGCTGGCAAATCTAGACACTGAGGCACAGCCCAGTGATGTGCCCAAGGTCACAGAGCAAGGCAATGGCAGAAGGAGGAACACCTCCTAGTAGACTCCCAGATCTGTGCTCACTGCCTGCCCAGTGGCCTCCTCCCGTGAGTCATGTCAGAGCAACAGGCAGGCAGCATATTTGGTTTGCTGGCACCTCTCTCTGTGTGGGGGAGGACCCAGTAAAGGAGTTCTGTGGCACAATCAGTTATAACACACCAGTGCCATAAGCAGCCCTTATCACTATCAGCAGCCAAGCTGGCTATTAAGAGCTGGAAAGGAATCCCAAAAGGAACCAACACTCCTTTGTCAAATTTGGCTTAGAGGAAGCTTAACAGTCCCACCTGACCACTGTGGTCACTGACACCAGCGAGCACTGTGTGCCATCGCAGCCCTCCGCACCAGAGCCGAGCTCATCACTCAGAGAGACAGAGGGAGGACCCTTTGTTATCAGGCATCCAGCATGGCTTGGTAGGAATCACTCACTATTGTTTCGTACCTGGGCACCACCAGCCCTGCTCCCCCGGGAAGGGGGCTAGCTCCTGTCCCAGGTGTGGCTCGTGCAGAGGGCACCTGGAAAGTTTTCTTGCCTCTGACACAGCCCAACAGAGCTGGAATCACCTGTTTTGTTGCCCTGCAGCATGCCAAGGCATTTTTCACAGTGTTTTGCTTGGGAACCACCCCAAGCCCTTGGATTGAGAAACCTCAACAAGCAATGGAAAAGTCACTGCTCTGCCGCTTTCTCCCTGGGGAGTCCTCCTTTCTTCACGTAGCCTTTAGGATCCACAGGAGGGAGGGCACCTTCCTTGGGCAGGTTATCCCAGGAGGAAGACCCTCAGGTGGCCATCAGCATCAACTCCTTTGGCTAGGGGCTCACTGCTTTTAAAAGAATGGACCAAAGCTGTGCTAGTGAGGTGGGTACAGCTGTCACACATCATATCAGTGAGGAAAAAGAAATTGATTGTGGCTTGACCAAACCTGATCAATCTTTCCAGACTTTGCAACAAGGACACAAAACCAGAAGTAACCAGACTAATACCAGGTGCTGGTTGTCATCTTATGCAGCACATTTCCAAGCTCTGCTTCTTCAGAAATTCATACATAGTGCATGAGTGCCTCTGTCCCTGTCTCTCACACATGCACAATAGAAACACCCACATCCCCAGCTGCAGAAGGTACATGTTCTTCAGTATTGCACCTGTGCTTGGCTCAGGTCCCTGGTTTCTGGGTCTCTCCTTACCCTGCTCCTCCTCCCCATCGGCTGTTCCCCCTATGTCCATTTATATGTAGGCAGTGGCATCAGCAAGTGAGCCTGCTGCCTGTCAGAGTGCTCCTGGCTCCCTCTCACCATGTTGCATATCGACATTTTAGTCCATGATCTGCCCTCCAAACCCCAGAAATACAAGCCAAGAAAAGTACTCGGTGGAGATAAGCACCATGGCTTAGCCCACATGAAAGAAGGGCCAGCAAAGCCAGACCCTGTCAGAAAGCAAGAGGCAGGCAGGAAAAAAAAAAAAAATAAAAATCCATCCCATTAGGCTTGTCAACCCTGTTGTGACATTTTCTTTCCAACTCCTCCCAGCCAGATCAGTGCAATACCAGCCCCATTGCCACAGCAAAGGCAAGGGAAAGCCGTACTTACTGCTAGTGCTCATCTTGCTGGTCCTCCTCTGTCCTCCTCATTCAACAAAGGGGGCAAAGACGCTCTTTAAATCCTCTTTTTCTTCTGCCCCCCGCCCCCGGTCAGTGGGAGGAGGCTGCCTCTCTCCTGCCTAGGAGAAATATTTCTGTGCGATCCGCCGGCTAACGCATCCCAAGGCAGCTCCGCGACCCAGTGCGGCTATCC
>NW_008824283.1:1884198-1886692 GCF_000699105.1 Pygoscelis adeliae | reverse complement strand
CTAGCCACGGGGCTCCCACCCAGCCCTTCGTGGGGACCGGCTGCCCTTCCCGCACCGCTTGCTCTCCGGCTTGGCCCTGTGGTGGCTGAGCGTGCAAAGAAACGCCGTCCCAGGACAGAGGCATGGTGGGGAGGGATACAATTTATGCTGAAAAACTGGATTTCCTCTAGTGCCAAGGTTCTCCTCCGGCAGCTGTCCGGGCTGGCCACCTCCAGCTGTCCGGGCAGTCCCACGCAAGGCAGCCTGGGTGTCTGTCCCACCCTGGGAGTGGGGAGGGGGCTGTGGGTGCTGCACAGCACCTGGCTGCAGGATGGAGATGGGGCTCTTCCCTCGCGATCAGCAAGCAGCCTTCTCTGCTGGCAGCGCATCAGGATTCCTGGAAGGGCTTCAAAGCCATTAGCTCCTTGTTTTGTTTGTGATATGCTATCTATCAGAATAAAGCCTTGCCCAGCGGAGCTGCTCCCAGGGTGCGAGCGGAGATGGGACTGTGCCCGCCCTGCCTGTGGAGCCCCCGAGAAGCTGCACTGTGATTCAAAGAGGCGAGCTACGATCTTGCTGCTAATGAAAGGGGTTTTTCATGCAGCGTGACAGGCGCCGCATCTCTCCCGCTCCTGGGGCTGGAGTGCCACCCAGAGAGGGCCTTTTGCTTTCCCTTTCTCTTGCTGTTTTATTTGCGGCAGCAGATGTTTCTGATGACATGACAAGACAGGTAGCAGGTCGTGTGAGCTAGGCCTGTGCTGCTGGTGATGCAGCCAGCTCGCTGCAAGCCCTGCTGCCTGTCCCCTCCGGCTCTGTCCCCTCCCCAGAGCCGTCGGGTGGGTGGGAAGAGCAGGACCAGTAGTGGGGGCAGGGGTCCGGGGGTCCCTGCAGGGCTGAAGGGAACAGGCAAGGGGAAAGCAGTGCTGCTGATACAGCATGGCGGGATGGCTGTGGCTGTCCCATGGTGCTCATTTGGGGCCCTTTGTGAAGTTTCCCTCTGCCTTACAAATGTCTGGGGTGTCCCCTCCTTGAGGGAAGAGTGCAGGACCCTGTCGTCGTGAGGCTCACGCCTATCATATCAATAACGTCCATTTGGGGAGTCAATAAAGCCAGACACAATGTGAGCTGGTCCCCACGTTTTTTTTTCAGCAAGCTAATTAAGCTTCTTCTGCTGACCTGGTTTCCAAATCTTGTTAACTTGCTGCCTTCAGAACAACTTGAAATTTCCAGCACAGACAGGCTGGGATTGCAGAAGGCTGCGGAGGAGGATGGGGTGCTTTGGCAGAGCTCAGGGGGCACCAGCGCAGAACCTCTTCCCCTTTGTCCTCTCCCAGCCAGACGGTCCCAGCACCATGGAGCTGTGCCGTGGGGGAGGGGCCGGGGCAGGCAGGGCATCGGGTGCCCCCCACCATGGGATTTTTGGGTTTTGGCACTGGTGAGCTGACAGCAGGGAGCTCAAACCCCTGCCACCCCCCCAACTCAGCCGGTGGCTCCCATACAGGGACCTGGCCCTTGGCGGGGCTGTGGCAGGGGCCTGTGGTGCAGGACACTGGTCAGAGCCCCTCACCATCAGCGCTGCCCCAGGGTGTTTTGGAGCTTTTCTTTGACTGAGGAAACTGTCTTCAAAAGCTGCCATAAAAGGGTGTTAGGGATGCCTGAGACAAGAAGTCAGAAATGAGGAAATGTCAGGATGTTAACGCAGCCTCCTTTCATCCATTTGTGTCTGTGCATTGCAACACAGTCTTTCATGGCAATTATTAGATGCGTATTTTTCCCATAAGGCGCCTGCCTCATTCAGTACCCAGCATGTACCACGTAGCTCAGGCTGTGCAGAGGAAGCTGCTGCCTGAAGGACCCTGCATCGTTCAGTGAAAAGGGACACGGTAGTGAAGGGGTAAGAGCACAGCAGAAAAAAAGGTACTAATTTAATTTAATTGTACTGACGGCTTCCCTGATCACTGGGTTTCTTATCCCTGTGTCCTTGGCCTTGTGAGATGCTGTGAGAGTCACCTGAACCGAACTTCCCCCACCCGGTCGATAACTGTGTTTCTTCTTTCCTGATACCTGACTCGAACACTGGCTGGCTGATTACTGAGAGAGCTAGAAGTTGCTGGCTGCATGTGAAATCACTGGGAGCTGGCCTCAAAATGTATCTTCTGCTATACCAACACCAGGAACTTAGAGAAATCAGGCCCACCACCTCTGCAACTGGTGACCTGGGAAGCCACCACCCGCACGTTTCCGTTTGAGGCTGCGCTCAGCCGCTGTCCCTGGGAAGGGGTGTTGGTCCCCTGGGGCCGGAGGGGCAGCCCCTGTCCTGCTGCTGTCTGCTGCAGAGCAGGGTGCCAGGGGAAAGCCCCGGGGAAGGGGATCCCTCCTCACTCGTGCGTGACTTGGGGACCAGGTGAGGAATGGAGAGGGGAATGCGAGGAAAATATCAGATAGCAGGCCAGGAGAGACAGGGTTAGGAGAGGTCAGAGAGTTAAAAGGTCACGTAAGCATCTCTGCCCTCAAA
>NW_008824283.1:1879645-1884081 GCF_000699105.1 Pygoscelis adeliae | reverse complement strand
TTTGCTCTGACATTTCTGTTTTACTTGAAGCCATAGCATCCCTTTCAGCACACCTAGATACAGACACAAGCATACATAAATGTTTGCAAACACACACACATACAGTCACATGGAACAGCTTTCAGAGGTCTCTCTGTAGGAGCCCCAGGCTTTCCACCCACTTTCTTTCCCCTTTGACTGGTAATCATTTTGGTGAACAACCTTCATTGCTGGGCCCTGTGAATCACAGTTGCAGGAGGAGTGGAAATGCCTTGGCCAGAGATCCCAGCTGCAGCCCTTGCTCCAGGGTGCTGTAGCACAAATGTGTCTGTCTGTCCCAGAGGCACCAGCTGCCTGAATGCATCCCTGCCAGCCTGAGCTCCCGGCAGACCTGCCTGCATGTGTGCTGGCAGCGAAAGGTTCTCCTTTCTCAGCAAAAAGATATAAGTCCAAACAACGGCAGCGAGATGCCCGCAGGGACCCCAGCGCAGCGCAGCGCAGCACAGCCTGACGCCTCGCGTGGAGCACTGGGCAGGCTGCAGAGAAGCAGGACTCTGACTCATCGGAAGCTGGTGACATTTTCCAAAAAAAGCCTGTAAGTCTGGGGCTGTAATGTTCCCAAAAGGCAGCAGAGAAGCCTAAAGGGTCTGGAGACCCCATTATATCACAGCACATGGTCTGTGTCATGAGATGGAGGAAATTCTTCAGCACTGGGCAGTTCCCCACCCATTTTTCTCTTGTCCCCTGCCTCCCCTGTGAGGTGGGATCTGGCAGAAGTAAAGTCAGGAGTGGTCAGATGCTGCTGCCCACTGCCCTGGTACAAAGCCAGACTTGCTCTTCTAGTGATGACAGAATTACTTTCCAGATGATGGAGATGAACATTTTGCTTTGGGAGTCCCTGGGAGCAACTGGGACCAGAGGCAGTGAACTGGGCAGTGGGTGTTTTAAGAGGGGGCCCTGGGAGGCTATGGTGGGACCTGACAGCACAGTTGGTACCTCATCCAGCACAGGACCCCACTCCTCTTCCTCAGTCACGGCAACCACCAAGTCATTCGCCAGTGGTTTGGCTTTCTTCCAGTTTACACAGCAGCACAACAGCCCTTCCCAGCAATTCCCTGTGTCGGCAGGAGGAGACACAGACAGGCAGAGGCAGATGTTCCCCAGGCTGCCTGCATTAAAGTGATAATCAAATGATAGATTATTTTCAAGCAAACTCACATTTTCAGTCATTAATTTTAGTGCTGTGCAAATGGTTTCAGCGAAAAAAAATACCCAGACAGTGGAGAATGGTTGTGAGCTGGATCTGCTCCAGGCAATGCTGGTGTGCACTACAGCCCATCTGTGACCTGTAGCCACCCTGCAAAGCCAGGAAGGGATGCCTATGCCATGCATGGGAGGAGCTACAGGTCCTTATCTTATTATCACGAGGGCTGAATCCCTGGGTCAAGTGCAACAAATGTTCCCAAATCAGAAGCAGATGAGTGAAAACAAGTACTGCAGAAGCTCTGGAGCAACTCGTCCTGCATGTTGGGAGTGCTGGGCCTTCACCTCCCCTCCTGAAAGATCAGGACACCAGGAGAGGAGAGGTGCTGCGTGATCTGCGTAAGGGAGGGGTGATGGCAAAGGTTGTAGGGCATTGGAAACCAGTGTTTGTACTAAAACCTGCAAGAGTCTTTCACTCTCTAGCCCTTCAGGAGAGCTAATGTCCCTGCGCAGATCTCTGCCGCAGTAGCATGCTGGAAAAGCCAAGGAGCACACTGTTGTGGCATACAGCAAGGCTGGGGGCTCCCAGGCAATATCGGGGCTTATTGCCTGAGGTCGGGCATCTCGAGGCTGCTTTGTTTCCCCCCTCTGCGTGTGTAGCTGAGTTCGTGTCCACCATGCTAGTGCAGCCCCTGCTCCCAGTCCCGCTGCAGGGCGTGCGGGGACCCGCCAGGGACAGCTGCCCCGCAAAGCCCGGCCAGCGGCTCCTGCTGAGCAGCATCAGCAAAGCGGTGCAAAGGGAGATTTATACCAGCTGCAGCTCTGGCCCCTGAGGTACCTGACCTGCTTTCCCATTGCCAACTATGTTTCAACCCATTAAAGGTCATCGGAAGTTGGGTTTATTTTTAGTTTTCTTAGTTGCCCTGAAGCAGTGAGGGCTGATGGAAGGAAGAAACATCCTCCCTCCCATCATCTGTTAGGTCAGGATCCCGAGGGCCTTGCCCATCGCAAGCTGCCTGTGAGAAGCCCAGTCCGTGGACCTCTCCACTCATGGAAGCTGGCTGGCACACCTCCCATCTCCCCAGAGCTCCTCAGGGAGCACCACCTTCTCAGAAAGAGCAATTAACCTTGGCAAATACTGCTTCTTTCTTATTGCTGGAGTGGCGTTATCACGATAACTTGTTTTTCCTTTTGTTCCTCATATTGTTTCATGGGGAAACGGAGAATCAGGCTGACTCCTGAATTGGGGGATCTTCAGGCCTGAGCGTGGCAGTCCTTGCTCCAGGGGCTGTCGGCAAAGCTCAGCCCAGGTCTCCAGACCACGCTGCCCATGTAGTTCAGAAGGAGACCGAATGACGTGATTAAGAAAAGATAATTTCTTTTTACACTTCTAAGCATATGAAATAGTGCAGAATGGCTAGCCCCGGCTAGGCAGCGGGTTATCTCTTTTCTAGGAAATCTCACTTTTTTTCCCCTGGTCTAAAAATGGAATGCAGACACTTAAAATAAATTCCTGGAGAACAAAACTGAGAAAACACAATGGGATTTGAATCAAAGTGTTTGGATTAATTAGCTTAAACTGAAAGCTTTCATTCTGATTTCAGCCTCAGCTTTATGTACAAAAAATTAAAGCAGCAAAGCTTTGTAAGTTGAAAAATCAAAATGTTCCACCCTGAAAATATCAAAATGAGATGCTTAGCCTCACTGAGCTGCTTTGTTGCTTTCTAAAAGGAAATGGCATCAAGACCAACACCTTTACAAGCAGCTTGGATCATTAAGAACTTCAAAAAAGCCTCTAGATCAGCATAAGCAATTAATATCTTATTCAGTTTTTCTCTTTTTCTTCCAGAGGAAGGTCTAAAAATATTGGTTTTTTTCCAAATTATCAAAATATTTCTTTAAATATTTTCCCTTTACTGTATGGTTAAGCTGAGCTTGAGCTGTCTGAATTAGGTGGAGTGGTTCATACGGATCACGTCTTTGCTCAGGCTCCGTGGCAGGCACTGCTCGTATCAACGCTTGCTGGGCTGGCGGTGGGGAAAGCAGCACTGGATTTGCTTTTTGGTGCTGTATGTGTGGGAGACAGCTATTCAGCACCTTGCAACTCGTATCGTGGATGTTGGAAGGAAAAGTAATATGGAGGTTGGGATTTTATACATGTTCGTAGTCTAAAGATGAACAAAATGCGTTTTTGTGACCATTTTCCTACTGTGGGTGAAATTGAAAAACGAAAAATTGGAGATCTGGGGCGGGTTGTGCTCACTTTGTCATTTTTCATTCTCCTTCCTCGTCTGGTTCACTTCTTTTTCAATGGCAAAATAGGAACAGGGTAGAAGAAGAGGCAGAGGAGAATAATAAAGGAAAAGAGAGACTAGAGGGGAGAAATACAGGGAAATTGAGAAGTTAAAAGGAAATGATTTTGAAAGTTTGATTTTCTAGAGATATTTCCAAATGAAATAAATTTCCTTTGGAAACCTCTCCAAGGAGAACAACTTTGATGTTTTGAGTAATTTTTCCTTCTGATTTTCAGACAGCTTTATCCAATGCAGCACCTGAACAAACCTTGGCTGCACATCCCAGGCAGGGTTTGCCTGGCGTGTTACCTGACCTTAGTGTCTTTAACACAGAGACAATAAAATCACCACTGGAAATGAGTGTGGCTTCACTGACTGCTCGTTAGCGCAGTACACGGAGGCTGGCTTTTGCAAGTCAGCAACCGGCATTTCCCAGCCGTGTGCTCACAGCAGTCCCTTGCAGATGGACTCCAGAGAGTCATCTTCCCCAGAGATGTCCTCTGGACCTGGCTGGTTGCACTCATGTCCCTGCTGAGCCTGATGTTGCTGCTCGGGATGCCGGTCCGCTATTTCGGAGCCTTCCCTCATTTTCCCTTGCAAGCCCAGTTCTGCAGACCCACAGCGCTTGCCCCATCCTGGGGTTATTTCCCCATCCCAGGGTCCACCCTGTGGACGAGGTGCAGGCTGCTGGTGCCCGGGGGCTGTGGGCAGCAAGGCTGGGGCCTGGCTCCAAAACCGTTTTTGTAATGTTCAGACTGCGCAGGGCGCGGGACGCTGGTGGCGCGGTAGTTGCTGCCATCTAATGGCTCTGACAATTAATATGCAGGAGGGGGAGAGCCCAGCTGCACTGTGCACCTCTGCCGGCGTGGTAGCTATCAGCTAATGAGCTCTCCCGTGGGGCTGCAGGGCTGTTGGGGGGACGCCGAGCCTGAAAAGCAGCACGACATCCTGTAAGGTGAC
>NW_008824283.1:1871299-1879408 GCF_000699105.1 Pygoscelis adeliae | reverse complement strand
GCGAGGTGGTGCTTGCCAGTCCCAGTAGCTCTGCCCTTCCCGGGGGAGGTCAAAGGCACTGTCACACCCTGCCATCTGCAAGCCTGCAGAAGCAGTGGGATTTGCATGCTGAAGGTCTGCATCCCAAACCTACCTCGATAGATGCTTTGGGAATCTCCCAGCAGCCAAGCAGGCCCCTCAGCCGATTCCCCCTCTTGCAGCGAAGAGCTGGGCGATGCAGTGAGTCCCAGGCAGGGCTGCGCTCCCAACACTGGCTGTGCGTGTCCCCAGACGGCAGACCCCCAGCCTCAATGCACTCAAGCATCTCCACTCTGCCAACAAGGGTGGCCTGGCACCAGCTGCGGTGCCCTGGCATGGGCCCCACTCACACCCCTGGGTGGAAAAGCAGCCGCTTGGCTTGTGCCTCACAGCCATCAGTTGCATGCCAGTGGCTCCCAGACCAGTCTGCAACTTGCAGGAAAACAGCTCAGATTCGCCTCTCTCGGGCACATAGCCCTGATGCTACGAGCACCATCACAAAGAAGGGCACAGTGCCACCTTTTTCCAGTTTATTGGACGGGAATAGCACAGTCTCTGGGCTTAGCAACAGCTCCCCAACACACAGGAGACACATCAGAGAGACCTTCCTCTGCTGTCCCCAGCACAGCCTGATAGCCGTGGGCTACCTGGGGCCATGGGAAAACCTGCCCAGCATATATAAGGCCATATAAGTGCAAAGGCTGAGACAACCGCTTGCACACAGCTGTGTCCAGCCAGTGCTTTCCTTGTGTCCCTCTGGCCAGTGAGCAGCCACCTCACGTGGGCCAGCAGAGAGGATCCCCTCCAGGTTGCTCCAGGTCCCGAGAGATGGGCAAGGCAGGAGGGCTCCCAGTCAGATCCTGCCTGAGCTCACCACCCCAATGTGGGCTGCAGACGTTTAACCGCACCCAGGTCCTGCCTGGCCATACTTAAAGAGGTCTCAGTGCCCCTCAGAGGCTGGCGGCTGTCTACAGGCTACCTGCCATCAATTCTCCTGCATTATTGATAGGGTTAAGGCCATTTAATGTTCTGGCCAGTGCTGGGCAGAGATACTTCCAGTCTGGGAGAAGAGCAGGGGTGAGAGGCCAAGGAGAGAAGCCGTGACTGGATGGGGCAGCAGGAAGGGTGGATCTGGGGACCTCTTTGCAGCAGCTCTTCCAATGGCCAAGAGGAATCAGGCGTCCAAGAGACACTTTTCATCACCTGGGGACCCTCTTCTGCTGGGAAGACCTGGCTGCCAGCTGTGAGTCTGTCCTTGTGGGGCTAATTCCTGGGGTGGGTGGCCATCTTGGCTGGCTGCACGGCAGGGCCAGGCTTCACAGCGGTGGGAGAGCTGAGAAAGCGGTGTTGAGGGTGAGAGGGGGCACAACGGCTCCAGAGGAGGCACTGGTTAGAGGGGTGGTGAGAAGGGCTCCTCTTCTGCAGGTGATGTGGAGAGCAGCCCCTGCTCCATCCCAGGAGAGTCAGGGGTCTGGGACTGGGCTGCCTGGGGATGTGGGACAAGCTGGGAACGTCAGAAGCTCATGACACATCTCCTCGTGTCCCCTTGTGCCCTCCGCTGGGGAGCAGGCGTCCTTGTGCAGGATGGAGTTGCTCTGGGGCAGAGGGCCTGGCACCCCACCCCTCATCCCTGCAACCTTGTTGTAGTGCAGACAGGAGAGACCTGACAGGAGTCAGAGGGAGCTGGGTGGAGTATCCCGAGGGTGTGCAATGGTTTCATGAGCTGTTAGCTCAGATCTTGCAGAGGATGCGGGGTCCGGGCTACCTCTGTGACCTTGGAACAAAGTGTTCTAGAGGCAGAAAGAGGTTTTCCCCGATAGTCCTGTGCCTAAAAACTGCTGTGATGTGTGATGCTGTGGCTGCCCCCAGCCGCAACCGTTGCCAAAGCAGTGGTGGTGCTGGAAGGTGATGTAGCTCTTCCTGCGCCTGGGCAAGGGTGCCAGAGCAAGGCAGGGCACTGGAGCAGTGACTGCTGCGGGCAGGATGGCCAAGGAAGGGATGCAATCATCAAAAGAGCTCGAAAAGGATTTGAGAGGCAGCACCGTGGGGCTGTATGCTTGTGACTGCTATCCCTTGCTGCTCTCCTACACCTTATCATTAAGCTCTCTATAGCGAAACCAGTACCTCTGAGACACCTGCACACGGAGTATTACCGTGGGGCTTTCCCTGATGCCTCCAAACCTTCCTGCAAGCTGAACTGGAAAAAAACCAAGATGTTTGCACAGGGGTGAACTAGAAGGCTCCTTTCAGCAACACAGTGCCAGGCAGGGGCTGCAGCGATTTTTAAACCCTGGAGCTCAGCTGGCTGGCTCTGGTCCTTCCCTCTTCCTTCCCATGCCTTATCTGTGGCCTCCACTTCCCTGGCTCTGTCTCCACGCAGTCTGGAGGCTCCCCTGGGCGGTGACGCTGTGCTGCTGCCTTTGAAGTGGTGGTCACGTTCGGAGAGCCGCAGACAGGAGCAGGGAGGACGCTGGGGGTTCACACCCCAATGCCAAGGAGGAGACCTCAAAGCAGCAGCCCGGGCTGCTCCCTGCACGGCTCCCTCCAGCGCAGGGGCGGCCTCTGTATGTGCTGCAAGGGTAGTCCCAGCCGCCTGACCCACCCGGGCACAGCTGACACACATGGTCTGTTTTCCAAGAGCGCTTACTTCCTCCGCCTCTGGCTGAAAACAATGCGAGAGGAGCAGGCCTCAGCATTTCTGAAAATTAAGCGCTGAGTTCAGCTTAGTTCAGCCCCGGAGCCTGCTTAACGCTTTAGCTGCGGGATGGAGCAAATTTCCCAGCGCAGGCAGCAGCTTTGGATTGCCGTGTGCGGCACAGAACAGAGAAAAGTAAGAAGGGTCTTGGAGGTGGAAGGGAAGTCTTGAGTGAGGGCCATCAGCAAAAAGAAATATCTTAAAGCCAGGCCTATCTGGCTGCATTTCAGTGACTTGCCACGCCGGTTTTGCTGCAAAATGTTTCACTTCCCCTGTGAAGTAAAGTGTCCTGCAGCCATGCATGAACCCCCTCCTTCCCGAGCTGCCCCCTGCTGCCAGCACACCAGGAAAGACACGGTCCCAAGGCCACCCCACCTTGGGCACGCAAAAGCATGCATGGAGGTATGTGGGGGCAGGTCCCTCTCCCCCATGCTCCTGTCCCCCGACCTGAGCAGGCAGGCACTGGTGTGCAGCCTGAAGGGCCCAGGATTCGGGGGGGGCATGGTGCGGGCAGGTGCTTATCACCGCTCTGTGCCCATTTGCAGAGGGTGAAAGCAAAAGCAGAGAGTGCAAGAATGAGGAAATGTCCCCGCTGGCCCTGCTCACTCCTGCCAGCGTGCCTGCAGCTCCCTTGGCTGCAGTCGGTGCTCGGGCTGGGTGGGCTTTCAGAGGAGGAAAGGAAAGCATTGGTCCACCTAATGCCAAAACGGGTCCCCCCACCCATATCAGAGAATCAAAAACATGAAACAGGAGTTTGTTTGACCTGAAACAAAACGTTTCATCTTGTTTGTTTGCTTTTTTCCCCGACTGAAGTCAGGTTTAGGCTGACTTCCTTTTTCTTTCAGGTTCATTTTTAAATAACAAAGTGAAAAGCAAGGAGGCTTCGTTTTGAACCTGCCAAGGAATGGTCAGCTTCTGAGCACTCCCAGAAGGAAACAGGAATATTAGAAAAACTTGATATTAACTCTTTCATTGTTTTCAAAAGAAAAAAAAGAAATCCCTGTATTTTTCTCTGCTAGCCCTGTTTGTGGAGTTTAGCTGGGGTGCACAAATACTGCTGGGTCCACAGATCTCTTGTTCTGTGTGTCTGTATGTGTTTGCAGTTTGTCAGAGAAGAAGGGGTTTTCAGAGCTGAGCGCCTCTGCCGCCTCCCTGGGATGCCGGAACCGCGGTGCAGGTAGAGCCTCTCCCTGGGCTCTGCTGTAGCAGGGCAGTCAGCACGCAGCGAGGGCGGAGAGTCCGGAGCCGCAAGGACGCAGTGCCGGGGCCAGGAGCAGGGGACAGGTGAGTCCGGGAGAGCAGCTCCCGCAAAGCAGCCGCTTGCAACAGGAGGGAGCTGCCGCTGGTGCGGCCACGCTCGGGCTGAGCAGAGCCCCGAGACGCCGTGCCCGTGGGCAGCCTCACTGGATCCTGTTTACTGCAGAGCCGGGGCGACGGTGGTGCCTGGGCGTTCGTGCTTCCCCTTGGGAGCCTGCGGTCTGCTGGCGTGCTGGGCTGTTTATAGCATAACTCTGGGTAACTCATTGACCTCCGCACCGGCGGCTCTGCTGGGAAGCGGAGGTTCCCAAGATGATAAGCCGCTCTTGGAAGAAATTCCTTTCCTCGTGCGAGGGAGTGGCGGCGCTGGGCACGCTCACCCGCCTTGCAAACACGTACACAGCCCTGTGCACACGCACAGGCGTGCACCGTGTCCCGGCACGGGCAGCGTTCCCCTGGGGGACCTGGCTTGGAGAGGTCGGAGCTTCATGGCCAAGAGTTCTCCGGGAGGAAAGTGGTGCCGGGGAGCAGAGCGAGGGGCCCCACGCAGGCGTGTGCAGAGAAGCAGGTCAGTACAGCTGCTTCCACCGCTCTGCTGTTGCAGCTACCGTGCCGGGTCTCTTGCTGGGTGCTGGTCACATGCCTGTGCCCTTCGTCCCCAGCTGAGCAAACACAAGCAGGACGTGGCGGCTGCAGGTGGTTGGAGCCATCCAGTGCGTGGACATGGCTGCATAAATCCAGGTTGGGACAGAGAGTTTGCATTTTTTGGTCCCGGCTGAATTTGAGGCTCAGATCTGGTGGTAATGAGCACACTGAGGAAGGATAGATTTGGTTTGGGTCCTTTGTATCCAAGAACTGGTAGGAGAATGACAGGAGAAATCCCAGCAGACACGCTGGTTTTAAGAAAGTGGATTTGGTCCCAGGGAAGGGACCTGCTGCGTGACAGCCGTGGAGACTGACAGTGTCTGCAGTGGCTACGTCCCCTGGACAAAGGGTGCCCGGGCAGTTGCCCTGCCTCCCATTTCGTGCCCTGGGGAGGGAAGTGTGGCTGGCTGGTGCTCCGCCTGCAGAGGCTGCCTGGCTGGCATGGCTACACCAGGTTTGCAAAGAGAGCAGAGACCCTGGGGAGCACGGCACAGGCGCAGACCCCCAGCCAGCACAGACTGAGACGCCCGGGAAATTGCTTCTGTACTTATTAGGACTGGGCTTTTCCAGGGAGACCAGGCTGAGGGCTTCAGCTGCTACAATGGGGGCTCTCCAGGGGAGATCCAGGGGTGGTAAACAGCAGGGTAGGGAGTGGAACAGGAGGTTTTTGGGTTGCTGGCCAAAAGGAAAATTATGTTTCAGGTCAAACAGGAGGTTGATGCCTTTGCTTGTAGAGGGGTGGGTTTGGTCACTAAGTTATCTAGGTAAATTTAAAAGCAAAAAGAAATTTCAAAACCACAAATGAAGACATCTTTGTTTAGAAAATGCAACAATGTTGTGTTGATTTAAAAAAGAAAAATATTATTTTCACTTGGGTAGAAGAATTTGATGCTAATTGGTGAGCAGGTATTGCTAAAACCAACAGCATTCTGAATGAAGCAAAGCGCTTTGTCTGAAAACACCTGCCCTGTTCGAGCACTGACCGCTTTGACAACACGGGCTCAAAACAGCAACATCTTTCATGTAAAGATGTGCCTGACTTCATCACAGAAACTCGAGCAGTGTGCTTTGAGCACAGGCAGGCAGGCTGAAACCCATGCCTGATCTGAATTCCCCCTCCCGTTCCCGCACCTTCAGAGCATCCCTAGGTCAACTGGGGGAGTTTTCTAAATGCAGACCTTTCCAGGGCCGGTGTTCAACAGGAACAGACAGTGTTCTTGCCACAGGGAGACCAGTGCTGGCCTGTCCCAGCAGCTCACCTTCGTGCAGGTCCCCACGGCTGTGCAGCTTTGCATGGCAAACATCAGCTTGACTTTAGCATGCCAGGAGAGAGCCGCAGCACTTTGCACCCTAACGTCTGGGGCTCAGGAGGGCAGGTGAGCTGCAGCAAAGAGGATGAAGAGGATGGTCCCTTCTCCAGGCAACCCCAACATTTCAACATCTGGTTTCTCCTGATGAGGGCTAGAAATTCCCACTCTTTCAGCCTTCTCCTGGGCAGGCAGGCTGGTGCCTTGCCAGGACTGCACAGGAGCATCGCTTGGTGCAACCCTCCCTGCAAAGCCTTTTGGTTTGACTTCACTTTTGTTAGAAGTTTTCCAGCCAGCTCCATGAACATGGACTCCATCCTGCCACAGCCTGTCCCATAGCTAGCTACTCCTCATGCTTTGCTTTAGGGGTATTGCAGTGGTGCCTGGCAGCCCCCGTCACGGCACGGGAATCTGTCTGGTGAGAAATTACACACTGAAGTAATTACTCACTACTCTGGAGAAGCTCAAGGCCTTGTCATGCATTGGGATGCAGCCTGGGTGTCTGGGAGAGCCAGCAATGCTCCTGGAGCACACCACAGCAAAAAAGTCACTGCTGTGGTGGCACCAGCATTGGCTAGTTGCTGAAGTAAAGGTCCATCCCTAAAAGACCTCCCTACCCGTAACTTCTGTCCCTAGCCCTTTTGGTTTTTATTTTGCAGGGGCTGTGTTGCTCTTGCCCAGAGATACTCTGCAGACATCTGCCACCCATAGTGCAGTAAGACCATACAGCTGGTCCTGAGTCCTGGTCCTGGAGGCTGGGGGAGGTCAGAGCGTGTGAGTGAAGAGGGGATGAGGCTCCATCCTGGGCAGCCCAAGGGATCCCGCACAGCAGCCAAATTGGTCCCTCCTGGGGTTCACATCTGAGATTCAGACAGTTCTGATCTCAGAGATGAGATGAGCTCTGCTAGCCCCACAGGAGCCCACAGTGTCTGTGCTTGCAGAGGACTCATCTGTGGCTTGCCTGGATGTAGCTCTGCTCCGTTGAGGTTGGTGTGGAGCGGGCAGTGCTGCCAGCTGCCCTTGCTGTGAAACGGAGACAGCGCGGCTGTGCTGGCTTGGCCGGGCAGGAAGGTGGTCCAGGAATGGCTGCAGAGCCAGCCCCGGATGGAGGATGATGGACAAGGCCCAGTGGGGCATCCGTGCAGGTGAGGCATGTGCTTGCAGCAGTGTCAGGTACAGGGTTGCCTTTGGAGGTGGGGGAAGATCAGCACTGAAGCTCTCCAGAGGGGCCAGCGGGAAGCTCGAGCGGGCTCCACAGGCCACGGGCCTCCTTGTGCTGCGGCGGGCAGGAGGAATGAGAGGAATGTGCCACGTGGGCCAGGCAACATGCTCCCAAAGGCAAGGGCGAGAGCAGAGCCTGGGGCAATGGTGGGGCCAGCACAGGGCAGCAACACCAGCCGGTGGGATGAGAGCCCTCCAGAGTGCTGCATCCAGCTCTGCAGCCCCCAGCATAAGAAAGACACAGACCTGTTAGAGAGGATCCAGAGGAGGGCCATGAAAATGATTGGAGGGCTGGAACCCCTCTCCTAGGAAGAAAGGCTGAGAAGAGAAGGCTCCGGGGAGACCTTATTGCAGCCTTTCAATACCTAAAGGGGGCTTATAAGAAGGATGGAGAGAGGCTTTTTACTAGGGCCTGTAGTGATAGGATAAGGGGTAATGGTTTTAAATTGAAAGATCGTAGATTTAGATTAGATATAAGGAAGAAATTCTTTACTATGAAGGTGGTGAGACACTGGAACAGGTTGCCCAGAGAAGCTGTGGATGCCCCATCCCTGGAAGTGTTCAAGGTCAGGTTGGACGGCACTTTGAGCAACCTGATCTAATGGAAGATGTTCCTGCCCATAGCAAGGGGATTGGAACAAGGTCTTTAAAGGTCCCTTGGGGGACTTCAACTTACCAGATGTCTGCTGGAAATATAATACAGCAAAGATGAAACAGTCTAGGAGGTTCCTGGAGTGTGTGGAAGATGATAACTTCCTGACACAGCTGGTGAGTGAGCCAACTAGGGAGGGTGCCCCACTGGACCTGTTGTTTGTGAACAGAGAAGGACCTGTGGGTGATGTGATGGCTGGAGGACGTCTTGGGCATAACGATCATGAAATGATAGAGTTTTCGATTCTTGGAGAAATAAGGAGGGGGGTCAGCAGAACTGCTCCCTTGGACTTCTGGAGGGCGGACTTTGGCCTG
>NW_008824283.1:1868960-1869528 GCF_000699105.1 Pygoscelis adeliae | reverse complement strand
CACCTCGAATACTGTGTTCAGTTTTGGGCCCCTCACTACAAGAAGGACGTCGAGATGTTGGAGCGTGTCCAGAAAAGGGCAACAAGGCTGGTGAGGGGTCTGGAGAACAAGTCTTATGAGGAGCGGCTGAGGGAACTGGGGTTGTTTAGCCTGGAGAAAAGGAGACTGAGGAGAGACCTTATCGCGTTCTACAACTGCCTGAAAGGAGGCTGTAGCGAGGTGGGGGTCGGTCTCTTCTCCCAAGTAACTGGTGAAAGGACGAGAGGAAACAGCCGCAAGTTGCACCAGGGAAGGTTTAGATTGGATATTAGGAAAAATTTCTTCACTGAAAGGGTTGTCAAGCATTGGAACAGGCGGTGTGGCACTTAGGGACATGGTTTAGTGGTGGACTTGGCAGTGTTGGGTTGACGGTTGGACTCAATGATTTTAAAGGTCTTTTCCAACCTAAATGATGCTATAATTCTATGATTCTAACCCAAGCCATTCTCTGACTCTGTGCCCATCGCCCCCGCCTCGCCGGCAGACGGTGCCCAGTCAAAAGGCACATTGTGCATTGTGGCTGGGGCCG
>NW_008824283.1:1847576-1868781 GCF_000699105.1 Pygoscelis adeliae | reverse complement strand
CAGGCAAGCGTCCTGTGGGGAGGCTGGGGCACTGCTCTGTCCGAGTGGAGCTGCGAGACCTGTGGCTGCAGAGTGCAGCCCGCTGCCGGGACTACTCGGGCGCTGAGCGGTGGCTCCCTTTGGCTGCTTGCCTGCCCTTCCCAAGATGGCCACTGGTGTCCCCTCCTCTTGCTGGTACTTGCTGTGTCACTAGATTTGGGTGCGTGGGGAACGAGGCAGGGCATTTTGGCCACGGAGGGGAGAGGATGACTCAGGGCATTGGTTTATTCCCATGCTGTTGGCTTTTCAGGAGCCCCCTTGCCACCCCTGTCCTGCTGCCCAGGAGCACCCCAAGCATCGCAAGGCTTGCAGAGCCCATGGGGTGCTGCCAGCCCCCAAGGTGCGATTCCCCTACCAGCATGCCCAGATGAGCTAGCGGGGCTGTGCTAAGGGTGGCAGGTCTCAGGGCCACAGCGGCTGGGGCCACCAGTGGCCCGGGGGAGCTGGTGCCGGGGGGGGCCGCCCCCCGGCGGCTGCCAGGAGTGCAGCCCCGAGCGCTGGGACCTGCACTCAGCTCCAGGCTGCCCACTGTTACAAAATACTTCAGCAGCGGGGAGGTAAATGAGTCACTGGCATGACTGGGAACGACTCCCCACCGGCAGTTTCAATTGGTCTCTTGAAAAAGCTCCCAGTTCCCGTTCTGAGCCTGGCCCAAACAAAAATAAACACTGAACTGGCAAGTGCTGCAGGGAACAAACCCATTTCTCCTCTCACCCGAGTGAGCCCTGGCCCCTGCCTGGCTCTGCAGAGACCCACCAGCATGCTTTGTCATGCTGCTGGCAGAGGTGGCATGAGTGGTGTCCAACCTGCCACCTCCTTCGGCACCTCGTATGGAGACCCCTCGGGCGGGGAGCATTCTGCCGGGGGTCCAAACGCCTCTCCCCACCACCCGTCTTCCCCAGGTGAAGAGTGTGACTCCTGCTGCCCCCACTCGCCTGTGCTCCTGCCCCGCTGGGACCACCTGCAGCGTACCACAGCCGAGCGCCGGGGAAAATGGTGGCAGGAGAAGACCATGGCATCAGGTACCCACCCCCACAGAAAGGGGACGTAGCCCCTGCCCACCGGGCCCTGCCAAATCCAGCGAAGCCCGCCAGGGTCTACTGGGATGCAGGGAGGAGAGAAAGGGAGGGAGGAGTGAAGCAACTGGCAGGCAAGCCCAGCCCAGGCAGGAGCCAGCTTGGGTTTAGCTCTGCCTCTGGCTTGTTTCACTTCCCCGTCTCCATTTCCCCAATGTGTGAAAGGGGACAGAGTTGCTGGATGAAGTCCTTTGTTAAGTGTGTTCAAATCAGCTGTTGAGAAATGTAGAGCCTTTTCTTTCAAAGAAAAGCTCATTCATTACATGTCCAGCCTTGGGCCATGCTTTTCTACTGCTAACTATAAATAAGGATTATAATTCTGCATGCAAATAACAGTTTATTTTACTGACTAGCAAAGCTGGCTCAATAAAAAGAACTGTAGAGTACAGTTATGGTCACAGAAGTGACTTACAAAAGCCACTGCACATTCCAGCTCCAGATCTCCAGGTACACGTTTGTCTTACAAGTCCAATTTGATTACTGACAAAAATTGGTGTTTAATCTTGTTATCCTTCCACAGCCAATACAACTGTGGAAGAGCAAGCTGGATTTTTATGTGCCTCAGCCTTCATTAACATAATTACCAGCTAAAGTTTCAGTTCCTGAATCCTTTATGGCAATAGTTGATGATGTGTGAAGCAGGGAGAATGCAGCTTGGATTTCAGATACCAACCAGAGCAGGCAGGGGAGAAAATCTCATTTTGACTGTCAAATTGATGAGCAAAGAGTTTTGCAAGCCCTTGGCTCTCCTGCACTGGGGAAGTGCTCTCGCTCTGAGGTCTCCTCCAAAAAAATCTCTGTGTCACGGGGCCATCCCTCTACCAGATCTGCTCAGTGAGGGTCTGTCCCAAGAGCAAGGAGGGAAAGTCCCCTCACTTCAAAGCCACTCCAGCACCAGAAAGAAGCCAGTCATCAAGGGTATCATGTAGTTAGGGCACATCATTCCCATGGATCTTGCCTCCACCCTTGAGCATGATTTTAATGTTCACACAATCCCCACCTAGATCTGCAGTGCAACCCATGGGCTTTGCTTTCAGGTGGCGTGGTTAGGCAGAATATCATAGATGGCTGCCACAAAATTTGACAGGCAACTCTTCTGTGTCCCCCCTCCTTGCTAGGTAAGGCTGGGGCATCAGAGCCAAGTGACCCCGCTACCGAGGCAGCAGAAGCCTTGCCGGACCCCTCCTCGGTGCTGCTGGCTGTCGGGGAGGGCTTTCCACCAGGTGAGATGCTATAAGATGCTACCTTTGGGATCACCCAGATTTCCAGTGGTTGAATGTGGCAAGGCCTGGCACCACAGCTAACTGACCCCCTGTCATCCCTTGAGTTTCTCATCTTTGTTGCTGGAAGGGGATGATAGGCTGGGTTTGTGTTGTTTGAGCATTGCAACCAGGCGAGGGCTGGAGACACTGGTGGGGCTGGCTGCAGGGAGGCAGTGTGGCGGAGGCAGCTCTGTGTGGCATGGAGCTCCTTCTCCCCCTTAACCCTGCACATTTCCTTTTCAAGAGCTTTCACTCTTCTTCTCCATTGAGAGCCGCTCCTCCCAGTGCCTCAATTCCCAGCTCCAGGAAGCAGCCAGAAAGAAGCTGTGGGCCCTGGACAGTGATGACAGAGACGTCTGTGCCCTGTTCAAGGTAGGAGCCCCAGCTCGACGGGGCAGAGCATGTGCGGGGAGGCTCCTGGTGTGATGGGATGTGTGATGGGACACCAAACCCAGACGAGAAAGAGAAGTTCCTCCAAGGCAGCTGCAGGGTGTGTTCCTGCACATGGGGACTCTGTAGGGGACTGGAATGATGGGGGAAATGAACTGGTAACAGGCGAGAGGCAGATGCAAAGCTAAGCCTCATGTCAGGAGCCTCATATTGGAGGCTCTGAGCTGCCTGAGGGATCACACAGATAGTCCTGGGGTGAGTCTAAATAGCTGGCATTTCACAGGGCTGTGATCACCAAAGCTGTGTGCCAGACTCAGGTCCCCAGTGGAGGTGGCATCTTTGGACATGCACAGGGGTTCTCAGAGTATTTGGCTTCATATAGAAAAATCACTACAGGTATAGAGACATTTCCTGGACTGAACCCTCCTTCCCTGCTGGTTTTTAAGGCCCTGGCCCCTCAGGGTTCCCTGCAGAGCTTCCCAGAAGACCTGGAACAATGCAGACATACTAGTGCCAGCAATAGTGAAAGGAGAGCTTCTCCCTCGAGGCACAGTTACTGCTTTCAGCCTCAGAGCCGCAGTTTGGAAGCTGTGCCTCTCCTGACTGAACATTAACCCTCCCGTGGCATAGTTCAGGTGTCTGGGTTTCAAAAGCACAGTGGTTCTGGTGTGCACCATGGGGAAAAAGATTTGGAGAAGGAGATGGAGCTTCTTCGCCCTCCCACTGCTGCACCATGGGCAGTTGTCACTGCAGGCACTCCATCCCTCCTGGCTGAAGGACTCAGCTGGCTGGAGTCCCCAGGCAACCAACTCACACAGCTTTGGTCTCAACTATGCTAATAAATGAGTGCCTAGTCTCATTCCAGGGTCTAATATTATTCCCACACTGACAAAGGAGACCCCCTGTCAGAGTCCCAGGACCGTCCCTTAATCTTGCTTTGTCTTCCATGTGTAGGAGCTGTCAGCCAGGCTGGTCTGTATGCAAGCCCAGGAGGATCGGTTCCTCCTCACCTTCAAAACCCTAGAAGAAGTCTGGAAGTTTTCCACATATCTGACTTTAGGTAATGTTTTCAAGGTGTGGGAGATCTAAACAGACAGTGTGAGAAGCATTTTTGGAGAAGGTGTTATTTGACACCAAAAATTAGTAATGTAACAGGGTGGACAGATAAAGAAAATGAATTAGAAGACCTTGGTATCCATCTACAGATTTAGGAAACCACTGTCTGGATCAGTGAAAGAGACCCAGGAGGATGCCTTTTGGGTAATGCCTCTATTGCATTTTGGGGATGGAGACAGAATTAGATGCTGTTGCCTCACAGCACGGTAGCAGATGGCAGACTGGGAGACATCCAAAGAGCACTTCATCCTGCCCGGTGAAGGAGGGTGCTATCACTGCTTTCCCTCTTGGTTTCTTAGGGTATGTGGGCAGATGCTTGGAGCAGCTTCTCTTTGACCAGGAGTACTGGCTAAACAGTGCTCTGATGGAGGACACAGAGATCAGAGTTACTGTGGATGAAGATTGCTTGTCTACCATATATATGGGTCTTCTACTCCAGGAAGGTGAGAAGGGACTGCATATGTAGGGACGTCCTCAAAAGCATCTCAGCAGGGCTGTGTTGTAGCCCTGTGCTGGGCTATGTCTTGCACTGATGCCATTGACCTGAGCATGACTGTTTCTATCTGCAGGTAACTTTTTTTCCAGAGCAGTGCCCAGTGTCTGGCAGCCGGAGCAGGAGGGAGAGGAAGGCCTGCAGCTCTGCAAGAACGAGCTGATTCATGTGAAGAACGTTGGAGAGGAGTCCAAGTGGGAAGGGATGTCTTTACTGACGGGTCAACGAGGCCTGGTGCCTGTGACAGCTCTAAAGCCAATACCTCACCCATTTTACCAGTAAGTAGACTGGCCAAGCAATAGTGCTCAAGCCAAGATTCTTTCCTGATCCTGATGCAGCAGCAAGCCTGGGGTGAGAAACTGCTCTTGCCTCTAGCAATGGGCAAGAGCTACGTAATTTTGTGGGGATATGCATTATGCATAAAGGCAGCCACTGGAACCAATTCAGGTCCTGTTAATGGAACAGAGCAAGGACATACCTCAGATATCATTCTTGTATGATATTGATTTAGGTCATACATGAGATTATTTGTGATTTACAGGTGAATAACTGGGAGAAAAAGCATAGCCCAAGACTTAGGTAATGCCGGTGAAAGTGGGGCCTCATGCTGGACAGCAGGCTGCGCCTCAAAGACACCCGCAGCTCCTCTTGTACTCGTGTGGTGAAATCCTCCTTACAGGGTGGCAAAATTATCCTGCTCTTACCATGTGGTGTGAGGCTGCAGTCGTGAGGTGCAAACTGCCCTCCGTGCCCAGTAACACCATTACAAGGAATTACTGGACTGGCTGTGCTGGCCATGCTCCACAGCAGCTCCGGCATTCCCAGGGGACAGAACATCTGTCCTGCTTGTGTGAGACCATCCCTGGCGGTGGCCTGAGGACGGGACTGCTCAGAGAAGACCAGTGTGGTTCCCCTTTGCCTTGCAGGTGGTTCCTGAAGAATTATGCTGTGAGTTTTGGCATCTCCCAGGAGATCAGTGGGACGACCTCTCAGCCAATTGGTGAGTGATACCTGTGCAACGCAGCTACCCTTCCCAGGGAAGGGCACGGCTCTTGCAAACCTGGGTTTGGCCACAAATGCAAAGGACCCATCTCTTGTTCTGTCAATGACACTCCATTGCAAGGTGCTCTAAGGGAATACTGCATCTTTGGACTCCCTTGAATGGAGAACAGACCTTGCAAATTGCATGTACTTACAAGGGCGATCTGAAGAACACAGAGTACAGAGGGCTGCTGATGGCATCCTTCTGCTACTGGGTTTTTCTATTCTACTGCAATTTTATCTCTCCTTTAATTCTTTCAGGACTGAAGTTATAAATAATTAGGCTCCCACCAGTGTGCACATGAAACCTGTGCCCACCATTCACCCATTAGCCCCAGGCCATTCCTGCCCAGACATGGGCACTGTTCAGAGCGTGCTGGACACGGGAGATCACTGCAGGTGTGCGTTTGGCATGTAGTGTGATGGACATTTGCACTGCTAAAGATTTCAACTCCTGGCAGAGAGTTGAGACAGTGCAGCTTCTGTGAAGCTCCATGTTTCCAGCCACCTTCCATACTGCAGCTCTCAGAGGTCTTTGGCTGTGTAGTGTTTATCCGTGCTTCTTGTGTATTTTATTATAATTCTCTTCTAAAGAAGCAACTGCAGAGATCTGAGTCTGAGAGCACAATAAATCTTAGGGGACAGAGAGGCAGCCTTCTCAAGCTGAAATCATGGTCTCTCCTTGCCTAAGTCTTTTCCAGCGAGGAAGTTTTAACAGTGGCCTCACACTGAAATGCCCTTGTTTGCCTTGGTTTCCCAGTCAAAGGCAGGTGCACAGCCACAGAGGACCACAGAGGAGCAGCATGGGATGAACTGAGTTTCTCCAAAGGAGACAGCATAGAAGTCATTGGCTTCCTCATTCCAGGACTCCCATGGTTTGTGGGCAAATGCCTCAGCAGTGGCAGCATCGGCTTTGTCCCAACCCGATACATAAATCCCAAGGCTTGCGAACCTCTGTAAGTTCACTGCTACCATCTAGATTAATTTAAACTCAGAAGAAAGTGAGGGGAAGACTCCAAGCCCAAACTCAAGGCTATGTGAGAGTCCAGGGCAGGTAATTTGCTTTGCAAGGCCTTTATAGAGGATCCTTTTGAGATCTGTCCAGAAGCCTTGGCCAGGCTCTGCTGCCAACAGGCTGCAGGAGTCTCTGCCCAGACAAAGCAATCGTATTTCACTTGCCTCAGGTGATTCTTGGGAAGGAACAGATCTGGCCCTAGGCTAGACCTGGCTTTATGTTAAAGCAGCCCAGGACATCTGTGTACCAGACAAGCTGGCTTCACATTTTCACCTAGAAATGTTCTTGTCTTTGTAGCTTTGTCTGAGGGGCTGTGAGTCTGGCAAGGGTGGGGAGAGCGATCACTGCCGAGGAAACCAAGTCCTGCTTTGCTTCCTTCTGCCCCTTTGCTTTCCGTGGGATGTCGAGGCAGAATGACCACTGGCACAGTTCCTCACTGAGCAGAATTAAACATCCTCCCAAGGACACAGACAGGAGTTATCCAGGGAGGGAAGGTGACACAACCCCACTCTGATGACCCAGGCAGTTGTGTGTGTTGGTGGCTTAAGACATAGCTCCGGTTCAATACCCATCCAAAAAGGCTTCTCCTCCAAGAGTGTGTGTGGGAGGATGGGGTCTTAACCTGTTGCTAGGTCTGTTGGGCTTTCCTGGGTCAGGCTCACTCAAGGTAAATCTTAGGCACTTTTCTGTAACACTACAGAGAACAGAGAGGAGATCAGATGATGCTCTGGCCTCAGGAAGGGCTTCTGGAGAAAAAAAAGACCGATAGGTCCCTCCCTCTGGCACCCATCAATTCCTCCATGGAGAAGCTGGATCTGAGAGCCCTGATGGGGAAGGTGTCCAGACTCTGGTATCCATCTGCAGCAGAGCTTTTCTGGTGGGAGGAAGAGGAGGGATGGGAAAGTCCATCTCCATCCCACAGGACAGCTGTAGTGTCAGGGGATGGGGAGACACTGACTGTTTTCCCCTGCTGTCTGCCTCAACCTAGGGAAAAGGGCTTGGTGTTTCTGAGCGAAGAAGAAAAATCCCCTCTCCTGCGCATCCCCTGCAATGGCGGCGAGCAGCATTTCACCACCCTCCTCGGTGACCTGGCACACACTGACATCACCTCTGTGTACCGGCTGGGTGAGTTTCCCCTCTCCTTACACGCCCAGCCCCATGGCTCCCCACGGAGAGCAATGCTGGGCAGTGTCTAGAGAGCTCCTTGCTCAGGGCTTTGCAGGGGAGACAACTGCTGTGGCTGAGACAGCCTCCAAGCACTCTTCTCAACTTGGTCGTGGAGGTTGTAGAGTAGATACCCTCAAGAGCTGGGCCTTGCCACACTGCAGTTTGCAGGGGTCTTCTCTGCTTCCAGGGCAGCTCCTCAGCTGTGGTTCACCCTGGCAGATGCTGCTCTCGACTGATCCTGGCTGTAGGTCCCTGCCTACAGCAGGTCCCCTGCTGCTGTCTGACCTTTGGGTGTATATTGAGAGGGATGCACAGCTAAAGTGACAGGTGACATTGTCTCCATGCCCACAACAGGAGCCAGGAGGTCAGGGTTCCTGGGTGCTCTTCTCAGTTTCTCTATGCTTGCTGTGTGGCTTTTGGACCACAGCTAATTTCTCTGTCCCTGTTTCTTGCCTTCTCACTACCTAGAAGCACAGTGCGGCCTTGCAGGGCTGAGCCTAGGATCCCCTGGGGTTCAGGGGACCTCCCAGACCAGCCAGCTGAGGTGCAATGAGCCCGGGGTAGAGCCTGTCAGAGATACACAGATATCTGAAACCTCTGAATAGACAGAACAAGGCTCTTAAGAGAGACAGAGCTGATAAAACTCTACCTGTAAAAAATAAGACCTGCTTATTCCCAGGTAACTATAATGTTACCGGTGCTCACCCCACCACCAGCTGAAAGCTGTTCTCCATGGTCTTACACGGAGCCAAGCCCCAGCAGACAGAGGGGTTGAAACTGCAGCTGCATGTGCTGTTTGTGGCCAGAAGTGAGCCTGCTCTCCCACATACGGGTCTGGAGTTCAGCAGAGCCGCAGGACATCTCTGTAAGGTTTGAGCACTGTGTCTGCACATTAACACTGACCAAGGCTTTGGGCTTTTTGTTTTCTGTTTGTCTCTGTGTAGATGGTTTTGAACCTACAGCCATGTTCCCGAAAGTGCCATCAGGTGAGTATGTGGAGGGGACAGAATGGGATGCTTTTATGATGACTTCTGAGGGTGAATTTTGACATGGGGAAACATCCCACTATGGTTTGCCTGTCCCTTCCAGAGGCTGTTCTCCATGGCTGTAAAGATATCCAGCTGCTCCAGTCTTGGGAGGAAATAAATGGCTTGGCTACGACTAGCACCTCTGAACTGTCTAGTCCAGGGAGTGAATCAGCCCCGGCTACGTTGGAAGATGTTCTTCTGGAGAAGCTGGATGATTTTGATGATCCCAAGTTCTTTATTGACCTGAATGCTGGACACATGGAAGATGCTGATGTTTTTAACCCCATATTGACCTTCCTTAACCAAGACAGCTATGTGCCCAGTTTTCAAAGCCTCTATGATCTCAGTTTTTCCTTCCTCAGCTCCACTTTTTATGGTTTCTCTGATGAGGATGAACTAGTCTTGTACCTTGAGACATCCAGGAACTGGGCCAAGAGGACTCATTCAGTTTGGGCTCACGTCAGGCTCTGTTTCCTCTTGGGTAAGCTCTGCATCAAAAAGGTCAAGTTCTCTCAGGCTCGAGTCTACTTTGAAGAAGCCATGAGCATCCTGGACAGGGGTTTTGGGGACCTGCCCCTGCTGGCTGCGTTGCACGTGAACCTTGCCTCCATCTACTTGAAACAGAACATGAAGCACAAGTTCTCCTCCCTGCTGGGAAAAACGGTGGCCTTGCTTGTCTGCTTGCCTGGCCGCTCTTTCAGCTCTGAGAACGAGCTGGAAGTCATGATGTACGTCCTGAGGGAAGCCATTGCTGTGGGTAATGCTCCCTTGGAAGCACGGGTCTGCTTCCTTATTGTCAAGCTCTTCCTACAACTGGGCAAAAATGACGAAGTGCTGCCCTTTACCGAGCATCTTCAATGTCTCACCACCACTTTACTCAGCCCGGACACTAATTCTGTGCCACTGGATGCCACCCCCATCTTGAGCTACCTGTATGACAAGAAGTACTTGCCAAATATTGCACTGGCCTCCGCCAGGTTGTTTGCTCCCAGTGGCATCAAGGGGGCACTGACACCCATTTGGAGAGCTGGCTTCATCCTCCAAAATACTTCCAAACTCCTGGGAAGCCAACTGGAGAGGAGCAGCATCCCAGCACTGGCTTGTTTCTATCTCAAGCAAGCACTGCATTTCTCCTGCGAGAGAAGAGCTGTGCCCATCCAGAGGACGCTGTGTGCCATCTTGTCCAGGATGTACCTCCAGCATGGCGTGTTGGACGGGGCAGTTTGTTATGCAGCCACGGCCGTAACCCTCAGCAGGCTGATGGGCGAGGAGGAGGCTTTTGAGTCTTCCCTCTCTTTGGGGTGGATGTATCTCCTGAACAGCCAGCCGGGCCCAGCTGCAGACATCATGTGGCAGCTCTTGTGCTCTCTGCATGGGACGGACAGCGTGACTCAGGGGGGAGCCGTGCACAATCTCCTGGCCATTGCCCTTAAAGGAGAAGGGCAGGTGCAAAAGGCTGCAGAGAACTACCTCCGGGCCCTGCACAAAGCCAAGGAGACCGGGAACAAGAGGAACCAGGCTATCGCCCTGGCTAACCTGGGGCAGCTGAGCCTCTCGCATGGGGCGAGCCAGCTGTCTGAGCTCTACCTGCTCCAGTCGGCTCAGCTCTATGCTGAACTCCAGGGCAGTGAAGACCTGGAGATGGAGTTGGTGCGGGTGCTCCTGTGGCTAGCGCAGGCCATGGTGAACAGGCAGAGAATGGAAGACGGCAAACTCTGTTATGAACTGGCATTGGTTTTTGCCCTGAAGTGGCATAACGTGAGGAGTGAGTACAGCTTTGCTGGCGGGAACCAGGGCAGCATTCACCTCTGTGCAGCACCCTGTCAGGTCCCTAATGCAGCCCCCTGACCTATCCTTTTCCCTTCCCTGTACCATGCAGGTCAGCTTCACATCACTGAGTCTCTCTGCCATTTCTACAGCAAAGTGTCCCCCAATCTCCAGGCCTGCATTACCTACCATGAGCACTGGGTATCTTTGGCACAACAGCTCCAGGATAGAGAGATGGAAGGCAATGTCCGTCAGACCCTCAGCCAGCTCTATCAGGCTTTGGGCACATCCGAGTAAGTCCTGTCTGTGTGTAGATGCTGTTAGAGTGGGGTCCCTGCTCACCCAAAGCAAGAGCAATGGCTTTCCTGGGGTGTCTCTTGAGAGAGGTGGGGAAGGTGTGTGGTAGCTCTAGCTGCCCCGCAGGCAGGCTGTGGGTTAGTGAGCTGCTGAGATTTGCGAGCTGTCACTGTGCAGTGAAGAGGGGAACAATTCAATGTCAACCAGAGCACCGTGACAGCCAGGCAAATGCTGGGCTGTTAGCTGGGACAGAACTGGGGTCTGGCCAAACACAGTTTTCCAGAAAGACATCCAGCCTTGATCAGAGGGGACCTAGTGACAGGGAATTCATCACTTCCTTTGGAGGCTTATTCCAGTGATTAATCACCATTCACCAGTAAAAATAGGTTCCTTATCTGTTATTTGAATAAGTCTGGCTTCAGCCTCCAGCCGCTGAGTCTGTCCTTCCTATCTCTGCTGGAATATTTTCCCCAGGGAGGTACTTAAGACCTCATATCAGCTCACCTTTCAGTCTCCCACTTGACACATGCAGGTGACTGATTAGATTAGGCGGGAGGGGAGAGAAAGAGACCTGGACAGACCACAGACTTTCTTCAGTTTTTGAAGGCAAATGTGTCAAATAGTGGAGAGCTAGCTCCCATGTCCCAGAAGGACAAATGGGCAGGGGCTGTCATTAACTTGGAAGTTAACCTTCCCATGCTAGGTCACAGTGAGTTCAGAGGGAAGGAATTTAGGAAGCAGATGCCTGTCATGTGAACGGTGCTATTTAAGATCACAAAGCACCCCATTCCCTGGACTCAAAGGACAGCTGGAGCCCTGATGCCAGCAGGCAAGACACCAAGCAAACAAACGTGCCCTGGGCACTGCCCCGTGCTCCCTTCGCCTCAGCTGCCTGCTGCAGGCAGCGTGTCCAACCCACTGGCTCGTCCTGCTGCTTGTCCCTTTGTCCTCTAGTGACCAGGGGCTTGAAAAGGAGCTGTAAGGTCTTGCACATGTGGCCACAGATCTGCCTCTTTGGCTGCACCAAGGAACAAACAATAGGCAGAGATGTGGTTTTGGGTGCCAGATGCTGTCTGGAAAATGAAGGTGCAAGCACTCCCTGCCTATGCTCCCATGTGTAGCTGGGAGTGACTTTGGAGCTTAGTGTAGGGGGGCAAATAGGGTTTGCAGATGACCTGGACAAAACCCTCTTTCTCAGCTGAAATGGGCAGGGGTGGGGAGCAACCCTTTTGGGACTGGGCTGCCCTGGGGCTGTGCTGAGCACTGGGAACCCAGGCTGGTTGAAAGTTGCCAGATGATACACACATGTGCACTAAAGCATGGAGACTTCCACGATTTTACCAGGACATATTGCTCAGAGTTGTGGTTGTCCATTTGTCTCTAACCTTTGGCAACCGTAGGAGAAGACAGGATTGCCAATGGCAAGGTGTTGTGGTAGGTTTGCAGCTGTTTGGTGGGGGTGTCCTGTGATTTCTCTGTAATGGCTTTTTGCCTGTTATCGTCACAGGACTTTGAGACAGTCCCTGGACTGCACCAAACAGAGTCTAAGGATCTTCATTGACCTTGAGGAGACTGTGAAAGCAGCAGAGGCCTGGCTGCAGGCAGGAAGGCTCTACTATCTTATGCAGGAAGATGAGCTGGTGGAAATGTACTTTCAGGTATGGAGGAGGTGGCTGGAGTATTCCCATTCTCACCCTGGCTAGCTGCATTCCCATAACTGCTGTGTGGTTTGGTAGAAGCCTTTTGGGGCTGGAAGACCTGGAAGTTCCTATGAGCAGTGTAAATCTGCTGCTGGAAGGAGGAGCTGTTGCCTTACACTCATGCACTATCTGGCACTACATTTCCTGTCATTCCTTCCATACACTGGGTTTAGAGGATTCTTGGGTGAAAGTAAGTGAATTTATTGAGTAGGAAAGTGATGTAGGAGTGCCAAAGGAAGCTGGAGGTGCCAGGTGACTGGTTCCCACTGAAATACACATAGATAAGGGATAAAGTGCCGGGGAAATGCTTGGAGACTTCTTGGAGTAGAAGACTTTCTATCTCTAGCATTATTTTATCAGCTGAGCTGCAAAGAGCAGCTCATAAAATCTTAGGACTCCCTCATTCAGGGAGCAGATTCTATTGAAAGATGGGAAATCCTTTCACGTGCCCAGAGTAAGCAGAGCAGAAGGCTGGTTAGGTCTGTTGGGGTTGCACTGAGCTGGGGTATCCAGCAAAGCACCAGCCTGGACACATGTAGAGGATGTTTTGGGTCCTCATTCTGTTACCCCAGAAGCACTTCTGAACTGGTGGGGCTGGGTGACTGAGGTACACGGTGGTGGGAACAAGGAGAGAAGCCTTTCCCATGAGCCACACTAGCCTGCCCCTAAATCAGGTTGGTAAAGGCAGGGAGTTACTGGTACTGGGTGGCTGCTCAGTGACCTGGGTGAAATGAATAGGTGGCTTTGGTGTCGGCTTGTTTCCTAGTGATCACAAGGGAGATCTGAGGCCCGTAACAAAGAGCCATCATTGCTTCCCTGCCTCATGGTTTAAGCAGGGAGGCAGGGGCTAAAGGAGGGGTGACGTCCCATTAAGAAGGGCCAGTTGACACCAGATCTCAGCAGGACATGTCTGAGTCCCTGAGGGGCCCCTTCCCAGGCAAGGTCACTGACAATGATAAAATGTCATGGTGTAAGGAACAACATGTTCTGGCTGGAAGGTGGCACCAGGGCCAAGTGAATAATTGGCACAAATAACTGTTCTTCCCAGAAGTTAGCATACCTGCCCTCCCTCCTGCTGGCTCTGCCCTTTCTTTGTATCAGCTGTCCGTTCCCCTTGTCAATCTTCACGGTGCCTCCATCACACCTATAACAGACCAGGGCCAGGACAGCTGCTGGCTGCACTGTCCCGACTCTAAATCCTGATGCCGTTGGATATCCCAGCTGATCAGTCTGTCACAGTGACCCTGCACAGGGATGGGTTACGTGGTTCCTGGCTCCATCCTTACACACATCACTTGCAAATGCAGCACAACAGTCCCACATGCCTGCTGGCCAACCTGTGTCCATGCTGTTTGGAGCACTGTGGCTCATGTTTACGATGACTTGGTTTTATTTAATCACACCAATGTCTATGGCACATGTCTCTTTCCAAGTCTCATTCTGGTTCTTTTTCCTTCTAGGCAGCCATTCAGACTGCTCTGAAATCCGAGAACTTCTCCTTGGCCATGGATCTTTATGAAAAAGCAGGTGACACCTTTTTTAATGGCAGCCGAAACAGAGATCGAGCAGTGGAGTTTTATAGGGTACTTATCCCTCCGAGCATTTCTGTCCTTATGTCCCCGCAAGGTGATGGCTGTGGGGAGCTTTGCCCTAGGGCTGGCTGCACCACTGCATGGCCAGGCTGGAGGGATGGAGGGTAGAGAGGGTTGGGGTGGTTCTGAGTGTGCCAGAGTGCAAACATTGCTGCAGCGGGGAAGCCTGGAGCACAGACATATTTTGCAATGGCTGCAGCTCACCCTAGAGATCATTTGGGAGGTGGGAACAGGGTCCTTACATGACAAATCCTGGCAGTGTTATGTGTGAGCTGGTCGCTCCTGGGGACATGCTCAGAGTCAGTATTTCAGGCACCTAAGGAAGGGCAGAGACGTGAAAAACTCATTTTCAAGGGGAAGAAGGGGCCAGAACCTGAACCTGCAGCACTCAACCACTCCACTGTCTGCCTGCCATGCCAAGCGCTTGGTCCATCTCCTGCTGCTCTATCACCCCTCTGTGGGCAGTGCTGCACCGATACCTCTAGGAACAGCCTGGATTCACTGTTCTCTCTCCTCAGGGAGGTGCTGTGCCCTTGGCCAGGAAACTAAAGGCCGTTAAGACAGAGCTACGGCTGTTCAATAAGCTGGCAGAGCTGCAGATTGGGCTGCAGGGCTACGAGAAGGCGCTGGAGTTTGCCACACTGGCAGCCAGGCTGAGCATCAGGGTTGGTGAGTGATGCACACCTGCAGGGTACGGGGAGTTACTGGCTCCTGCGGAGAGGGTTGCCTTTCTGGGTGAGAACAGTGTGCACATGGAAGGGGGATCTCCTGCTTTCATAAGACCTCTGGACCTTTTCTTATCCTAAGGGGTAACATCTTTTTAAGGCCACTTCCCTTTTTAAGCTGCATGACAGCCACATGGGAGAGCTCTGCCTTGGCAGTGGTGGGACTGGCTGGGGGAGGGGTTGTTGCTACACCGGAGCATGGGAAGTCTGATGAAGGCACAGGACTGAACAGTTCCTCCCTGCCCTGGCTCTTCTGATAAATTCATCCCTTCCCTTTACAGAAATAGTTTGAATGGGCAAAATGCCAGCATAAATGTCTGAGTTGGAATCAGTCTTGTACTAGCCCTTTCCAGCACCCAAGAAATCCCCTGGTTGAATAATATACTCCCTGGGCAATCTGTCCAGCCTTGGTATCAGCAATCCTGCCCATGGCTCTGTTTTCTCTGGACCATCTTCAAACCCAGTGTCTCCTTATGAAGACACCCGTGCCCCCAGGCTGTTGAGCAAATGTATCCCTGAGCGGCTCAGCATGCTGCGCTGGGGATGTATTGCGAGCGTGCTGCAGGCTGACTGTATCAGCCACTCTTTTCCAGGAGACCAATTGCAAGAGCTGGTTGCATTCCACCGCCTGGCTACAGTCTACTATTTTCTGCATATGTATGAGATGGCAGAAGATTGCTACCTGAAGACACTTGCCTTGCGTCCCCCCTTTCTGCAGTGCTCTGGAGAGGCCCTGTACTACTCCAAGGTGTATTGCCACCTTGGCAACCTGACCCTGCACAAACTGAAGGTAGGAGACCTCTTTCCATGATGCTGTGTTGAGCACTCTGGTCTTGATGGAGAGCTGGAGGTGGAGTATCACATCTCCTGGCAGAATAGCCACACATGTAGACAGCTGTGTCCTGTGACTCTCCATCCTACCTGCAGCTTTAGAATAAACATGCACAATGCTGGCACAACCAGGTTTTGAAGGGGGAAAGGCAATTTGGAAAGAAGTGCTGGCACTTAGCTGCAACTATATAGAGCCCATTTCAACGAAGTCAGTTGTCACTGGGTTCTGCCTGGAACCACCAGGCTCTGCTCCAGCTCCCTTATACCCTGTGACCTTCAATTAAACCACTTCCTAATGCCTGCCCTGTCCTTTATGGTTAGGATGAACAGGATGCAGCAGCTTACTTCCTCCTGGCCCTCGCTGCAGCAACCGAGCTGGGAGACCAGGAGTTGCAAGGCCTCATTCATGCCAAGCTGAGTGACATCCCCGGTGCCCCGCGGGGGTCCGAGGGCACACCGAGCTGTGCCATGTACCGGCCCAGGTGGCTGAGCGAAGGTGGCCACATCGTCTGACGGACCCGCTACCCCGGGGACTCCAGTGCGAGCCATCAAGCAGCGTCATGCCATGCCGCTGGCAGGGGTCCATGGGCTCTCCAGAACAACCGGCCCAGGAGAGGTCCTGCGCCGCATCCTAAGGAGATGGCAGCGTTTGGTCTTCTTGTCCCCGACAGCCAAGGGACCAAGCACTTGGGACTCTGCCCTCATTTTTCAGGAGCAGGGCTGTGCACCACAGCCCAGGTGGCACATCAAGGCTGGGCATCTGGGCAGGATGAGGCCCTGGCAGCAGTGCTGGAGCGTGCGGTGCAGCGGGGCTGAGCAACAGATGGCATTTCAGGAGCGAGGCTGCACTGCCCGGGATGGGGACAGAAGACTGCTGCCATGTGCCTGCCTGTCCCCCCCAGCTGCCACTCATACCTCAGGTCCCATGGGGCAGCTCAGCCCAACCCAAATGTGTTTTAACTTGAATAGCAACTCCCTTATTTATTCCTATCTGGTTTCTGTCCTGTCTGCTCTGCGGAGGTATGTGACCCATACCTCTGCAGAGCCCGGGGCTTCTTTGGTACAAAGCACCACCAAAGCTTTTGGCAGTGAGAGGCAGAATTAGGGAAAGGAGGAGAAATGAAAGGGGTTGGTCAAGCCTCGCCTGGGGATGAGCCCCGTATGCAGGTGGGCAGCTGCTCAGGGGGATGCAGATCCTACCCTCACTCCAGCCCTGCCGTACAGCCTCAGCTCTGGTACTGGAGAAGCTGGGGTGGCCTCTTCTGCCCCACAGCCCATGTTCACTTTCAGCACCTTGAGCATGAGCACGGGAAAAGACCCATCAGTCCCGATCCGGCTCAGGCTTTGCAGCCCGGCACCCTCCCCAGCCTCTCTTCTGCAGGCTGCAGAGGCCCGCGGGACGCAGGAGCACTGGGGAGCGGACAGCGAGGCTGGGCACACTGGCCTGCGCTGTGGCACATATCCAACCTCCTGGGCAGGGGTGCTGATGGGGTGCAGCGGGACTTTTGGCTGGGAGAGGCAGCTGCACTGCCTTTGCATGGGCCATTGGCAGCCCAAGAAGAAGCCAGCCGCCTGGCAGGCAGCAGGCTGTCTTCAAGTGCCCTGAGCTACATGGCTGGAGGAGAAGCAAAAACTCCTCTGTGGAGCAAGCCGGGGGAGCAGGAGGCATCAAGGAGGCTTCTCCTGAGAGCTGCTGCCCAGCACCGGGAGTGGCACGCAGCTCTCCCCCACAGCCTGTCTCACCACCAGAGAGCAATAAATACCCATGTTTGCAGCTTCACGTGGGCGAGAGCCGCTTCCTGGCTAATACCGACCTCGGTTTTCAGTCTGGACTGGTGCAGAATGAAGAATGAGCAGTTTTTCCAGCTCATCTCTTTGCTCTGACAACCAGTGGCCAGACACCCAGCTGGGGCTTCACAGGGAGACCCTGTTGCAAGTCCTTCCCCCTCCCTGATGTGCTCCACTACTTGGAAGTGCTAAATGCAGAACATTTATTTCCTTGCTGTTCTTTACAAATGCTGAGTTCATTTTCCCCTTCTAATCCCTGCAAGGCATCTGTCATCGGGGCAATGGATAGTTTACTGCTTGTTTACCAAGCATTCCTGGAATGCCATTAGAGGAGCTTCAGTCCTAAGCTCAGAGGAGGTAAATCTTCTTCCCGTTTGAAATACAGCAAGCTCAGGGGAGAACCTGTCCCCAAAACCTTCCTGCCTCACTCCATGGGGCTGCCTGTTCTCAGTTCAGGTGGCTGGTGCTCACCATGCTAGGGCAGGATCTTTTCAGGAGTTTTTCAGGTCAGCTTTCATACACAGGGAAAAGCACAGTCTCACATCTTCATAGCAGAAGGCAGGTCGACGACTGGACATCAGGCTATCGAGGGTGGGGGAGAGAGGGAAGCTTTGACGGCTCTGGAAGACTTGAGAGTCCATGTGGTGCAGAAGTGCCGTGCCCTGGCACCAAGGTCTCCACCCATCTCTCCTCCTGCCTGCCCCCAGCACCTCACTTAGGGATGCTCCCCAACCCTGCTGCACCCCGCCAGCCTGGTCCTCAGTAGTGCCCTTTGGGTCCTTGAGATGAGGTCCAAGGCCACCACAAGGCTGCTGCCCAGGCATCCCAGCGGGGCTTTTGTTACCAGTGGTTGTAGTGGCTGGTGCTGCACTGCTGGCCAGGCTCTGTACTTGGAGGCTGGAATGTGGGTGGCTGTGCCTTTATCTATGGCAGAGACCCCAGACCCACACCGGTGGTCAGTGGCTGTTGTGGTTCTTGTCAAAGTTAAGCCCCGTGGAGGATGAATCATGCAGAGAGCATCCCCACTAAAATATCCCTTCCAGAGCCAAAAGCCGAGGTTGTTCTGCCTAGCACCAGTGAGAAAAAATGGGCTTTGTTTAAACATAGAGGGTCAGCGTCTCAGCTGGTCTAAATCAGCTAAGCTCCATGAAGTCAAACAGAGATGTTCTGATTTGCAGGGACTGTGGATCTGGCCCATGGTTTTTAACCAAATGTGTCCTCTTTAAATCGCAGCAAACAAATTTGTGGTGCCTGGGAGAAAAAAAAGACTTGCTCCTTGGGAATGTCCCATAAAACATCATTTCCCCTCTCCCTCGTCCGCCCGCCCGCTCCCACACACTGTGACAAAGCTGGGCTGTTTTCCTAGTGCGATGAGAGGTCAGGGTGGCCAGGGCTAATTAAACTCATAATAATACTTGGAAATACAGTGAAACTTGGAGTGGTCAGTCGAGCGTACCAGCTCCTGGGCCTGTGCCTGAGGGAGGGTGAGGATACCATGTCCCTCCAGCCGCCAGTACAGTTTTGTGGAGAGAAATATGCTTTGAGGACTTTGTGCCAGAGGAGGTCACCAGGTGAGGCTCAGGCCCTGGGGCAGCCAGGCTGAGGGTTATTGTCCTCTACTCCTTCCTGGGTGGGGGGGGAATATTGTCCATCATTCCCAGGGCACAGTGACTGGGAGCTGTCTGTCTTTTAGACACAGCTGGGAACACCCATGTGTACATGTAGGGAGGGAGCACAGGGACCACATAAGGGGTACGCACCCCGAGGTGCTGCAGGGTGCAGAGCCTGGCCAGAGCTGTGATGTTGCTCTAAGAGAAGGTTGGAAGAGCAGGACTGTAGAAACACAGGCGGTATTTATCCTACTGTGGTAGGCATTGGCCACCAGTGTCCAGCCCTCCTTCACCAGCACTAATGTCAGCCCAAACAGATGGAGGAAGAAATAGGGGAAAAGGAAAGGATGGATCAAGTCTCCTCTTACGCCAGGTGTCATTATCTTGCTGTGGCTTGTGACTTATTTCTGAGCTGCATGTGACTGTCTGCTCCGTGCTAGTCCCAGGAGTTTTCCTTCCTTCAGTCCTCAGCCAGCTGAGCTGGAAATAGCACTGATGGGGACCATGTGCAGCAGCATGTGCCTTCACACGGATGCTAAAAGCAGCACCTTCCTTTCCAGCACTTCCAAAGGGTGAAGGGTGCTGTAGGAACCTCCTTGCTTTGGCTTCGGTGCCTCTGCATGCCGATGTCTGGACCTGGTGCCAACCCGTCTCACTCCGATCTTTCACCAGTGCAACGCTCCGGGCACCAGTGCTACCACTTCTGACATAAGCCCACCTAAGAGCCAACACTGGCACTCTGACCCCATTTTTGTTTAATGCCTCAGGGGGCCAATTAAGGCCTGGAATAAAGAGGGACTGGATTTCTTTAACATATGTTCATTCTTGGATAGTGGAAATACCATGACAAGAATAATTCTTGGATCATCTTAGCTCCGGTGTTAGCCTCCCGAGGCATTAGGAAAAAGGAAGCGCTGATAACTGTAAATACGGATATGGACAGAAGTGTAGAGATAGCTAGATTTATTTGGGTTTACACGGAAACTACTCTTTCCTGCAGAAATACAACACCCAAAAATAATAATAATTATCAGCAGACATCTTTCATCATTCCTTCACTGCACAGTGCTGCAAATCTTCACTGGGCCTGTGCTGGACGGAGGCTGAGCTGGATGGAGGGACCTTCCTATTCCCATCTGTACCATACAGCTCCAACCCAGCCTTTTTCCACTCCATGCCTCAGATTCCGTGGGTTAAATGAGAGGGAGAAATCCTCTCTAAGTACTGTCAAAGCCTGGCAGCTGGGCAGGGAAAATGCATGCTGCTTGGGAGGGAAGTCTGAATTTTGGTGGTGTGCTGCGCAGATCTAGGGTGTGGGTGGGAGCCACCTCTCCCATCCCTAGGACCTGCACCTGGGCCTCCCCTTAACCACAGTAAACAACCAGAGCCGATGCTGCTGCACCACCCCTGCTCAAAGCACACTGTTGCAGTGCAGAGCTGTCCTGGAGTTCAGTGCCGAGGTTTTGTAGCTGGTGCCCTAGGATGTCACATCATTTATCCACCTCTATTGGCCTTGGCCTTTGGCAGAGGCTGCCCTCCAGCACAGCCTGCGTCTGCTGGAGGCTCATCGGTGATGTGGAGGAGCAGGGAGTCTGAGGCAGAGGTAAACCTGAGCTCATCTTATCTCAGAGGTGGCTTGTCCTCTCCAGCCAGCATATTCCTCTGTTGCTTGGAACAGTAATGATAAGTTGGTAAACACCAGCTGTTCTGCTAAGCAGAAGTGGGTGAAGTATGTAAAATGGGCAATTTAGATTAAAAATCATTTATTTTCAGAGCAACCTGGGTTTTTGTTCAGTAATAATTGGGATCATAAATATGTATGCCAGGAGGTGTGTTGGAGGTTGATGCTGGGAGGCTGAGCAACAGCCAAGAGTCACTAACTGTAACTGCATGTGCTTAAATAACCCTTCCCTTCCCTGCACTGTGGTAAGGCAGGCAGCAGCACAATGCAGCCTGTCTGCGTGGGCTGAGATGGGGGCCTACGTCTGCACTGCTGGTGCCCCTGCCCTGGGAGCTTGCCATGTCCCTGGGGGAGGGGAGAAGCAAAACCAAAAAGGGAGGAAGGACAGAGCAGCTGGGAAGTGGCCAATGACTGTGGACAGGGAATAATGAGGCCAGATGTAAAAAAATTCTGAGCTGAGATTAAATACTTGTGCTGAGATGGCATCAGGCATGGGTCAGCCCTGGAGCTGTCATCTCTGCTGTCACTGGCCACAGGGCACACAGGTATCACCAGGACTTACCAGCACTGATCTCCAGAGTTGCTTT
>NW_008824283.1:1829184-1847524 GCF_000699105.1 Pygoscelis adeliae | reverse complement strand
TGATGGGAGACCAGTGCCAGATGCTGTGCTGGGCTTTGCCAGGGAAAACATCTCTCTCGGACTGGAGAGGGCAGAGAGAGTGAACTGGTAAACATGGTGCAGAAAACTTTATCTCTTCCAAGTGTACAGCTGGTAGAGACCATGTGTGCTAGTGACAGGCACACATGGAAGGGCAACTGTCTCTCCTGGGTACCAGTTGATGGGCAAAGAGCTCCATGTTCCTGTCTTGTCCCAGTTGTGCAGACAAATGCAATGGTGCCAGGGTGCACTAAGGGTCCCAGCTAAGCTGCTTATAGCTCCCCAGCTCCTGCAGGCTGCCTGAACAGCTACGGCTCCTCCGAGAGGGAAATGCTGGCAGGAAACCTGTCAGCAAGAGGCTCCCCTCACCGCAGCACTGGAGACAAGTGTAGGAAACAGCACAAGTGCCAACAATTCCTGTCACACTATAGGAGAGAGGGAAAAAAAAAAGAACTCTGTATTTGGCTGCCGTGAAGGCTGTTGGGATACAGTCCAGGAATCAGGATGAATACAAAGAAATGAGCCCCTGAGCACCAGACGGTTTCTGAGAAAGGGAGAATAAATTCTTACATAACAAAATTCCCTTTGTGCACTGGTTATGGGGTAGTTGTTTTATTTTTCTGTTTTGTTTTGGGTTTTTTTCTTTCTTTCGCACCTGCTCTGTCGGTGGTGTTGGGGCCACACAAGAATGCATAAACATACGTCGATCGGTGCATAGGGAGCAACGGCTGCAGCATTTACGTCCTGACTCTAAGGTTTAATTCTGCCTGGGATACCTTCAGTTCCTTGCAGCTGGTTTTTGAATTGCAGCATGACTTTTTCCTACCGCTGTCCAAGATTTAAACCATGCTTGATCCCAAAGTGTTAGTACAATATTAATAAGGCAAAAAAACCCCCTTGCTCCAGTGCTTTGGGAAGGATTTGCAGAAGTTCCTATATGACTCCGGTGTGTCAGGCTTGTGTTCTTCTGGAGTGTCTTCCAGACTTCCCTAACCTATCAGCTGGGCTTTCTCATCTTGTCCATCTCATGATCTGACAGAATAATAAACTGTGTGCTCTGGTGGTGCCTACCCCTGGGACAGACCATGCCGGAGCACCACTGAGGTGCAAGGCACCTGCAGGGATGCTGTGTATCCCTGGGTAGCCAAACTTGGCAGAAGCGTCATTGCCTTCTGAGTCATCTTTCTGTCCTCTGAGTCTGCATCATCTTATGTCTATTTTGGAAGCTATTTGATACTCCAGAAGCTCTGGTCTTTGGGGATGACAGGACCTGCTTTGTACCTGGCTTCTTCTGCAGAGTAGGGTTTGTGAGTCTGTCTTGCCTTCTGTCAGTCCTTTATCAGCTCTGTTTTCCTTCTGTGTCCTGCTGATTTGTTTTCCTTCTGTGTCCTTCTGAACTCCTCCTTAAAGTGCCTTTGTCTGGGATTGACATCTTTTCCTCTTAAATCTCCTTGATGCTGTCTTGATAAACTAGTAGACAGGAGCACTTGCCGGTCTTAGTGTGGTTTGTTCTCAGATACTTTCCAAACCTGCCTTGAAAACTGGCAGATAACTACTCTTTTGATGCCCTCCTGTGCTCTCAGATTTCATCTCAGATTGGAAATATCTTGATCTTGTTTATCTGTTGTATTTTCATGCAGAAGGATACAATGGATAAAGAGACACTTAGGCAAGAGTGTCTATTAGATACTTTACAGATCATAATAGTCTCTGAAGGGACATTTGGTGATTTGCATTTGCTTTTTGGCAGGAAGGCTGTTGCCTTTGGAAGTCAGCAGGTGTCCCTTCGATGGTGCCACAGTTGCTGAAAATTTCATCTTGCTTTTGTCCAAGCTGAAACCGGCCCCTGCCTCTCCTTGAAGACCTAAGCCGGGGCTGTGAAGGGTGGTGTTTCAGTGCCTTACCCCAGAATGTCATCTGCTGTGATGTTGTCCTGTCAGCCTGGCATGCTGCTGACAGCCCGTTCTTCCACTTGCATTTTAACTCAGGGTTGTGACTGTCTACATCTGGCTGGTGGAGAAGGAAAATGTCACATGAAGGACTGAGAATGGCTGATGGGCTCTGCCTTGTTGGTGGAGAGGCTTCTCTTCCAATTTACTCTGTTCCCTCCCTTATTTTTAGTTCCAGTGCAGTAGATCTTCCCTGGGCAGATCCTGCACTGCATGAACCATACCTTTCTTTTTATTGGTACCACTTCTGTAAGACTGCCCCTCCTGGAAATCCATCTTGGGTACTTTACTCTGTGTTAGTAGAGGCGTGTCACAACACATCACTTGCATTAGGGACTTCCTTGTGTTTTTCTTCTGCCTCTAATGCACAAAGACTTTCTCTGAGGTTTGGTGGCACTGGATTTGTGAGCTGGTGGTATTGTCTGCGCTAACCGAAGTCTCCAGCTGCATTGCTTCCCATGGTGGTGTGGGAACTCCCACCCTGCAGCTCACGCTGTAGTTGTGCCAGCATAGACACTTCAGTGTGGCTTTGCCTGCTTGGGCTGTGCTGTCTCCACTTCCAGAGCTCTGAGGAGATTTCTATTCACTCACAAATCCCCTGATGTCCTGGAGCCATTCTGACACCGAGTTTGAGGTTGATCTGCACGCAGCTGCCTTGCTTTGACTGAGTTACTCTGGGCACTCATTTCTCTGCAAATTCGCACTACCTGCAGTGTCACCCATGGGCATAATCTGAAACCCTCAGTCATGGCTTTGACAGGATGGCTCCTTCCCTTGCTTTCTGCTCTGCAAGCTTTAGGATAACAATTTCTCTTGCCATGGTGACTGTACAGGAACCATATGCACGTCATTTTCCATTGTCATGTTTTACCCGCACCACCCACAGACCTTTCTTTGCGGTTATCTTTCTCTTCTGCTTTTTATCTCTGCATATTCTCTTGAATGTGTTTTGGTTTTTTCTCTCTTATTTCCTTTGCTGGACTGTGGAATATTGCTGAGCCTGCTTCACTCGCCCAGCAAGCCTGCCCCTAGGTGCCCTTTCTCAGACAAGCTCCGTCTTCCCATCCTGTAGTGAACAAACACAGCCCTGAAGGCTGGATTATCTTACAGATCAGGTGCTTTGTGAACTTCATCCATAAACAAATTTGTTGTCTTCCAGGCTCACAACTGGATGTTGTTTTCCTGGATCACAACTGTTGATAAGGTGCTGCTCATTGATGCTGATTTCTAGCAGTCACAAAGCCTTTCCCATGCCTACCTGTCACTTCTGCAGGTGGGTTCCTGCAGGGGTTTTCCAGAGCCGCTAGCAGCATATGTATGTGCAGCCTCTGCCTGTTTCTCCTGGTAACGCTGCTGCTCTGGCTTCATAACCCTCTCCCAGCCAGCCTTGCTGCAGTTTGGCTGCCTCCCCATTGTACTCTGAAGAATTCCCCGTTGCTAAACACTTCCCTTCTCCTGTCAAAAGGCTTGGGGCCTGGAAGCTGGTGTGCTGCTGTGCACATTGTTTTCTGGGTGCCATTGGTTTGTTTTCTGTTTGCCTTGCTGGATTACTTGGCTCTGATTGCCTGTGCCTGCGGGAGCCAGCTTGTCTCTGTGCCCCTGTAGGTGCTTCAGCCAAAGAAGCAGGTAAGTGGCATGGCACGGCTGTGAGCACTCCTCTCCATGCTTTTGGCCAGCTCTGCCCTTGGGATAATGTGACTGCATGCATGCGGCTCTGGACCCACTCGCTAAGCTCTGCTGAGAGGCAGAAGCCGTTTGCTTGTCTATGGGTGCCAGGTTAAGATGGCCTCCCTGCCTGTGGCTGGTGCTTGCCACAGCAAGCTTGTGGTGGCCCAGCACACAGCACAAACCCATGCTTCCCTCCTTGCCTCCTGCTCCAGGTCCTCCAATGCTGCCTGGAAGTACTAGTCCCTGCCAGTCTCTACAGTCCCAGGTATTGCCTTTATTGCTTGAGCATCCTAATGGGCCATGGGGTAGCTGCCAGTGCACCATTGGCGAGCTTCAGTGCTCGGTCCAGGGCAAGGCACCGAGGAAGCTGCAGGTGCTGATTCCTATTTCGCAGTCACATATCTACCACATGTATGCTGCTGCAGGGGCCTGGATTTGCTTGATTTGGCCATCTGAAACGCCAGTATCTGGGCTTTCCCAGGGCTGCAGAAGGCTCGGAGGTTATGGTGCTGGGCACCAGCAGCCAAGAGCAGGGTGAAGCACTACCTGGCCCGGGCAGTGCTGCTCTGATCCCTCATCAGCCTCCTGCTATTCTGGAACAAGTGTCCAAAGCAAAGGACACTGTGTAAATACCCATTCCCTGGACATTGTGTTTCTCCAAGGGGATTGCACTGCTTGAACTACAGGGAAGGGGAATCATTCATAGCTTGTCTGCAAGAGGACAAGGAGATGAAGATGTTCAGATGGCAGGTGAACATGTGGGAAATGATGGGAGGTGGGTCTGGGAGATTTGGGCCACAGGGGAGAGAGAAAATAGCAAAGAGAAATGCACATTTTTGGATGGCTGAGATTTTGCCAACACCCCCTCGCTCACGCCCATGTGAGTGCATGTG
The DNA here is from genome assembly GCF_000699105.1 of Pygoscelis adeliae. Taxonomy (NCBI): domain Eukaryota; kingdom Metazoa; phylum Chordata; class Aves; order Sphenisciformes; family Spheniscidae; genus Pygoscelis; species Pygoscelis adeliae. The sequence goes on along the minus strand of NW_008824283.1, from coordinate 1,842,996 downwards.
TGCAGGGCGTGTATGTGAGAGAGAGAGAAGATCAGGAATAATTAACAGCTCATTATTTCCTGCTCTCCAGGCTAAAGGCCATTACCTCGGGCAGCCTCACAGACACAGCTCCGCTCTCACAGGCATCCTGAACCCATCCCCTGCCAAACCACAGCTGCCATTCCTGTGTGATTGAGGAAAACGAGCCCTTTCCTTTCCCTTGCCTTCAAACAAGGGTGAGAGGCCTTGGCTGATGCAAAAATAAACATGAACCATGATCAGGACAAAGGCGAGTCACTGGGCCAGCTGCTGTTGTAAACAGTGCCTTTCCTCCCCTCCCCAGGCACCAGGCTTTCCTGGAGGTCCCCTCCGGCCCCTGCTAGCCTGGATGTTCTCCCTGCATCTGGCTTCCCTGCCTTGTTTTGGTGTCACTTTCCAAAAAGCTCACAGCTGGGCTGATGTGCAGAGTAGTGCTGTCCGGTATCTGTGTGAGAAGAGGATGAAGGCAGCAGAGAAGGGGAACTGGAGTCACTCTTCACTCCTGGGAGCTGCAGGGATTTGAAGTATTGCTCTGGCGTTCATCCACCCGCTACTGCAGCCGTTCCTGGACACCCCGCTCTTCAGGCTTGGGAGCAAAGCCCATCTATACCTATCATTGTGGTGAACTGCCTGGGAGGCGTACACTGAGCTGCTTGGCTCACTGGTAGCCCATTTGCACTGGGCTTTGGAGCAGATAATGTTCCTGCTCTGTCCCATCTTGCTCACAAGCAGCAGAAGAGGAGGAAGGGATGGTACGTGGAGAGAGATGCTGGCATGAAATCAAGTGCAAACAAGATGGAACATCTTTAGTGGGTAGATGCTTTGCAGCCTTCCTTTGGGATGGAAGATCCCTTGGTCAGCTCTCCAGTGGTGCTTCAGTGGAGAAAAGATGCAGCACAAGCCAATTCCAGAAGGCTGCAGGTAGCTGCCCTCAGTGTCATCCTGTGTCTGGGTGTTGGTACCTGCCTAGGATAGGGGATGAGCTGGCAAGCACACTGCCAGCATGGTGAATGACAGGGGACAGAGCTGTAGGTGACCACCTCATCACCTGGGGCTTCTTGTAGTGAGGCAAGTTGGCTGCTCTCAGCCCACAGTGGCCTGTAGATGCAGAGATGAGCTAACACTCAACTCACTTGGGAATGTAGCATGCAGCCAGCCTTGTCCCTTTCTCTTCTAAGAAGCATTAATTAAGCTGGATTTACTCAGCTAAGGGACACTTCGAGTCAAGACATGTCCAGGGTAACTGTTTATGCATTGCTTCTCACACAATTAGACAGCAATAAATGATAATCGTTATCAAGTTCTGACACTGAGATTGTGTAAACACTTAAATTGCCCTCTGGACCTCAAAAGACTCGTCCAGCCAGGCTTGGGGAGCTCCTCTGCTCCCACCGAGCCCAGACACTTGTGTCCTTGCCCCCGGTGAGCGGCCGGCAGTTTCTGATGGCAGAAGGCTGGTTGGAGTGGCTCTGCATCCCTGCCTGGCTTCCCACTGGGTGCACCTCCAAGGTTTTAAGCAGCTCAGAGCCTCACCCTGTGAGCAAGCAAGGGCCAGCCTCAATGGACTGTAGCATGTGCCGGGATGAATGCTGTAATTTATGCATATTTGTGTGCTAATATTGATAGAGACGGGCTTTGTTACGGATCTGAAAGCAGCAGGCACTGAACTGCAGCCCAAAACAAGATACAGCTGCTTCAGGAGATGTTCTTCAGGCTCCGATCTGCTGCGGACACGTGCAGACTGTGCATCACACTGTGACTGATCCACAGTGTTTCCCTGCTGCAAGGTAGAGTTTTCAAAGGTCTTGAAGGCAGGTGGTGCTCCAACAACCACTGGATTACAGCCTCAGCTATTGCCCTCATAGCACCTTTTACAATCCGAAATCTTTTCTCATTATTCCAGTTTTTATCAAGATTAATTCTGAAAGTTGTCACTCTGGGCTCCCCAAGACACTAACACATGTTCCCCTATTGGCCCTGGATCTCCTGGTTTAGCCTTTTAGAAAGACATCCAGTCCTGATTTTCAAAGCCTGCAAGTAACAGTGAATCACTCCATCCCTGTGCACGCTGTTCTGCTATTTAATTACTTACCCTGCTTCCTATTCTGAATTTGTCTAATTTCAATTTCCAGGCTCTGGATCTGCTACTCAGTTGAAGACCTTCTTATCATCACAAAGCTTTTTCCGAGCTGGCATTTATAGTCTGTAATCAAGTTACCCATCTGTCTTCTCATTTTCAAAGAAAATAGATTGAGTTTCTTTAATCTGTTACCACAAGTCCAGGTTGCCAGACCCTTTTTATTTTCTTATACATAGAGTGCACCTCGGCATGAGTTATAAGTGTCATATATGTGCCAAGAGAGCTTTTTAAGGAGAGGAGAGAGAACTTCTCTCCAAAACTGGCTGAATTTTGCAGTTCAGATAGGCATCACACTCGCTGGTTTTGATACTGGTCCCATATATTATTATATAGTTCTATTCTAGGACTAAATGTGTTTAATATTCACTTCCACAGATAAACAAACATGACTCTTCTCTGGCTGCCTTTAAGTTAGGCAAGATGATATGTTTATACTGCAAAACTCAGCCCCTGTCCTGAAGCTTTTACGATGTCATGTACGACAAGGTACAACCAGGGAAGCCATTTACACGGGCAGATGAAAAAGCACCAGGGGAAGCGGTGAGAGGGACGCCTGGGTACAGATGTCTGCTTCGTGCTTACGAAGATGGCTAAAGCCACTTCATGTTTTTAGAAGAATGAAAACAAGTGCTGACACAAGGCAAGCATCAGCCACAGGCACATTCAGACAGCCAAGGAGCAACGCAAGTCTGGGTACAGTAGGTGAATCTGAGCAGGCAACTGCGGCCGCGTGGGAGCCCTGTGCCTGGAGCCAGCCCGGGTCTCTCTCGGGGCGGGTGGCCAGTATCTCCTTCAGCTGCTCTCTGTGGGTGGGAATAGCTAGCTGAGATGGTTGGGCTGGGGGTACAGGGGCAGCAGCAGAGGAGGAGCAGGACACGGAGGGAGATGGCTGATGAGGCTGTGCATGGGGATGGTTTCAGAGGGCGAAGGACAGTTCGTACACCGGTTTCTTGGCTCTTGTTCTGTGACAGATCGGCCACGCCAGGCTCATAGGGATCACAGCTCCCAGGGACGTGCCACGAGTAGCCACAAACTCTTTATCGTTGCTCAGTGACCTGTGAACAATCCTGGCCATGACTGTACTTCCCACCCCCGCGGAGGCATCAGCTCTCAGCGGTTTGAGACCGCCAAAGAAATAATGAAATAGATTTTAAACCCAATCTGGGAAGTTCGAGTCTGTGGGAGGAGATTTCCCACAGCCCCTCGGTCCGTCCGTGTGCTGCCGGAGCAGGGCTGGGGTGTCTGTGCCTCAGTACCCCCACCTGGAGCTGCCTCCCTCCTGCCGTGCCGGACGGGGGCAGCAGGAGCAGCACGAGCGATACCCGGGCATTGGTTTACTTGGTTCATCATGAAACGAAACATTCAGACAGGCAGCTCCTGGGATAACCCTCCCTCTGCTTAATTTGTTCTCTTTCACAAGATCAATACAGAAAGGTTTGCTCTGAAGAGGCTATGCGTTTTCTGCATTTTTTTAGGGTGCAGGCAGGCTTTCACGGGAAGGCTGGGGTCTGCACCCAGTGGGTTGGCCCGGAGGATGGGTTTGTGAGGGACAGTGTCTAAAACTCAGAGGTTGCCTGAGAAAAACAAGAGCGGGGGCCGGTAGGCAGAAAGGCTGCACGTGGCCAGGCAGAAAGGGGTTACCATGGCAAGGAGCACTGGCTGCTCCGAAGCAGGGCTGTACTGGGTTGCCCTGGACTTCTTCCAGACAGAAGACCAAGCTGGAGCCTGTAGAAATCATTGGCCCCCACCAGAGCTGCTTTACATACAGGCATACATCAGCCGAATTTGTTAATTCAGTTTTAGTAAGACAATAATTGCATGTTTATAAAAAACAACAGATTTAAAAAAAATGACTGATATTCCGTGACTGCCCAGGAGACGTGGATTGATTTCCTGCTTGTCAGCCAATCTTTAATTATTACTATGCATCATTGTATTTAGTTTCATAAACAAGAGGCAATGAAAACCAGAGATTAACATTAGATACCTGTAACTTAATTTACATATAATAGCTTTATTTGCTCAAGGCCTGGAACATTCCAGGAGAGTTTTAGCCCACATCCTCGAGATATGAGCGCTCACGATAGCTCTACGGTGGCTTTAACAAAGTATGTGTCACACTGCCTTGAACAGAGGCAGACTCCCAGAGAAGCCAGCGATCTTCTCCCACCCCTCCTACCAACGTCTGCAGCGCCGGGCGCTCAGGGAGGCAGGAGCATCCCGGGGTTCAAGTGCCTTGAGCCTCTAATGAGGCATGCGTTATGCTCACTTTTAAAAGTGCTCATATTTCAGTGTGTATCAGCACATTCTCTCAGAAGGCTTGCCCCATGCCTGCTGCTTCGCAGGGCACCTGAGGGGAATGCCACACCGGAGTACTCGGTGGCCCTGTCATTTCTTGTGCGTGTCATGGCTCTGCAGCCATGTACCACAACCAGCCAGGGAAACACCGACTCTTGGCCCCACCCGCGCCGGAGGAGGACATGATCATATGTCTCGTTAGTTAATTAGAGGACAGAAGAGAAAGCGGCGGAAGTTGGAGAAGCCCTACAAAACACGTGTGAAAATGTCAAATGAGCTCAGAAAGCAAAGCCCAAGGTGCTTCCCTTTGTGAAAGCCACACTTTGGGCATCTTGTTCTTGTTGTTCAGGATGAACATGGAGCGCAGGCGGATGCTTGGGCCACGCCACGACAGCTCTGTTAGTGGAAAAATATGCTTAGCACAGCACCTTGCTGCTGCACCGTGCCCAGAGGGCACCTCGTGGCCAAGGGTGACTATCAGCAGCATGCCATGGCCCCGGCTTTCAGCAGGGACTCTCCTCACTGCAGAGCAGGGTGAAGGGAGCATGTCCGGAGAGTGTCCTGTGCTGGTACACTCCGGCTGCCTGGGGGCTAGCCTCCAGCTTTTGAGGGTGATTTCCAGCATTGCATCATTTTTACAGCACCGGCGCTGGTTGACACTGCCCTGGGGAAGCCGAGATGCCTGTTAGTCATGCGGTAGGTGATGACTGCTCTGCTCCTGTTTTGCCGTGAACCTTCTCTGCCAACCTGATCTCTTCTATCAATTTATTTACTGAACAAATGGCATTTCCCCAGCTCTGCAGTGATGCACACTCTCAGCCCCGTACCACAACCAGCCAGGGAAGCACTGACTCTTGGCCCCACCGGTGCTGGAGGAGGACATGAGGAGGTCCTCAGCCTCTGCCCAAGAGGCAGAGCAGGCAGCGCTGAATTTGCTCTGCCCAAATCAATTTGAAAAGTGAAAGACCTGAAAGTTCTACCAGTGCTCTCCTTCTGCAGCCCATGCCATGGGCATTGCGTACATCAGTGCTGTCCCAGGCTCGAGGGGGAAACGGGAAGGCAGGAGTAAGTCCTCCATTGCAAAATGCATACAGTGCTTTCTGGATTTTGCTTTGCCATGTGGCCTGCAATATTGATTTTTAAACCCCCTCTGCTGGTTATTTAGTTCTGAAATTGAGCAGTGTGCCTGTAAGCTCTAAATTTTAGGGAGTATATTGTACCTGACTAATTTTATGGTCTGCATTGCTTGCTATTAATTTAACAGCAAACCTCTGTGTTTGTCAGTTTTGATTCCTGGGGTACCATATAACTTCGTTTGTAAATTGATTTGTGCTTTCTGATACTTCAATAAACCCATTTGGTATAAACACAGCTCTTTATTTCCCTGCAAGTACGTGGTGAACAAGCAGAAACTGAGCACAAAAATAGACATTTATTTAACCAACAAGTATAACAAGGGGAGGGCAGCAGGAACAGGGCGGTCGGACCAGCAGTCTGCTGACAGCCTTTAAACAAGGTGCAGATTACAGTGCAAACTAACCAGCAATTTTATCTTCAGGCGGGACCTACTGAATGCAATATCCTGCTTATTCACTGTCTGCTGTGTGCAGGTGAGAGGTTTTTGGGCACCGCTGGCCTCCCCCAGCCTGGCACCCCAGCTCCCCAGGTGCACATTGCCCAAGATGCCCTGGTGTTTCCCAGCCCTGGCACCTCTCCGGGTGTGCAACACACCGGAGAGGGCAAGAGTGGGTGGTTGATCAGGGACCAACGGAAACCAAGCCAAAACGGAGTGGGCTCGGTCCCTCATCTCTGGGAGGTCACTGAGACTCCCTGTTCCTTCTCCCCACTGCACGTGTCCCTATTCTCAGTGCTTATTCTCTCCATCCCCTTCTCGTGCCTGATTTCTTACCAGCTTCACCGGCTGTGTATTGAGACCCCAGGTGCCACTGCCAATGTGGCATGAGAGGACAGGCATGGTTAATTTTAATTTCTTTTTTGCAAGCAACTTTTCCTCTGTGTTATCCTGCACGATGCCAAGGCCACAGCGTGGAGAGTTTGTTGTTCTCACCCTGCCTGCATTTCTTGGGGAGACGGGCTGCAGGTTGAGGCTCAGCCAGATGGCTGTGTGGCCACTACGGCATGTTCAGTGCACAAACGGCTCTTGAAAGCCAGCAGTAACTGCTAATTAAATTAATTTGATAGCTGACGTCCCAGCTCTAGGTGGTGGGTGATTCACAACAGGGCCCTTGTTAGCAGTATTGGCTCAGAAACCTTTTTCAGGCTGGGCACCATGTGAAACATTGATGAACACGGAGGAGAGACACGGCGTTCTCAGCCAGGAGAGGGGGTCCACCAAGGGCCATGCCTACAGGCTGGGGTACCTCCCCAGCGTCCTGGCAGGAGAAGGGGATGGAGTGGAGCACCATGTGATGGACAGATCTCCGGCTGAATCCCTGGGCCAGAACTGCTGCCCGGTGGCAGGCGGCCAGTGCCCACCACGGGAGCCAGGGAACCCGAGGCAACATGGACCAGCTACTGCAAAGCTGGGGGCACTCAGGCACTGGGGCTGATCACCGTGGGTGCCAACACGCCAGCACCTTCCTGGGAAAGACCAGGAGGAGGTGGACAACCATTCTGGAGGCTTTTAGCACCGAAGATGATGTCGTTCGCATGCATTTTTCTTCTACATTGTCTACACAAAGGAACTTGCAGGGAGAGCATCAAGTTTTGCTGACTGCATTGCTAAGGACTTTGGTATACGGGATGCAACATACAGCCTGCATGAGCAGCACCTGCAGAAAAAGCAAAGCAGCATCCTAACCAGAGCACCGAGGGCTAGGAGAAAACATGCTGAAAGCTGTAAAGACAGGGGGAATGTGGGTAAATGCCCTGATAAGTGGGACTACACTGCATCCATGCAGTAAGGTAGGCAGAGGAAAGGAAAAGTTGCAGAATAGTGAACTACAGGCAATGGAAACCACCTTTATAAGCTTCTTTTTAGTGTGCTAAATGGATAGACCTCCTTTTGTTTCTGCAAAGTGAGTCTTTAACATCTCCCTCGACAATCAGCAAAATGCATTTTTTGTAAATGTTCTCCTTTTGTCACTTCTTCTATTTTATAACCCATAAGCCAGTATAGAGGCGCACACTTTGATTACTCAATTCACTTTCTCTTTGAAGCTGTATGTTTTATTTCTTTTTTCCCCCCAGTTAATGAAGCTTACTTGTATGATTGCCGATTGTGAGATTAGAGAGCTAGAAAAGTTTTATTTCAAATAGCTGCCAATTGTCATTTAGACTTTTGTTACTTTTTTGTCCTCCCAGATCAATACTGTTCTTAACTATTTCAGACTGGAGAAATTTGTATGGAGAAAAGCCATACAAATATTCTATTTTCACAAAAGATATATGATTAGACCACCAGTTGCAAGTCACCTATCATTTTTATGTTAATGATTTGTCCAAAGGCACTTTCTTTTTCATTTCTGATACTTTTTTTCAGAAACAGAAACACCGGGAAGTGCTAGCTAAATTCAAACTTGACTTCTTGTATTGTAACACATTGGTTAATTTGGGGGGGTAAAGCATTTGGAAAAATATGGATAAAGAATTTGAAAACCAGTATAAAAAGTGAGTCCATTTCAATCCTCAGAAATAAAACAACATGTTTTCTGAGGGGTTTTTTTTGCACAAATCCATCTTCACTCTCCGCTGCAGGCACTGACAGTGACTGACTGGGAGATGTCTGTGTGGGAGAATGAAATTGCCCAAGCTGCGCCAAGTTAATGATGTCAAGTAAGACTTATTTATTTATTTTACTCTTTTCATTAGGCAACATGTTTTTTGTTTGGTTTTTTTTTTTCCCCCCCAAGTCTGAAATGCTGAGGGGAAGGAACTGTGCAGAGAAAAGGAAATCAAAGAAATCACGGAAGTCAGGACAGAAAACGGTTGGCTCCGGTCCCCATGTACTGCAAGGCAGCAGGGCAACGCCGTAGCCGTGCACCGTATTAGAGAGGGAAGAGATCTGGGGACTGTGGTGGAAAACTCTTGGAAGTCATCAGCAGCTCTGAACTGCTCACATCAGAACATGGTACCCAGCGCAGCCATGGCAGGGATACCTGCATCCATGGGGTGCAGGCAGGGAGCGCTGCCAGCTGGGCAGAGAACAGCCTCCTACACATTTTCAGTGCATTTTATCTCCCCTTTGGTTATCCCATAGCGGCACCTTCTCCCACCAGTGCAACCTCCTCCCTGTGGATGGCAGGCGATGCTTCTTCAGCCCAGGGAGAGATGGCAATCATGCCTGTTGTGGTCTGCCAGCGGGGTCATGGCTCGGGGGGTGGCTGCCGCCGGAGAGGGCTGAGCCATGCTTTCCTTCCAGTAGTACCGAGGTGAGCTCTTAATCGCGGCGGTCACCCACACCTGCCCTCTGCTGATGCAGCTCTTTGTCTACTTACATGTATTTCCAAAAAACATTCACAAAAGCTGCTCCATGGGAAGGAGGAGCTGGCAGGCTGCAGCATGGTGGTAATGCCAGTCGTTCCCCCGCAAAGCCCATGTCGGAATTGGAGGGCTCTTCTGCTCCCCCCATTAACACCCTTCGAATTAGACGCCGAAGCCGTAAGGCATGGTGGAGCCAAAGAGAAGCTGAACAGAGCAGGAAGCTCAAGTGGCTTCTTTAACAAAATGGCTCATTTTTCTTTGCAATTAATTGGCTGAATCCTGACAAAACCTGTTATTAATAGAGCACCCTCACCTTTTTAATCATCTAAATTGTTTGTAAAGCACTCCCAGAAACTGGAAATCACACCCTCTCCTCCGGCTCTTTTGTTCATTTCCATCTGGGGGAAATTCATGAGAATTCTTTAAAAAATTGTTGGCACCCCCAGAGCCAAAGGCAACAGGCCTCTCAAAATGTCCAGATAAAAAATGCTATAATGAATAACCACTGTCAAATGGCCAGGCAGAAAAGGAAAAATAGGACAGCAAACAAAACTAAACAAAAACTTAAGCAGTTTCCTGTTAAGCGAGAGCTGCAGCTATGAGTTCTGTGATTCACACACCAACACCCACCCACCACTGCTCTCTACCAAATGATTCAAGGCAGATTGCATCACTAATACCCTGGGACTTTCCTTTTGTCAGTGAAAAGATAGGGCTGAAGGCAGTTGGGATACTTTAAACCTACGAAGGCAACTTAAATTGTGAGAGTAAACTTGTCATCTTGCTCATTGCACAGTCCCACCAGGACAAGTCAGCAGGTCAAAGTCTGCCTTGAGTTACCTCCTTGCCACCATGGGGTGGGCAGCAGGTCCAGATACGGTAACTGCCTGATCTTGGAGCTCAGCCTGCAGGAGGATAGGGAGAGCATCACTTGGTCCTGCATGGTGGTGTGAATGTGATGTCTGTTATTAGCTAGAGCAGCAGTGGGAAGAGGAATAGAAAACAACCTGTGTGTTGGGCTCTCCTACACAACGGCGCAGCCTGGGTCTACATTTGGCAAAGAACAGCCTCCTACATATTTTCAGTGCACTTTTTCTCCCTGCATTCAGCTGACAGGCTGTGGAGACCCTTCCCCAGTGGTCCATGTCCTCTGTCACCACCCCCTTGTATGGGCCATGGCGGGAGCGGGCTTTGCAGCATTCGGGCTGCACTTGCAATGGCTGCATCAATATTCATCTCTTTGTAAACATAAACTGCCCCTGCTGCTCGGAGTTGCTTCAGATTATTCATATCGATTCAGCACTGTTAATGATTAAATACAATGTTCTTCAAGGTGTGCATTTAACAGGAAAGCTTGATTGGATTTACCGTTTTGAGGTTGGGTGGGTTGTTTTCAGTTACATTGCTCGTCTTGTTTTTTTTTTTTTTGCCTTGTGGAACATCGTGTCATTTTGCAAATGAAGAATTACCCTCTTGCCTTTTAATAAAAACTTCCATCTCTGAAGGATTCACATCCTCCTGCTTAATCAGACAACTGATATATTGCATGCCCCACCGTCATCTCCTGGGCCCTCTCCCCCACAGCCATCACAAGCAGAGCAGCTCCTGCAGGTCCAGCAGGCTGAGCCGACTGTGCCCAGAAACCACAGGCTGGAGGACAGGGGGCACAACAGGTCCCAGCGAAGGCAGACGATTGCAAATTACCTATCTGTGGATGGCATCCCTAGGGCTCCCTCGGATAGGCAGAATAACAGTTGCAGAACCTGGTGCTTGTCCTGGAGAGAACTTCATGCCTTTACAGAGGAAGTCAGAAGAGAAAACGCAGAATGAGGTGATTTAGTTGATGTTGTAAACAGCCTCTTGGCAGTGCTGGGAAGAAATCCCCCAAACTCCAGTGCCACGCACTGTGCAGTTTTGCCTTCCAATAGTTCATCAGCAGTCCACCCATCCAAACACTGTCCATCCCTCACAGAGTCCCAGCCTCCACAGGAAACGTCCAGACTTAAATCTGAAGGAGGAACATGTTTCCATGTAGGACCAGCAGGATACAATCGCTGCACATATTTGGGGCAGTAGCTATGGTGAACCAGGGCATAGTTTTACTGAGAGCTGTCATTGTATTTGTTGCTCATCTTGTCTTTAAGTGAGACAGCACAACCACACAAGTTAAGAAAGGAAAAACAAGGAGAGAACACAACAGTGAAATTGCTGAGTTGCTACTTGTTAGTGACACTTCAAAAAGAAGATGTGAAATCAAAGATTCAGTAAAAAAATCCCTGACCTGACAAAGCACAGAAACCCTATGAGAAGCAGCAGAGGGAAAACAGATTGCAACTCAGCAAGATCGGTCCCTCGCAGGCAGCAGCAGAGACCAGCATTTCCTGGGGCTCCCTGATCAGGAAGGATTGGAGGTGTGCCCGCGTTGGGATGGGGGCACACCGCACGCTTGCCCCAGCCCAACGCTACGTGCATTAGCAGTAGGATGATTGCTGTGCGCGCGTGGGCATGTTTCTGCGCCTCATAGAAGATGGACAAATAAAAGTGACCCAGAGGTCCAGGGTTACATCTGGTTAGACTCAATGAGATGAAATCCATTTTGGGATCTCTAATGGCCCTCGCTCAGTGGTGTCACACTGGAGCCAGGATATTAAGGGCACCTGTCAGGGCTATTTTAGGAAACAGAGGCCTCCTGCCTGGTGCCTCCCTCCCCTCTGCACTGAGCTCACATCGTGTCAAATGAGGTCTCCTGGAGCAGGGCACATGGAAAGTTGTGGTTTTAGTGGAAAGCCTGGATGAGAAAGTGGCTTTCTGAGCCCCCTTGTCACACACAGCTCCAGCCTGGACTCTGTGGGTTTATTTTTGGCATCCTCTGTGCAACTTCCACCTGCAGGTTTTGGACCCAGCTGCACACCTTGAGCTTTGCCCATCCCCAGGGACAGGAGGAGGGTTAGGGCTTCTCCTGGAGAGCTGCCTTGTGAAGCTGAGCTCTTATCTTCTCCCACAGGGAGAGCCAGCCAGGGTGAGAAGGGAAATAAGTTCAACGTCTACACATGGAGACTTCTCTCAATGCAGTGAAATAGCTTGTGGTTATACACAAACAGGCCAAAGCACCTGGGTTCTGACCTGCCAAAGTGCAATGTTTTGAGTTTCAGATGTGGGTCTTGATGTCAAGCCTGCTGAGAGGCTGAAACATCTAAGCCTTCATGCCCTGGGGGGTCTAGCCTGGCTCTGACCTACCACGCCAGGATAAAGGCAGCAGTGACTGGGTTTACTCTTCCACAGAGCTATTTCTGGAACTACCTCACCTTTTCTCTTCTTAATTACTGCCATAGGTTACAGTTCCCCTGGTTTCGAACAGCATGAGCTAAGCTGACCTCAGACACCTCTACATGGGCAGTTGGGCTTTGGATCCAGCAAAGCCTGCCCCTACAGAGCCAGCAGTGGTTGGGAGCGCTGCAGATGCAGCATGCTTTGCTTGATCCAGGATAACATGGGGAAAAACACATAACAGAGGGACAGAATGTGTTTTAAAACAGAGACTACAAGGCAAACATGTTAAGCGCTCTGTATGCAAAAGCAGGAGGAATCCTTCCAGCTCAAGAAAGATCCTGCTGTGATTTGCGTGTGAAATAAACTCTTGGTGAAGGAAAGTAGGTGTACAATTTCTCATCAAATGAGTGGATCAGGCTGCCAAGAACACACTTTTTGAAGTTATGTTGCAATTAATTCAATTTAATGTCAGAGCCTCTTTTTTTGTTTTTGTCCCATTATCTCCTCCAAGGCTTCATCAGATTCAACTTTCTCTTTAGAAATTCTGCTTCCCAGCACAGTGGAAGTCACCACTTCATTTAGGAGACACCTGACCAGCTCAGTTAACCCTGAATATGGTCACTGCTATGCCATGAGCTAGGTTTGGATATATTATCCACCTTTTGCTTTCAGCCACTATCATTGTAATCGCAAATTCAGGCTTTTTCTTCTCTCAGACTAGATCACAGAGAAGATGCTCCAGGGAGCTTTGTATGCCAAGGAGTGGGATTTTTCAAAACCACTAGCGGTTTTGGATAGGGAACTCAAGACCATAGCCAGTCACACACTGATGATTCAGTAACAAAGCTACTCCCAGGGACGGCTTGATTGATGAGGGGTCTGATGGAGTCCTCTCTACCAGCAAGTGCATCTCCAACCACTTAGCATAGTGCTGCTGAGCCTGGTTTTCAGCTCTCTTTAAAGGCATCTGGAGATGAGCAGGCAAATGAAAGCACCCAGAAATCCCAGGGGGGGAATAATCTGATTTTCTTCCAAACAATTAACTCTCATATTGGCAGCAGTGGAATCCTCCCAGTTTCTCCCACCCTACCTTCCTTCCCCTCTCCAAGCTCACCTTCTCTGAAGGACTGAGGAACACCAGAACAACCATCACAGCCAGCATGAGCTCTACAAACACCAGCAGTAGGTATATTCCTACAACATCCCCTACTCCAGACATGCAAAAAGCAAAGACAAACCCTTGCTTCTCAGATCACCCTATCCCTACAGCATCTCCCTCCCTCAAGCCTTTTCCTCTTAGCTGGATTTAAGAGCTCCCCCATTAGCAATTCTCTTTTACCCACCTGCAGAGCTACTTTAGAAAACAGAGCACCAGCTCCTATTTCCTCCACAACATACCCACAACCCACAAAACTTAGAGCTGTAGATTAAGACCAGCTGTGGAGAGTTTAAAGACTCATCTGTGCATGAGTGGCTGCTGGCAGGAATGGAGGGAAGGCAGCACCAGCTGCCCGAGTATAAAGCCTTGGTTTGCTTCTAATACTGCTTGGCTGGGGAGCTGCTCGGTGACCTGAGCTGTAGGGTTATAGCTGAGGAAGTTTGTTTTTCTCTATCTTTTGTCAGAGCTGCTCATGTCTGTATCT
>NW_008824283.1:1818017-1828874 GCF_000699105.1 Pygoscelis adeliae | reverse complement strand
TTCCCATGCTGCTGGTGACCCTGTGCTCTTGGGGAGCTGCTCTCTAACCAGCTGGCTGCAGGCAGGAGCAAGGCTGAGCCCTGTGGCCAGGGTGCTTGCTGTATTCTGCAAACTCCATTGCATAGCCAGGCAGGAGGTGCTGGCTCTCCTCTGACCCTTCTTCTGGGTTTCATATGCTGACCTAATCATTAGGGTATCTTTGTGGCTGGTGTTGCTTCAGGAAACAAATCTCTCTGGAGATTTCTGCTTGGAGAGGTCTGCCCCCATCCCAGCTGCTGTGGAGGAGCCTTCGTGAGCCCCTGTCATGGGGGGAATGACCACTTACATGGATTTAATTTAGTTATGGGGAGGGTTGAAAGACCTGTGGTTCAGTTCCTAATGTAGTAAATGATCCTCTTGCTTAAAAAGTCTGTTGCATCAGCAGAAGCATTTTATGTTGCTGAAGGCTGCGCTAATCACTAAAAGACAGAAATATATCTTCCACTGAAATTTATCCCTGCACTTGAGCAGAGGATACAGATACATCTCAACCCTCTGCATTCAGGGCTAGAAGGAAATTTCCCACTCGGAACTCCTGTTGGTTTTCCTTGCTTTGGCATTGAAACCATTGAGAGTGGAGGGAAATGGAAGAAAACAGGGAGATCCATATGGGTGAACCTTGAGCTTTGTCCATCTGTTTCTGGCAGAAAGCAGCAGGGCTCTTTGCTGAGTCTCCTGTCCCTTTGCAGTCATCACCCGAGCTGTGTGTGGGTGGGGAGGACTGAGCACCTCTGCCCGTGCCGCTGCTGTTCCTCTCCGGGCTGTAATCCCCTGCTACCTGCCCCAAGCACAGGAGGGACCAGGTTTCAGCAGATGAAGGTTACAGGCAGGCGTGAAGGGCACTTCTGTCATCAGACAGACATCTGCCCACAGCCGGACAGAGTCAGGGAGCCTCCTCCAGCAGGCACTGCCCTGGAGAGATTAACCCCAAAAAGGGGATGGAAAAACAGCCCTGACATGAACTTGCATTCCCTGCTAGCGAGTCTGGAGGGAAATTCAGACACAGGTGCAGGACCTGGTGAGTCAGGCTCCTTTTTCTCCCCTTTAATAATACCACCCCAAGAAGTGTCCCTGGGAGCTGGGGCTGGGTTACGTGAGGTCGTGGGGGAGCCTGAGCAGGGGAGGTTTCCATGAAAAAGCAGAGCTTTAGGAACTCTGGAGGGCCTGGCTGTGTCTCAGCCCTGTGGGGGCTGGAGTGATGTTGGATTTACACCTCTGTAAATGAGAGGTGAGATCCAGTTTGGATGCAGCTTCCCAATAAACAGGCACATATATACATATGGGTACAGCACTCCTGAAAGGGGCACTCTTCCAGCCTGCAGAGCTCCTGCAGAAGTCCCCATGCTGGAGTTTTTCTGTTCCAGGAGACAAGCCAGGCAATAAATACTGGAAAAAGCTGTGAAGGATAAATTGCTTTTGCAGAAAGAAATCCCTTCAGCTTGGCAGAAGCTCTATTTATCTCCCAAAGACTTTAGTCTCAGTCTCTCCCAGGGGAACATTAATTGATCTCGTTAGGATCTCCCATGACAAACAAAACTTTGTCACACACCAAGAGGACAGGCAAGTCTGCCAGCTCCCTGGTCCCCCCCTAGAGACATGAGGGGATGCTTTGTGCTGTAAATGCCATGCCAGAGGACAACATGACAGTGAAACTGAGAGACCCATCTGCGTAGGGTCTGTACAGCAGGGCTGCTAGTGAAGATAAGATCCTTTTCCCTTGAGGTATCGTGGGCTTGCCAGCCACCTCCCTGTCTGAGGAAGAGGGATGGAGATGGCAGTCATGCTCCCTGGGCTCCATCTGTGCTCTGCATCCACAGGAAGCACCACAGGTCTGGGCTTGGCGCTACTGTTCGTGGGAGACCGTCTTTCTGTGGTAGGGTCACGCTCCTGTCAGGTTAGGTTACTCAGCTATTGACTACATTCATTAGTCAGATATTGACACATCATGCTGAAGAAAATGAGGAGGACTGCTACAGTGACTGCTTTATTGCTCAGTTAAAAGAAAGCTGCTCCCCGTTTGCTTTTCCCCAAAAAGGCAAATATTCAAAAGGTCAGAAGGATGTCTCAGCATGAATCAGCCAGGAGACATATATCTAAGATCAAAAGGATTGTCAATCCAATTAACAGCCTGGGTTCCAGCAGCGGCAGGCATTTTACGTATAAAATATACTCTATTCAATGTTTCATCTCCTAGTCCCGGTCTCTCTGGAAGTCTTTCTTCTCAAATCTTTTTTCCCATCTCCCTGCTGTCCCAGACATCCCTGAGCTGGTAGGAGCAGTTCTGTAACCAAGAGGGTAAATTCTCTTTTTTCTCTCCTTCCCCAGAGATAGTTTGTCTTTTTTTTGAGGTTAATTAGAGCTATCTCATTTTCACGTTGCAGCTGCCTGCCCAGATCAGAGGGAGGAAGCTCAGCTGTAGCAGAGAGCCAGACCCTGGGTTTCAGACCATAAACAGGGTATGAGCTGAACAACCAGGGGATGAACCTCCCTTCCTCTGCCTGGGGATGGGGATCCGCACTGTTGGCCATACTCAGTGCTGCTCCGCAGAGCACTGCCTGCCCGGGCAGGTGGGATAGCAGATCTTTTGCCTGACTGCATGTAAAGGCACCATGGGTTGATTTAAGCAAAGCAGGGGGATTAGCGCTGGGGAAGCTAGTAGAGATGGGGAAATGTTGTTGAATGTGTACAGGGGGCTGTACAAACCCCATCTTTGGGACTCTCCGTCAGGCATCTGCTGCTCCAGGAGTGAGCAGTGCCAGCATGCTCACAATCCCCTCCGTGCCAGGCTCCACGTGGGACCGCAGTGCTCTGCCCCGCTGCAGCCGGCCTCTACCATCAGCAGAAAGAAACCGCAGCCTGGAAGAAGACCTTGCTCAGAGCGCGTTAAAGTCAGTGCGCACCACGTGTAACAACTTCTCAGTGGAAATTAAGATGGGCTATTAACACTCTGCATCAGTGCCAGTTCCTCAGGGACACCCAGGGCACCCACATTAATACCCTATCAGCGCATTAGGATTCATGCGGGCACAAAAGAGTCTGCACCGAAGGAATGAAAAGTGATGAGGCCATTATTTTATTGGACTTTCTGGAAATGCTGACATTTCCCATGCAATATTAGCATAGCCAGCAGCAGTGTTGCAGGCAGACCGGGAGGACTCAGTGAGCTGCTGAGACCTCCAGGCACCCAAACCTCTGTGGATATAGGCTCCTACAGTCTGAACCCCTGCCCGACGGAGGGTAGGAAACCACTCCGGTGCTGCTGTGGTACTGCGTGGAAGCTCCTCTTCGGACACGGATGGCTTGTAGGAGAGGAGGACTTGACACTACCTTTGCATCGAGGCTGATATACTGTCCCTGATAGTGGCACCTGATGTCCCAGAGGAAGATGGGGAATACAAAAAGCAAGCAAACCCTGGCCAAATGCACAAGGTTTTCCTGTTCCTCAGCCAAGTTAATAACAGAGCAGGATTCAAACCCAGGGAGCCACGTTGTATTGTAAGCTGATCCCAATTCATTCAGGGAGCCATTAGGCTGCACACAACAGGCTGGTTCCCTGGCCATGGGAAGGTGGGAAGGCTGCAGAAAGGCCGTGCTGATGGAGGAAAGCCCCCCTTGCATTGCTCTCTGATACCCTCCTCTGGCTGAATCTGGAAGCTCAACCTCCCAACGGACAGGACAAATCAACCTCAAATGGGTCCTCTTCAGCTTTTAGGACAAATGTGTGGAGTTTGGGACCAGGAGTGCCTACGTTGTCATTGGATGGGCAGGAGGGGACATGAAACATCCTGGAAGACGTGCCCACGGATAGATGGAGACTGTTTCTTCTCACCAGCTATGTAGAAGACTGCAGGGATCAGCGCTGAGCTGGAAGGCTCCTTCTGCAGCCTGTGGCAAAGAAATGGAGTTGTGGGTGGGCTTTGAGGAAATACGTTCCCCACTAGAAGGAGAAGAGCAAGAAGACAAAACAGTCTTAGAAAGGGAGGTACCACTCAGGCAGTTGCTCCATCAGGTAGCTATAGAGTGCTGAGCTAAGGGGAATTCACAGCAAAGAAAAAAACAGACTTTAAGAACGTTTGCTTCCTTCAAAGTTACCCAGCAAGTGGCTTCCTATTAAAAGTAACCTTGGAGATGCAGCCGCCAGGTTGGCACGGCATCGCCCCGGTCAGCTCCGCAGTCCCCAGCTGTGCCGTGGTGATGCTGCTCTGGTACATTCTGTAACTGTTAATCAGCGCTATACAGCGCGCAACCACCACAGGAATCGATGCTTAAATAAGCACAGGGAAGTCTTAGCTAATGAAATGGGTGTTCATTTCTATTCTGGGGACAGGCTTGTTCTCTTGTTCCTGAGAAGTATCCTGGATTTCTCCGTGTGCCCAAGTTGAAGCGTGGCAGTTGTGACTCCACAGCGCTGCATCTGCTGAAATCTTTCCCATGACATGTTTGCAGTGGCATCTTGCAGATAAACCTGGCTGCTTCTATCACCCCATCAGCACTGCATTGCTTCAGAGCTACGGGGCTCAGGGGTAGCAGGAGTGTTGGCCAATATTTTTTCTGGGTGTGCATCCACTACACAAGTATGTCTTATGAATCAATTACAAAGAGGAAGAAAATGGAGCAAAACCAGAACCATGGGCTTCCCCTGAGGTTTCAGGGCATTTTTCTCAGAAGAGCTGCTTTGCTTTCAGCTTCCCTGTGCCTGCTTTGTCTCCTTTGCTCAACCCCACTGCCTTTGTTCATCTCACTGGTGCCATGTTTTGTCCATCCCTTTTTAAGCAATCCTTTTGGCTGGGAGAAACACACCTCAGCTGCTGGCAGGCTAAGAGGTGGAGATTGCCCTATCCACATGGAAAGAAGCATTGATGAGGCTTCAGGACCTGGCACAAGCATCTTGTGGGCTAATGGTCCCCTCTCCCTGCAGGACCCAAAAAGAGAGGGGAGGCTACAGGCAGAGTCAGGGCTCCAGGTGGCAGAAGAAGTGGCATGTTTGTTCACAGCAGAATGAAAACAACACTCTCTGAAAGCTTTCCAGGGACTTGCCCTGCCGGTGTATCTTTATTAAGGGTGTCAGCTTTGGAGCTCCTCTGGCATCCATGGGTGCCACCACATGATCTGGCTCCTATCAGTAAGAAAATCCTCTCCTGTGAAGTTCCTCTGTTGGTTTTCTGCTCTGTGCAATGACTGTCCCTTTTCAGTCAACCTCCCTGATCCTAGAAAAAGCATCTCTTCCTCCTGCTTCCCTCCTTCAAGCCCCCATCTAGGGGCTGTGTCTCTCTTGCAGCCCAGCCCAGTGTAGATGCAGGACACTTTGCTCAGCATCGTGTGCATAGAGAAGCTTTAGCCTCTGGCTGGCACCTTTCAGCCATCCCAGGATTGCTGCAAACTTGCCATTATTGTCCCCATTGCTGTTGGTGGTGAGTTCTGAGCATCTTGCTCAAGACCTGCTCCCTCCATGCCTGAGGAGGTCCAGGTTAGTCCTTCCTGCCCTCAACTGAGGCAGACCTTGTTGCTGAGCAAATCTGAGCCCTCTCTGTTCATAACAAGCCTGGCTCTTCTGCATTTGGGGCATGCTAATCCTTCCTGCCCTCAAGCACGCTCCAAAAATAGCACCGAGCCCCTGCCGGGTGCAGCCTCAACAGCAACAGGTGCTGTCATGGAGCCATCGTGGCCAACCAGGCTGCTCGGAGCCCACCAGCCCCCCGGCCGCTGGCAAGCGTGGTGTAATTTCTCGTGCTGTTATCCCGTGGCTCGTTGCCAGGTGCACCTGGGATGCATCAGAAGCTGGGGTGCAGGTGGCAGCACGGGAGGACAAGCAAGGGCTCCCCCTCTTCCACCCGTCCTGCCAAAAATCACACTGTGCCTGGCTTCCCGCGGGGCGCAGGATGTCTGTGCGGCACGAGGGCTCGATTGCCAAGTGGGATTCTCAGGCTGTTTACCAAAACCATCTGGAGTTTGCACAAGGACCAGCGTGAAGTACTCAACTACAGCCACAGGATGGAGAGTTGGAAGTGCCATTTAACTCTGGTTAGCCACAATTCGGGGATCAAAGAGTTAGATTCCATCAAAACCATCTTTTTCTCAAAAAAAAAGTCATTTCTGATTACACTTTCATAGAGGGGATCTCTGAAACACGGCAAACTTCATTTTGGATTGACGCATTCATTTTGCTTTGGTTTTGATGATAAAAGAAAACTGAAAAATTTAATTTCCTCTTTGTTTGCTTTGTCCCTGAATGCACTTGTCTAGATGATGCTGACGGTGTTCTCATTTTTCCGCTCCCCCCCCTTTGTTGTTTAAAAAAAACCCAAACCACAAAACTTCTCCAACTGTAGGAGAAAGTGGAACAGTCCACGGGTCAGTGCACTCCGCTTAGCGTTAGAAAGGGGAAGGGGAAGAATGTGGCAATGGAGATGTGACTTATTTGTTTTTTAAAAAGAAACATCTGAAATGATTTTTCAAAGATGACAAATATTCCCTTTAACAAAAACCAGAACCTTCCCAAAAAACTGCCTTTGCAAGCTTGGTGCTCATTGTGCAATTGCTTTCTGGTTCTACAATTTTTGCACGTTTCTTGCAAGAAGCAGCAGCTGATGCTCCTGCCAGGCTTGCGCAGCAGTCAGGCACGTGCAGGGATGCAAATGGGAATGCGCAGTTCCGCAAAGCAGGGCACTGCTGTATTCCCTGCCCTGGGAAGGCTGGCACCAGGGGCAAAATACACCTCTGCCGTAGAGCCAGGTCCCCATTACTGTACCCATACAGGGCCATTGAAAAGGCTGCGGAGAGCAGAGCGAGTGGCCAGGATTTGTCTGACCAAATGCAGATGTCTCCAGCTGAGCTACTCCAGAGAGCTTTTGTAATCTTGGTAGAAAAATAGCCCGTCTAGACAGGCAGTTTAACCTAGCATAGGATAGTCATAATTTCCTGATGTTTAGCTGACCTCTGCTTAACCAGGGTATAGACTTAGATGCTGTTTGCTACCCCTGGCATGTCTCCTCTGCCAGCCTTTTATTCCCCTACTTAGCCCCTCTTGCCTATTTAGATCTTGAGCTTTGCAGGACCAGACCCTTTCCTACATGGCTGGTGCGATACCCAGAGCCGTGGAGCTCCCTGCTTCGGTTGCCTGGTTGCTATTGCTGTTGCAAACACAGTTAATAGTCATCTGCACCCCTGGATGCCCGTATAGCCTTTCCATTGGCTTGGGTGGGCTTTGAATGAGGATTAACTCCTAAAAATACGGGCTCCCCATGCAGGCTGCAGTCAAGACTAGCAGCAAAATAGTTAATGGTTAACAACAGCATTAGATATTTCTCTACTCTTTCAGTTTCCAGTCACAACAGTCTTTAGAGAAGCAGCATTGATAAACCAGCCTGGTGTTCGTAATGCCCAGATATATTTTGCTGTTATTTTTTGTGGTTTAATTACCATAATTTCCATTTCTGTGACACCCCTTCTTCCTGTTTTTTGTTTCCTGCTGTCACATGACAGCCTGGTCTGTGCAGATTCACATTTTCATTACGAATTTCACCGACAGACAAAAGAAAAGCAGACAAATAACCCAGCCTCTATTAGTTTCCCAACTGATGAGTCAAAACCGTACCCCTCAGCATCAGGATTCTGCAATCGAAAGGTGACCCCTTCTATCAATTTCCATGGAGACCAAAACAGAGCATCTGGGATTTGAATATTCTCCCATAATAATAAAAATTATGGTAAATTACCAGTACAAAGTTACTTAATGCAACATTTACTGGGATTTGTGCCTATAGAATTGAAAGCAAATGTGTTTGGGAGACCCAGAAATCAGCTTCTGCCTCAGGAGGCACCAGCTGGGGCTGGTGGGGCTGTCAGAAGAGACTCAGGAATAATATCGGTGCCACGGCAGCAGCACCCTTCGGGGTGGAGTCAGGCCAGGGAAGCATGACCAGGGAAAGGGACACATCCTCCAGAAGGCATATAAGGCAGGGAAAGTACCTGCTGCTTATGCCCAGCTGTGTGATTTTTAAAAGGATGCTAAGAGATGGAGGACCATTGAATGAGGGGATGTGGCTGCAGCTGGGAAGGACCATGGCTCTTGGGTCGGTGTGGGAACTGAGCCACCCCTGAGGGCATGGTCCCCCCAATCCTCCTCCATCCTCCAGGAAAATCCATGCCCAGAAGCAACAGGGCATTGCAGGAAGGCGTCCTACAAGGGTTGCTGGGGACTGGGAGCCCTGCTTGTGCAGCAGCTAACAAAACAACCCTAAAAGTTGCAGCTGGAGCAAGCAAACATTTCTTTCCTCCTGTTTTGCTGCTGGCTGCACATGAAAAGCCCCTGACTTCTCCTCTGCTATTTGCCAGGTAGCGTGAAAGCTAGCCAGATGTGGAGTTTTTTATTAACCTTTTTACATCTGCAAGTTATGAGGCATCTCATCTGCTGCAAGAGGTGACAGTGCCAGAGCCTCGAATGAACAAACAGGTCAGAAAACAAGGAGCAAAGAGTGAATCTGCTGCTCATGGTGGGTGGAAAGGTGCCGTTTGATTCCTGTAAGGATTAAACTGACTCGTAAAATAGCCCCATTCAGACAGCAGCATTTGTGAGCGCTGACATCTTAGCTTAACGAGGTCCTTTACCAGCCATTTGAGAAAGCGATTTTACATGGTCCTCTCAAGAGGTTTAAGTTGCCATAATTCATGTTCATACCTCTAACCATGAAAGGATGAAGAAAGGGTTTATTGCAGTTATGTGGTGCAATAATCTCTTCACAGCTCTTTTCTCTGTATTGCTTTAAAGCTTTAGAAACTTTAGAAAGATATTTGGACACATCCTAGGATGTCTGGAGGCAGTGGGGTTGTGTGTGCTCTTGGCAAATAAGGCTCACAATTTATTCAGTCCCAAAATCCAGGGCTGACCCCAGAGCTCAGTAAATCCAGATACAAAGTCTGGGAGATGTAGAAAATCCGTCCTGTTAGCTTTCTGGAGGCCTGCAGAGGTTAGACAAGCCTCTTTACTGTGGATGGGTAGGTACTTGGGCCTGCACGTGGCTGGCACATCAGTGTCTGAGCCGTGACTTTGGAAATGTCCTTAGAAAGCAGGGATGAGATGCTGAGTTTTTGTGGTTCGCAGCCACACTAAAAAGTGGAGGTATGGCACCATGGAGACCTGCATACAGCTATGCAGCGCTTCAAGGCTGTCTCTGTTCCTTGATAAAAGACCCACCAAATTCTCCTGGCAGGTCTCACCAGAGGACCGGTCCCCAGGCTGTGTGGACCTGCAGTGTGCACGCTGCCTAAAGCCCCGTGCTCACTGGCAGCCAGAGAACAGGCTGCTGGCAGACGTAGAGCACAACCACTGCCTTGAACATCATATGTATTAGGGCACTCCAGGCCCTCCAATGCTTTAAATTGGGATGATTAATTGTCTAATCATGAATTCTGTTGAAAATGTGTCATTTTGATTCTTTCGTTGTTTGGGGACCAGATTCTTCCCCTGACAATTGCTTCTGAAAAGCTGTAATGTTGTCACTGCTACCCTGCCCCACGTCACCAGGGAGAACAGCTGGGGATTGAGAGGAGGAATTAAGGAGCCTTCTGCTCTATCACTGATCTGAAGTTTGGGCAAAGAACCAGACCTTGGGACCACACACTGCCACGTAGGAGACTCCCGATTCCTCTGTTGTCATCCTGTGAAACCCTTGGGAGACTCAGCACCCTCTTTCATCTGTCTTTTTTTCTCCTCCTTGGTTTCTTTGACCTGTCCTCTTCCCACTCTGCCCCACAGCACCTGCAGCACTGGTACCTACACGGACTGCCTTGCTGTTGCTCAGCTCCTCTCTAGCCTTGTCCCACTCCCACAGTGCCTGGAGATATCGCAACCCATTACCCATCAGCATCAGCAAGCTCCGTGGAGAGGCCCTGCAACCTGCTCTGGTGCATTTTGTGTTTTGACTTCCCCTGGCTATTCTGCTGGCATTCAACCTCTCCCCCAGGTAGCCCCAGCACCTCCCCACAAGCTGCCCCGGCATCCGCAGGAGCACAGCGGCTTTCTGCTCCCACCATCCAGGTGCGGTCCCTTCCTCTGGCGCCGCTCGATGAATAGCATAAAAAAGAAGAGTGGGAAGAGGAGGACTTTTCATTCTTTATTTGTAGGAACAATTTGTTCGGTGAGAAGAACAGAGCTCTTACAATCACAATGGTGCTCCAGCCAAGTGCTGTACACAAAGACTCCCCAAGCAAGCGCTCCACGTGCACCGAGCCTGCTGAGCCCCCGTGCTGCTCACGGGGCGCGGGGCTCCCTCTGTGTGGAGCTGCGGCTCCAGCTCATGGATATGACTTCCAGGCAGGACAGACCACAGCTCCCTGCCACGGCATGGACCTCTGCTCCCCACTGATCCCCGGTACGGCTGCACAGGCAATACTGGAGCATCACCCACATCCATTGCTCAGCTCGGGCTTCGCTGAGATGGAGACTTTGTTGTGTACTGTCCCTAGCAGGCATTCGTTCCCTGCAGGATATGAGTGCTCATTGCCAACGCTGGTCCGCTTTTGGACATATCTCTGTGTCTGCCCCTTTCGTGCGCCCCACATGCTTTGCAATGAGGGAGAGACCAGCTCCACAGCCGCTGGGGAGACTGGGCATTGCCAGAGGTCCCAGCTGCTCGGATGGGTACAGTGGGTACGGATCCCTGACAAACTCTGCATGGCTGAGTTAACAAACAGGCTCATGTGCCAAACTACAGGGAGCACAGGGAGCGGCAGCGATCAGGGAGCCAGAGAGGTTCTTGGAGGAGGACAGAGGAGCGCAGGTCAAGTGGTCGAGCCTGACCGGGTCATAATGAGAAGCAG
>NW_008824283.1:1800274-1818007 GCF_000699105.1 Pygoscelis adeliae | reverse complement strand
AGCAGGAATTTGAAGAGCATCACTAGGAATAATGGAATGAAGTTTTCAGGAGGAAATGCAGGTGGAATACTAACAGCAGCTCCTGACTCGTACTACGGAGCAATCTCCCAAAGGACAGCACAATAACCCTGGTGTCAGGGCATTTAAAAATAGACCCAGCACACCACCAGTAAATGTAATACATGGAACAAGCCTGAAGGGTCATAGGCAGATGGATCTGTAATACATCTCTTCTATCTCCAACTCTTACAACTCTGCAAGGAAGCAATCAGCAATAAGCAGGTCACTGCTTTTGGGCCATGCTGGCAAATTATCAGAGCAAGAGCATCCATTTCACGTACTGCAACCTGCTCTTGCACATGAGACGATTTGTGAGAAAAAGAACTACAACGATCACATGCGTGTCTCTAACCTGAAAACTAATCCCAAGGGCAGTGTTTCCAGTACATAATAAGTGACTAGAGCCAGCCAGGAATCTTCTGAGGAACAGATTTTGGTTGGGAAATATTTCCATTCAGCAGCCAAACAGGTTTGGACAAAGCCTTGGTGGGGCATCTCAGAGGGAAGGGTATGGGAGAAGCCAGGCTCCCCTGGAGCAGCCGGGAGCCCTGCCAAGGGTCACCCGGGTGCCCTGGCTCCCTCCTGAGTGTCGGAGCTGTGGGAAAGCAGCAGGGCACGGGAGAGCCCCCCTCTCCCAGATAAATGGTTCCCCTCTGCACTGGGACACACAGGCTTTCCATAAAATGGGATACCTGACCACAAGCAGGTGCTGCTGGTGCGCCAGTTTTTTTAGCAAAATGGGTAGGAACAGCCAAGGCTGAGCATGAACCGTTACAGCACAGCTACAGCATTGTCTAGAGAGGCTCGTGTCTGCCGGTCTCAAACTGGCTGTGTTAAATGGGTCTGTACATGGATATCTCTTTTGGACAGAGCAGAAAAGGCTGCCAGGTATTAAACCTCTGTGAGCACACTGGTGGGAACTTACCTGGCTGGGGATACGGCCCCCTGCAGGTGTCCAAAGCCAGGATGTACACATACTACGTTTGCTTCATTACAGCTGGGAGCGCTGGGAGGACACGATCTGGGCAAGCAACTTGCACAGAGACACATACCCTGCACAAGCACAGCTGCATGGAGAAAATCTGGCTAGAGGGGCACTGCAGAGCTTATGCAGCCTACAGCTGTCCTGCTGCCCTTTCCAACAAAGGTTTGCCCAGCCTGTTCTTAATTCTTGAAAGATCAAAATTGCACACTCACCCCAGGGAAAGTATTTCTGGTTCAATTGCAGCCTTTTCCTCCTGCCTGTGTGCATGCCCGGATCTGGCCTGCTCAAGGCATACACCTGCCCCTTCGCCTGCTCCCGTCACACAGACACACAGCACACACTCCTTCTCTCCGACCTCTCTCAGCTGCGGATGTTTGTGGGGAGGGTGCTCTGTTAGCAGCTTTGCATCAAGCAGCAAGAAAATAAATAAATAAATAAATACGATTGCACATGAGGGAAGGGGTTTTCAGCTGGAAGCCCAGGAGAGAAGGTCTGAGATGGGGCTCCTGGCAGAGTTTGGTACCAGCACGTTTTGCCCAGGCCTCTGGTAGCAGCTCGTTGAACAGAGACCTGCAGCTGCCCAGCTGGGCATGACAGTCTGCAGCTGGGATGCCACCTGCAATTAAGAGGTGTACATTTTCCTATGGTTTTGAATCAGTTTTTCCTACTATTTTCTGCCTGAGCCCCTGTCACTCCCTCCGTCTCTGTCTTTTTCTCTGCTTAATGAGTTTTTTGCAATCCAAGATGCAGGAGCTGAGTGTGCAGCCTGCTGGCATGCTCATTTCCACAGCTACAGGAGAGGGACAGATGCTTTATAATGTTTTCGGGCTTGGGTGTTAAAACTTGGCTCCCAAGTGTGGCTGGTCACGCTAGCATGTGACTGCTTGCAAGTAAAAGGATTGCCAGGTTCAAGCCTTTCTCCTGTCTGAAGTCCAGGCATTGCAGTCACAGATTTGTTGGCATAAGGAGCAAACGAAGGCCACGTTACGTCTGCACTGTGCAATGTCAGCCCCATCTAGCAACAGCACTGCACTGGGCAGCACAGTCGTGCACCGGGTAGGATTTGCCCTGTGCTAATACTTCTGCTTGTTTGTGGGGGTCTGGGCCCCACATGCAGTACACGTAGGCTTAGAGAAAAAAAGAGGTAGACAGAGAAGACACCAGAAGGAGAAACAAGCACAGAATAAGTCAAAGCAATCTTCCACACTCCTTGCTCAGACTTGGTCAGATTCTGGTTTTGTCTGGAGGCCCAGCCAGGACATCACAGGCAGCTGTGAGCATGTCCTGCTGGTCTCCTGACCTGACTGTAAGGCAGTGACCTTGCTGTGCCTCTTCCAAACCAGCCACTGGAGACAGCCACATGGTCCTGATACCCTCTTCCCTTTTGAAAGTGCTTTCCAAGGATGCTGTGCCAGGGAAACCCCTCTGCACCTTTCGTGGTGACTTGGACATTCACCTCCTTCAGTTCACAGGGCTCCTGTAGCTTCTTTCCAGAGCCGGTTTCATATGCAGTGACTCCTGCAAAGTGCTTCTTTTAGTGCCGGTCCTCCATCTGTGTCCTCCGAGGCTAGTAGAGCCTTTCCTGGTCCTCTGGTTATCCTTCATCAGGTTCTCCTTCAGGTGATGCACGATGGGCTATGGGTTGGGATGAAGACATTTGCCACATTGCCAATCACTTCCCACAGGATCCCCAGGCTCAGAGAAGCAAGGCCGTGCTCCACTCAATCTCTTCAGAGCCCTCATGAGCTCAGGATGGTGAGGAAGAGAGGTCAGCCCATTCAGCTCTCAACCATTCCTGGACACCCAGGGATCTCTGTGGGACAGAGAAAGAAAGAAAAAAAGCATCAGTTTAGCATGGTAGAGCTTGGGGCAGAGGAGGGATTCAGATGGTGAAGCCAGAAGAGAGATTACATTTCCCCAGGACTCACTGGTCCTGCCTGGTGTACACCATGACCATTAACTTTATCTCAGCCTTCAGGCACCCTCCCCAGCTGCTGTTGAACACCCCCTTGAAGGAGCCAGTGGATGAACGAGCACCAGGAGCAGCCCACTCTCTCCATGCCTGGTGGTGCCCTGCCCATACATGCCACCACGTGCCAGTGCTGCACCTCCTCGAGGTGGGTGAGCTTCTGCCCCCATGTTTTTCAGTGACGTTTCTACACTGCCGTTGCACTCCTGAGCTGTGTGAGTGGGATGATTGACCAAGGCATTCGGCAGGGGTTTGCACCCCCAGGACAGCTGGGTGCTTTAGTACCCAAGTGAAGATTTTCCCACAGTAGCTACCAAAAAGCAAAGCTTCTTTGCATGAAATAATTGGAATAAACAGATGTATCTCTACCTAGACTCTCAGGTCAGCTGCCCAGGAGATGAGAACACATTTTCTTCTGGTTTTAATATCTGTGAATCTACTAAAGGGAAGAAACAGGGCTTTTTCTTGATTGTGGAGATACCCGAATGACAGACACATTAGATGAAAAAATGGGAAATTAATCTTGAGATAGAGCAAGGAACAAGTACTGGATATGCTTGCGCTTTTATTTATTTGAAAGTGGTATTTTAATAAGTACATGTCAAAGATTATGATCTGGGGGTAGGGGGAGAAAGCAGCATTTAAAACCAGAATGGATCTGCAGAAAGGAAAAAACCATATCTGTTCTTTGGGAACACAATGCCTCTCTCAGAAGAATTTTGGGTATCCAGAATGAAGTTGTATTTCTTGTGCAAATCAAAGATGAAGTTCCAACACGAGAGAGATGATTTGCAACAGTGTCAGTTGCCAGCATCTCTTTAAAAAGACTACTCACACTCCATCTGCCCTGCAAAGTGTGTCCTTCCTTCCTTCCTTCCTTCCTTCCTTCCTTCCTTCCTTCCTTCCTTCCTAAATTCCTAAATTCCTAAATTCCTAAATTCCTAAATTCCTTCCTAAATTCCTTCCTTCCTTCCTTCCTGCCTGCCTGCCTGCCTGCCTTCCTTTCCTGCCTTCCTCCCTTCCTTCCTCTCCTTCCTTCCGAAACACACACAGCTCCAGTCTGTACCACACCTTATTGCCAAGAAGGGTTCTGCTTTGCACAAAAGAAGGAAGAAAGTCTTTCACCTTTTGCATTTCCTCCTCCTAAAAAAACCCCTGTGCACTACAATTACTTCTGCTGGTGCAGCCTGTGCAGTGAAGTGTGGGCTGGGGCTGGTAATCATTAAACACCAAGCTAAAGAGAAACTGATTTGCTAAATCAGCTGGATTTAGATGATTTGGACATGTTAATCGCTACTGTTTAGTTTTGTACATGGGGCACTGTGGGCTATCAGAACCTAAAGGCATCACAGCTGTAGCCCAGAAATCTTGCAGATCAGGAGCTCTTTTGAAAATCCCTGAGATTGCCCATGTGGAATAACAGCAGCTCCACAACTCCAGCAATTTCCACAGGCAACAGCCCCACAGTCGTGCAGCATGGGACCGAGGACTGACAGTTTAACCAGGGAGGAAGGCTATACCCAAATATGAAGTAACGACGATGGAATCACTGACTTTCTGCAATGCAGTATGCTAAGCATGCTGGAGTTTTTCCAAAACAAAACTGGAATATCTGAGTGAGGCTTCTCTGTCCTTTTTCATCAGATTGAAGCCAAAGGGCTCTTCTTCAGCTATCCTATAGATGGAGCTTGTAAGCTTACAAGGAAACTTGAACCATGCTGTAAGCTCCCAGGGCAAAGCCACTGTTGTAAAGAGTTCAAATGGGAAGGAGGAGGGAATTTTCTAAACAAATTGCATGTCTGCATTCAGGAAAGAGAGCCATGAAGCAGAGCAAGGTTATGTTTCTGACTGCATCCCTCAGCCACTGTGATTTAAGTGCCTCCTTTCCTAATCGGAAAGAACTTTCTCTTTGCAGTGGTGCTACTAACCACCCTCATCCCGCACAGGCCACTCCCTGAGGTCCTGACTTTGTTCTTCCTAGGAACCCAAAAGAAGTCAATGTTTCTTGATATCTGGATGTTTTATGACGTGATTATTATAATAGTGACTTTCTGGTATTCCAAATCCAAGCCACGCACATGAGTTTTGATAGGAGACAGAAGTCCAGTGTCCTCTTCCTGCTATCCCATTGGATGAGCTTCACATTCAAGCTCCAGTTTCTATGGCAATAATCACAGTTTTGTTTCACGACTGGTAAACTCTGCTGCTCCCCGCCAGCAAGCGCATCGGCTGAGTTATTCACCGCTAGTGAGAACAAAACAGGTGGGAAAACTGGGGCCATGCTCCCTTAGCTCTCATTTCATCTCCACGGGGCCACTTTCCAGCCAATGTGAGGACAAGGTGAGTTTGAGCAAGGTACCTCCGAGCTGCTGCAGGTCACAGGTTCAGCCTGAGCTGCCGAAACCCATGTCTGGAGCTCAGAGCAGCCATCCGTCCCCATGGCTGTACAGCGTGGATGTGGGAACCATTTTGTGCACCCAGCTAGGGTTCCTTGGGGCCGAGAGCATGGAGAATGGTTTTATTTCTCCTGTCTGTCAATGATAGCTGTGGCTGGACCCTGGGATAAGAAGTGGAAAGGGAAGAACTGCAGTTCTTTGCTGGTTTCTGAGGTTCTCCTGCTGCCTCCCACCTCTGCTAGCATGGGGGAGGCTGAGAGATGGGTAAAGCATGGCCTCAGCTTTTTCAAAAAAAGAAAGAAGATGAGGGCTTAGTTCCCTGGGACACCCATGGTCCTGCTCTGCGGCACCTCCAGGCTACCCGGTGGTTCATGTGGACCCTGTTTCGACTCACTGGCTTTAAAGCAGTTTTGCCACACATGGCTGCATTTCCCCATGTGCAAACCGAGCCACTCAGAGCAAACATGTGCTATTAAAAAAGAAAGTCACTTATAAACATCTAAAAGATTGGCCAGATGCCAACAGAAGAGGAGTGTAAATCAGCTTGTCTCCACTGGCTTTAATGGAGCAAGGCTGACGGACTCCGAGGCGACCACTGGGCTCTCTAACTTCTCAAACAGCAGCCACCAGAAATCCAGGCCCTCCTTGCCAAAGTCTTTTTAAACAGCAAGGTTGTTTGGGAAGCCCTACAGCTTCAAGAGGAAATATCCACTTCTCGTCTCCTTCTGCTTAAACCTGCAGTCTGCAGGCTGAAGCCACAGCAGAGCAGAGAGAGGGGCCAGCACCTCTTTTACAGCCAGGCTTTCACTTCTAGCCCTTTAGAGACAAGGTGGGAAAATCTAGAGAAACAAGTGAGTAAGGATTAACACCCTGAATGCTGCCAGCACAGAATGCCTACAACAACTGCTTGTGTCCTCTCAGAGGAGAAAAGTGCAGCCAGCATTCCCACCCCTCCAGACTAGCTCTTAGCACCAGTTGCAAGGGCAGCTCCTCCACGTGCACCTCTGCCTTCAGCTAGGACCACCAGTTCCTCCATGGACACTTGCCTGGTGTCCATCAAGATATGAGGGTACCGCTGCCTTGCTCTCCATCATCATCAATATCACAACATAAGCCAAATGGTCAGATTCATCCCTGGATGACTCTCCTGGAATAGTGACAGGCAATGGGACTAATCACTTTACACAGGAGCATTGATTTATCCTTTCTTTTCATTAATGACCTACTACATGGAGCTCTTTGAGACCCAAACTGTGGCGAAGGTACAACTCATTTCCATCAACTTAATGCCAGCAAAATCCATGGAGTTGCTCTCCATCGTCACCACTGTCTCCCAGAGCAAACCCTGGCCTTCTGTTCAGTAACACAGTGCTAGGACATGCTGAGCCCAACTACTTTTGCTCTTGTTCTGATGTAAATCAGCAGCGACATTCTGAAGTCAAGGAAGTCTAACTTTCCTTTACACTGCCATTACAGCGCTGACGTCAGTGGAGCAATTTCAAATTTATGCTAGTGCCACTGAGAAAGGAATTAGACCTAATTGATTTACACCACCGTAAAACTGATGTGCAAGGGGAACTGGGTTTGCAACATACAGCCCTGTCCAGGCACTGATGGAAGACAGGGCTAGCTACCCAAATAACGGCATAATCTGAAGAATCCTTATTTATGGTCTCCAAATGTGTGCGTGCACGTAGGAAGGAGGTTTGGAAGATGGCAATTAAAATAAACAGCAGATCACTTATCCTAAACATCTGCCTTGTAGAAGCAGAAAATCAGATGTTGTCCTGGAACATGTGCTATTTGCTGCTCCGAGTAACACAGAGGGAGCACAGCTTGCCTGACCTCTTCCAACATTTCCTCTGCCCTGAGATCTGAATTCCTCAGGGTTGACAAGTCAAAACATAATCAAAACATAAGTCAGCCAAAGAAACCTTGCAGCCTCTGTTCTTGACCAGTGCCTGTTCACCTGTGGGAAGCTTGGATTTGCTCACCAAACACGATGAGAGGGATGGACCACCCACATCCCACAAAGCAAGGGATGTGTGGAGACAGGCCACATGCATTCATCTTGCTAACTACGTAGCCAGCTGTCTATCACTAACTTACATTCCCTTATTTTGTTTCAGTACAGCCCTAGAAGAGGTGGAAGACTAATGATGAAATCACTTTTGGTCATTAGTCACAATACATCCCAGGCTCAAGGGCAGCCATTCTGCAGGGTGAAGATCTGATGAGAAAGTAAAAATTACCTTTTCAATCAATGGGAATCAACTATTGCCCACATAGTCACAGTGGGACTTTGAAATGCCCCCTAAGGGACATTTCCCAGGGGGTCAAGGAAAGGATGAAGAGGGAAAAAAATTCCTCCCTGGCCCTAGGCTGTAGATTGGCAGTAGATTGTCTTAGTGGTTTGTTAAGTGGCTTTGCAAATCTTAGAAGATTTGGTTCACTTAATTTGAGACATGCACACTGTGGAAATCTCTATCTGAGCTAGTCGTCCAAAGAAATGGGCTCCTCTAGGAGCCCAGTCCTCAGACTAATGTAGCTAATCGCAAGGCAGCTGAGCAGCTCTTCCCCTAAGCATCAACCGGATTCAGGGTGGAGTGAGGGCAGAGCAAAACGGGGTGTCACTCTATAGCCTTTCTGCACTCCAGGCAAACAAGACAGTCTGTCAGCCTTGCATCGCACAGTCTCTGCATCTAAACGGGGGTCTTCCAACCTAGTAAAGATTGGCACAGATTGTCTACAGATTCTCCCCTCTTTCCTTTCCTACCTCTTCAATCTCTCATTGGAAATTCTTGCTATTTTATCATGTTTCAGCAACTTGTCATCTACCATTTGCCAACAATTCTTCCTATAACCTTTAAATAGCATATGTTAAAAGTGCAGGGTGTAAAAAGAATCCTAGAGTACAACAACATGAAATGAACCATCAGTTGCTTCTTCACAGATCAAGGTAAAAGAAGAACCAGTTAATGCGTGAAAAGAAGCCGAGGTGTAACATAAGTGCACAAGGAACCCCAGAGTGTACCCATCCCAGAGTTAGGCTACTTTATGACCATACTTATTTAAGAAAGGAAAAAATTGCATCTCAGCCCTTTTAGTTTGCTGTAACCCAAACCTGTGCTTTAGGGCATCTCTGTACTTGGCTGTACGAGGTGATGTTCTGGGTGACACATGGTGATGCTATTTGCTTTGTTGCAGGGCTCTGACAAAGCATCTTTCCTCCAGAGTTCATCCATGACTCCTAGGTACAAGCCACAGCCTTGAGAATGCCTGGCAGTGCCTCTGAAGACTTTATAATGCATCCATCAGCTCAGGGGTAGTATTTCTTCCCTGTCATTCTCCCCTCCACCAGTCTGTGCTTATTTTATACTCCTTCCCCATGAGCTCTCCTATGGGACACGGATCCAGCAGCCAGTGCAACAAAGCCAAACTTTGACACAACTTCCCGGTTAGCGTCAGTTCTTAGCACACGTCCAGCTTGCTCCCCACTAGCCAGGCACCAATTTAACTCTACATCTCCACTTGTTGGTTGTGGTATCAAACTTCTCTGAAGACCTAAGCCCTCTTTGTCCTTTATCACCAGTTGAAGAACACAGATCTCCCACCACTAGGATATCACTCGAATCTGTCAGGGTCTTGGTGAAGATCACTGGCTCTTAAGTTGATGCAGATGGCAATCCCATCACTAAATTCCAAACCTGGATCTTCATTTACTTTGCTGAGAAATAATGTCCTCATCAAGTTCTAGGTTTGAAGGACTTCTTTTTTTCCTGGCAGAGGATCATCAAAGTAACTCTGGAAAGTAGCCAGAATGTGAACAGCTGCAAAGCAACAGGCTTTTAAAAGCTGTGTTATCTTATTTCTCTCTCGTTTGCTTGCCCCAGCTTTTCTGAGGGGGTTGTTTGTTTCTTTTTTTGAATTTTGGGGAAGTGGGAAGGACATCGTTTGCTTTGCTTTTTTTAAATCATTGAACAGATTGAAGGTGGTTCCCTTCAAAGCAACAATTCTCTTTGAAACTGTTAAATCAAACTGTAAAATCCTGCAATGCCCCAGCAGGAGCTCTTGACTGTCGGACAGTTGGGAGCCTTGTGTAATGCTTTTCTGGGGTTTTATGGTTTTTGGCAAACAATGATTTCCCTCCCTGTGTTTTCCTGACAATAGTGCAATGCGCTAGGGCATGTGCTGCATGCACTGCACTCAACTCTTTGCAGTTGATAGACTTCACTCAAATATTGCAACTGTGACCATCAGGGCAAGTGGGAGGACTGTAGAAAGGGAAGATACTTTCTGAAGCCTTAATAGAAGGGGTTTACTGTGAAACATGAGCTACTGCATGTACACATGTAAGTGTAAAATACCCTGTAGGTGGGATCTCACTATGCTTTCAAGGTACAGAAACATGATTTCATAACTACACGAAAACCCACATCCTTTCAATGCTCTGCAAACCTGAAATTATGACAGAGATAAGTGTGCTGTTATAACTGGAGCCCTGCATGCCAGATAATGCAGGCAATGCTTTTGTCTCGGTTTGTGGCACACTGCAATTTCCTTTCCTTGGTATGATGCCGACATAGTGTATGTAGACTTGTCCTTAAGCTGGGCTTACACCCAGTTTCCTATGCAGTTGTTTCAACTAATACAGACTTAAAACCAAAGCAAACAAGTTAACAATGAGCAGAACATCCTTCTCCCTGTAGCAACAACTGAATACCCAAACAGCACCCTCAGTCCTCCACCTCCCTCTGTACTCCACGCCCTGTCAAAGGAAGGTGCTGGGATGGGATTTCAGCTTCCCTCCTGCCACAATCAAAGGACACAGCTCTGAGAAACCTGCTCTCGCTGACCCTGCTTTGAGCAGAGGGTTTGGACAGGATGATCTCCAGAGGTCCCTGCCAGCCCCAACTATTCTGCAATCCTGCAAAATTACAGCAGGTAAGAGCAGTGCTGTGTGCCAGGCTCAGAAGGTCATGCAACATGAAAAAGGATATACATGAAGACACCATCATCTCTTCTTTCCTGCCAGCCAGCTGTGAAGTAGCAAAGGCTACCTCCTAATTTTCCTGTGAAATGCCTAGTTTCTGCCCTGAAGTTTTCTGCCCTGCCAGTTTTCTGCCGTGGTTTCTGCAGCATGCTGAGCTTAGGGGGCTGTCGAAACACATTAGCTGCCAGGCTGGCGCAAAGGGGCATTCCAATAGCAGTTTCCCTAAGGGCTCTTGAGGCTCCCAGTGAATTGCAACAGCGAGGACCCTTCAGTTAAGTGTCGCTGGCATTTGAGTGGCAAGGTGTTGGCGATGTGGGCACTACCAGCTCAAGCAGAGACCTACCACTGACTTCTTTAAAACTGTGTTTTTCCCCATTAATTCAGAAGTTCTCCATTTTCCTGCTACACTGTGATTTGTTGCTGTGTAGGCTACTTGCAAATAAACAATCAAAAGAACCAGCCTTTGATGGAGGCTGCTAAGCTGAAGGCAGTCGATGCTCTGATGAGAGAGCACAGCAGTTTCTCAGGTTTGATGAGGTGGGATCCCACTTAGGGTCAAGTTGTTCCACAAGGCTCCACCGGTTTCCTTCTGGCCCAGGAGTATTTGAAGTGACAGGCTGCCAGCCCCAGGAGACAGAGGTGGACCACCATCAAGAGAACCAAATTGAAGGGCCATTATGACGGAGATGAAGTGCAGGTGCCTTTCCTGCCCTGCTTTTAGATGCAAATCCATATATGAGAATAGCAAATGATGGTACTGTGGTGTTTTCAGCAGCAACTGAACTAAATCCAAAACAGAGCACTGTACCAGCTACTACGAAGAAAATTAACTCTATCCCAGCTGAAACCAGGACAGGTCCTCTGGATAAGAAAGGGCCAGGGATCTGGCAAACAACAGAAGTAGCATATCAGCAGGTCATTCAGTGCTTGCCTGTGAATGCCTGGCGGGGCTTCACACTAAAAAAAAGCTCTATGTTTTAAGAAAGAAACATTTGTGGACATTTGGCTTCAAGCAATGAAAATCCTTCTCCAGACTTAGTGTCATCACTTGTGGAATTCAGGACTGAACTCCTGTTTCCTTCAACTGCTTCAAACGCTCCAAGGATTTCTGGGAAGCCTTGTAAATGGATTTTGGGTGGTCTGTTTAATTGTTTTATGCAAAATAACCTGGGGTTAGGGGAAAATACAAAAGAATTTTTATTTTAGAAAGTCCAATAGCGTCACGGGGCAGCTCTCTGGTAACGCACCAAGTGCTCAACCAGGGTTCTGTTTTCTACCACAAAAAGCAGGGATATCCTCTCCATGCTGCCTTGTGACATGGGGAGACACTTACACGGGAGGATCCTTCTCAGCTCTGTTGAGGGACTCCGTGAGTTGGCAGCAGCCACCACAACGCTCCAGTGCTAAATTGTTCTTAAAAGGTCTGATTTGAAAGAGCAAACACAGGGAGTTAGGAGTAAAGCTGTCAAGGCCAGGTGGCTTAACAGAAGCCATCATGAAGCCATCACAGTGTTCCTCAAAGCTGCACGAAGCCATCTCAGTGTCCCTCAAGGCTACCTCCATGCTCTATTGGTGCAAGGGTCCAACAGGTAACAAGCAGAAGCAAATCTGCTCCTTTTCCCTATAAAAGGCTTCCTTTTTACTGAATGAAGTGGGAAGAATGAGCTTTTGCCATGCCTAGCATATCATTGCTAGTAAAGAGGAACTGAGCCAGATTCAGAGACCCAATCCACAACCAGCAAGCTGGCTGGAGATAAGGGAATGGTCCAGATCTCTGCTTCTGATTCACTGGCAAACATCCAAACCAGCTGTCCTGTGGTTGGTCAGAGCACAGAACCTCTCTTTTTAGAGGAATTTGGTGCATTTCCTACATGCATACACCCATAACTGACAGTCACAGCTACCCAGATTGTTGTAACCTAAATTCTGCCTCCTTGAACCAAGCATTTCCAGGATGGCTGTCAGCCTTGAACAGGGGATGGGGACACAGGTGGAATTCAGGCCAGGTGAAATTGGGCATTGCCATCTCCATCCCTGTTTGTGCTTTGCTGTGAGCTTTTGTGATGCTGCTGTTGTTCCCGAGACTCCTCCTGGCAGGAAGAGGCAGCAAGAGAGTGCAAGACACAGAGGACGTCCTCCCTCCGTCTCTCACGTGCAGCTCTGCGGCTGTCTCTCTCACAGGCGCTGTTCCCATGCAAGGCTCCAGTGCGGATGATCTCTGATCCCAAGGGCACGAGTGGAACGGCCTCAGATGTGGGAAATGGTTTACAACCAAGTCCCTTATGCTCAGGCAGCCTACGACCCCCATGCTAGCCCCAGGGGCTAGACAGAGTGCAGGGAGGCTGAACGAGATACTTCCACCACACTTACTAATTGCTGTGCCCTGCTGAGCCACCGCAGCCCGCTCCATACGCCGGGAGCTGGTGGCCGCTGGGGTTTCCTTTCCTGCCGGGGAGGAGCGGATCCTGGTGCAGCCTCGCCGGGGAAGGACACGGGTGGGTTGTGTCCGTCCACCTCCAATGCTCCCGCGGCCCAGCCGCCCTCCACGCTGCTCTTCTGCTTCTTCGATTAAAGCCAGAGTGTGACGTGCATCAGGCGCCGACCGCACGAGATGCCAGAAAGGGTCTGAAGTGAGGCCAGACAGAAGAAATGGCTCTTGTGACCCTCCCGAGAAGGAAGGAGGTGCTCCTGCCTGCAGTCCCCAGCGCCGTGGTGTGTGGCCGATGGCTGGTGTTGGAGCATGGTCCCACTGGCGGCTGGGAGGAAGGAGGAAGGGAAGGCATTTACCTGTTTACATCAACACAGAAGTATTTCCCTCATTTTCAAAATGGTGCATTTCACCTGCTGATCTTGAAGCAGTTGGGAAAGACGCGTTATCTCTCCCACCCAGCAGATAAGGGGTTAAGATTTGGCCTAAGGTCGCTTAGCAAGCCAGAGCCACTAGTGGTATAAGTCTGGTTTCCAAATCTCCAATCTTCAGCCAACTCTCTGTGCAGCTCTGACATCCCCTGATGAATGTGTGAGCTAACACTAATGATG
The DNA here is from genome assembly GCF_000699105.1 of Pygoscelis adeliae. Lineage (NCBI taxonomy): Eukaryota > Metazoa > Chordata > Aves > Sphenisciformes > Spheniscidae > Pygoscelis > Pygoscelis adeliae. The sequence goes on along the minus strand of NW_008824283.1, from coordinate 1,804,565 downwards.
AACATGACTAGCGAGGTAATGCGGATACTAGTTTAGACTCAGAGACATAGTGGATGCCATTTCACCCACAAATAAAATTCTTTATTCAAATAAATCCCTTCTTTTCCCTTAGAAGAACTGATTCTCCAAAACTATGTATTATCTACCTGCTTGACTTCTTGGGATTGGGACGTGGCAAAGAGGACAAGGGACAGGGCAAGCAGCTGCCCGTGAGAGGTGATTACGGGAGAAATTCAGTTCTTGCGATTTCAAATCACTCTGTCGTGCTACACAAATTTGTATTTGGCGAGAGGATCCAGGCCATGGGACAGCTCAGAAGCAGCTGTTCCGAAATACGACTTTGGTGATGTATTTTTAAGCATCACTACTTGGGAAGGAAGGAGGAAGAAGTCACCAGTTTCTGTTGTGCTCCCGTCCTGCTGGAGGGGGACCGCACCCAGAGATGTGGAAATATTTCAGGGGCTGCCCAGGACAGTCTGGGTTTGTTCAGGGGCTCAGGCTGCCTTCTAGCCAGACTGTGGCAGGTGCACAGGGCAAAAGAGAAGCTTCTCTGATGAATGGGAATCAAAGTGGAAAGAGAAACTGGTGAAATGTTAATGCTGCAGTGGGAATGGTTAGTCTCCACTTAAGTGGAGTCTCCCACCTAAGAACAAGAATGGTTACAGCGCTCGTAAAGGTCAGGGTTTCTTTTTTAGAGCCTTAAATTTTGACATTTGACCTGGCAAGGTATTGCTGCTGCCACTGGGAAGTAAGAGATATGCTGGTGCCCCTTGAGATAGTCAATGGCAGCTTGAAAATTTGATGCTGGCATGAACGTTAACGGCTCAGAAGGGAGCAGGCAAAGAGAGCAGGGGAAAGCAAATGAAAGAGGGAGAAGAAAGAAAAGCCACGGTTTTTGAGGTTTTCTTAAGGCAGACCTTGCGGGCCCGTACGGTTTTTGCTAACGCTTGGGCAAAGGCAGTTACGTAAGTGTAAGTGATTCAGCACAAAGAAACCAGCTGGAGACGGCGAGTCCTTCCCCTCCGGTGGCAGCGGCGACTGACTAACAGAGTGCGTCAGTAACACAAAAGCAGTATAAACAGCATGGCCGTCCCGGTCACAGCCCTTTCCCCATAGCCATGCTGCGCAGTGACTGTCACACAGGACACCGGTGGCTCTGGGGAAGGTGGAGGTGGCATTAACCCTCTCTTAACTGGCATCCTCCCCGTGCACATCCCTAACCCGCATGGGGCACAGCATAAAGCAGCTCTACCCCATGCTGGGGGCTCTCAGCCTGTTTTCTCCACAGCAGCAGTTTCTCACCTCTGTCTCCTAAGATTAAAGGCTGGATACTCCTGAGCAGCAATGTAATTGGCCTGCTCGTGTCCAGCCAGAGAGCAACGAGGCATCAGAAAAGGATGTGAATGTGGCAGAGCTGTGCAGAACTGCAGAGCACAGCACTGAAACCAGACCAGAAGCTAGTGGGTCCCCACATGACACTGTCTCCCACCTAAGAACAAGCAGGAAAGTCTTATTTCGAAGACTGAGCGGCACGTTATGCCCCTCGGCCATTCTCCCCATAGACTATTTCTGAACTGCCCACATGCATGGCTTCAGTGTACAGCATCTGTCGGCACTCCTTCCCATCCCCTCCTCATGGTACTTAATCTAATAAAGAACAAACCTATTTTTCACCTCACACAAGAGTAACCTAAAAGGAAACACATTCATTTCACTCTGTCTATGCTGGAGTGACACAAACAACTTGAAGGAGAGTCTAAGTGGCAATTATCTGCAATCATGGTTATATCATTGGTGTTTGGAAGACACTGCTCCTGGGGAAGTTCCGCAGCTCTATCATCCCATTAAATTGGTGACAACCATATTAGAAATACATAACTGTAGGGGCAGGGAGAGAGATGGAGCGCTGGCCATCCTTTATTTCCATCTTGTGTGACAAATCTCCAGTAACTTTTTCGAAAGCAGCTCTGGAGCTTAAGTCCCATTTTCAAAATTGCCTTGGGTAATCATAGATGAGTAGATGTTACTTGATGAGAGTAAGACTGATTCTTTTTCCCTTATCCTGCTCACCCACATCAAAGGGTGGAGCACAGAGGTTTGTGCCAGGGCTGATAAATACTCCCAGGGTTTACAGGGCTAAACCTGTGCAGAAAACACTCAGCCTCACCACGGCTGAGTTCACACTACGCTTTGGTTTCCTTCATCAAAGCAAAGTGACAGCTGCCCGAGCAGTGGCTGGCACGCCGAGATGCTGCACACAACTGATGGTATCGCAGGCAGACACAACACAGCCCTGCAGCAGGCAGCAACCCGGTTCTGCAGCGCAAACAGCATGAAGGCAATGGCCAGGAATCCATGGGTGGAGCGAGCATCGCACCTGGGTAAATACAACCACAGCAAGGCGGCCTGTTTTCCCAGGGCCCGGCTTCGAGTTGGTAATTGCACCACAGCAGCCCCCAGGGGCTTTTCTGCTTTGCTCTCTGGCAAGCACCTTCTTCAGTGAGTGAGCAAATGGTTGGCATCTGCCACGGAGATATAAAAAGACTGCCCTGCGAGGTGGAGCTCGGCTTGTTGATGATCTCATGGTTTCAGTCATGGTGACCTGCTGCACTTGATGGATGCACCCCTTCCTCCAGTGCCCCTACCCTTGCCCTCCTTCATCAGCAGCTAGTTCTGTCTTCAGCTGAGTTTTCAGCCAGGAAGGCTGGTGTCACCTAACCCATCCTTTCCAGTGCAAATCTCAGCTGCACACAACACAACAGCAAGACCTGTCCTCCTGGCCCCCAGAAAGGGGGCTGGAAGTGAGACAACCCTTGCAGAAGCTAACCAAAGGAGAGCAAAAGCCCAGCAAAACCTCTCCAGGAACATGCAGAAACGGCAGGGGCAGAATGTTAAAGGGAGACTGGGTTCTCATTTCAGTCATTTATTTGCTGTAATTTCCCTCCTCTTTAGGAAGGGCCAAATCTTACCTCACAGCATCATGACCCTGCAGCAATCGCAGGCTGTGCTGTGAAGCCCAGCTGTAACCTGAAACCCCGTTTAAAAATGGATGGTCCGTCTGCAGGGATGACAGCCCTGGTATTTACGAGGGGTTCAAGCAGCCCATCTACAGCCCTGTGATGGTCTGATGGGGAAGGGCTTTCAAGTTTATTATATTTTAAATCAGTTGCATAGTTATGGCAGCATTGAAATCTGAAGGCCTCCAACTACTTATAGAGAGTGACCAGCAGCTGTGTAACGTTGTCTGATTCCTCCACATTTGACCCTGCGATACAAGGGCTCACTGCGATGGTGAGAGGACAGAGCAGGGCTCAGGATCACAGGAGTTTCCAACTGCATGCCAAAATGGCCAATAAAGAACCCGTGATGTGCAATGAAAGAGTGGTTTCTGTGGCACGGAAATCCATCCAGAGGGAGTCCGTGTGGAAATCATAACTGAGCTTTTCATAAATTACTGGAAGTCAAATGTTAACAACTTCCAAGTATAGAAGATAAAAGGTGGAGCGGGTGAGATGCACACATATATTCAGCTCTATTATTCTCACCTCAAAAACCAGCCCAGCCAGCCCTTTAATCACTCAGCAGCTCATCTCTAAATTGTGTCTATTATTAACAATAAAGTGCTTGTAATCTGCATTGCCGTCCTTTGTAGGAGCTGTGGATGGGGATGAGGATGCCTGCAGTGAGAGGCACGGCACGGCACAGGCATGGGACGAGCAGTGCGGGGAGGGGCCCATCACGCCTCTGCTGCCCTCCTTGAACAGAGATGCTCAGGAGGAAGGACCGAAACAGAATAACTATGAGCCAAGGGGTAAAACAGAGGGGACACAGCATAGGAAACCGTGTGCTTCTGGGGTGTCCCAGACTCTTCTGTCCAGGGAAGAGGTGGGCATCCCATTGTCCCATACAGGGCAAACACAGCATGAAAAACTTTTGGGTGACTTCTGAGCACAATATACCCATCCCTATGTTTACACTATAGCAGAGGAATCCTCCAGAAATGCGTAAGATGACCTAACAAGTCTAGTTTCTATTAGTCATTTACTTGCAACAAACAGTAATTGGAACTCCTGGTTAAAATCACTGCGGATTTCCTCAGGCAAAGCCATAGCTTGGACCTGGCTTTACTGATGCTATAATTAGCATGTCTACAGAAAAGTACCCATTAGACAACTTCTCTGGCCCGATTTGCATTGACGTTTGTGATGCAATTGCCTCCTTAGCGCTGGCTTCTGGCTTCTTGTATCACAGAAGAATGTGGCATCCCCCGATGAGTCATGCAAGAAGGGGG
>NW_008824283.1:1790599-1799762 GCF_000699105.1 Pygoscelis adeliae | reverse complement strand
GGGGGGGGGGGGGGGGGGAAGGAAGGAAGAAAGTTTTCTGCAAACACAACCTTTTTTGTCACCAGCTGAAGGAAGGAAATTTAACACATACTTAGGGTTAATGAAAATGGGAGGCTTTTGCAGGGGATGCAGTCGTTTTTAGGTTAGGCAGGATGACTCAAGACTAACTGATAAATATAACACAAAACGGCGTTATACTGCTACTAGGCAAGGATTGCCCTTGGTGCAAAGGCTGTGTCTTATCCTTTGGGGATCTAGCCCCGTTCTCTCACCCTCTCGGTGGTGAGGCGTAGTGACCTAGTGGCAGTTGTCTTACAGACATCCTGACAGCACTCTAGGTAAGCTCTGACAAAGTAACAAAAGGGTTTAATCATTAAGTGAAACTGGATCAGGCTGAGGTTCAGATTCCTGCGGCGGAAGCCAAGATGGCAGTTGTGAAGCATCTTCTCTCCAAACTCCCGGACACCTCTTGCAGAGACATTGCCCTCCCAGGCACCGCGCACTTGGCAGGCTCCATTTTGCAGGCAACCACGCCGAGGCACCGAGATGTGAGACAAGTCATGGCAGCGGAGCGCAGACCTCAGCGCTCTAGGTTTCTAATCTGGGTCCTGCATCGTAGACGTTTGTCACTGCGGCACAGAGTGGTATTTTCATGCTGTATTTCTTCCTGCGACTCAACAAGCACCTCACATAAAAGCCTTTGTGCTTCAGAGAGGATTGAGGTTTTGAGGAATTACATACAAAGCCTGAAGAAACATTTCGGCACTACTGAAGCACATTCCTAATCGCATGTGCTTCAGTAACAGCACAATCTCTACCCAGTGGTAATATAACCCAGACTGCTTTTCAGGGACGGCTACAGACACTGGAGACTGGAGGCATCTCCATGTTACTCCAAGGGTGCCTTGCACAGCAGGACAACTCCAGCCCGGATCTGGACCATGGATAGGTTTACACCCCTAATACGGCCAGGGTCCTGCCCAGGTCCCAGTCCTGCCGGGCTCCCACCTCCCCGCAGGAGGTCTGACTGCCCTTGGGGCATGGTGCAGCTGCAGGCCCCTCCACACATCCCCCGGAGCTGCTCGTGGCAAAATCATCTCAGCAAAGCAGCGCTGACGCTAGCCACACGGCACACGCTCGCGTTACTGCAGGCTCTGGAAATGGCGTGGCTGCAGCAATGCAGGCCTGTTCGCCACGCTGACAAGTGTGCATGATGGACAAACCAGGAGAGGTGAGCCATGCTGACCTGTCCCTTCCAAACCACAGCCGCTGGCTGCCACGTCTTTATTGTGGAGACCCTCCAAGATAATAAATAAAAAGCAAACTAAGAGCAGCAAAACTTCTGGGAGCAATGCTGATGCCAAAGCCCAAGCAGCATCCCTGGTGCCACCCAGGTACCCAACCCCTTCCTGCGACTCTCCTCCTGGGAAAACCCCATCTCCCCATTCGCACCTCGCAGCTGCATCTCCCACTTATCGCCAAGGCCATTGCCGCGCCGGGGCAGGGAGACGGCTGTCCTGATTTGTCTCCACATCTGTCAGACACACTCACTGCAAAGGCACGTGTGCTTGCAGAATGACAGAAACGCCTGCTCCGCACCCTCCCTAATTGCACCTTGGCAGGGAACAGAGCGGCCTCCAAGAAGGAAGCAAGCTTGCTGTTCATTTCAGAGGAAATCATCGCTCTACACAAAGCTTCAACAACTCGGGAAGGAACCTGGGGGCTGAGAGGAAATTGTGAATTATTGCTTTATATAATCCTGCCTTGTGCCAAGGATTGGGGGGGACTTTCCAAACGCACAGGCTTATCTTGGTATCTTCTACAAGGAAGAGGAGGAAAAAGATGCTTCAGGAAAGAACCTGGTTGCAGGACTTAAAATGCCCCAGCTCCAGAAGGGGAGGGATGGAAAATATGGGAAATAAAGATGGTGTATTAAGATATGGACATCAGGCTGTTTTCATCTGTTGCCCATCACTGTTTTTCTCTGGGCACCGCTATCTACAGGTGGAGGTTCCTAATAGAAAACATATTAAAAAATGCTTTTTTTAAGCCACCTTCTAATTCTTTCAGCACTCATGGACATCAGAAGTTGAAAACCCCAGCTAATGCCAGCCAGAGAACAAGCAGGCACTACCCAAGCATGTCTGCCCCAATTTCCAAATCAAGATGCTGCTCTCCCCAGCTATGGCTTTTATTTAAAAAGCAATGCATTTGGCAGGGACTCTTCTTGGCCATTTGATTTGTGGCCCTTTGAGGGATGCTCACAAGCATCCGTAGGAGCTCTTTCTTAAAAAAATGCAAGGAGAGATTGCCACGTTTTTCCTTGACTCCAGCAGAATTCTGCTGGGAGACTCTAATTTTGCCATGAACGGACTCAGTCCTGGGCTCCTGGGTGCTGGATGAAGCCCCGTGAGCTTCGCTTCATTCCTACACAGCATACAGGGTGGTGTGGGTGCCGTGGTGCCTGATGAGAGTGCCTGACTCTGAAACCTCCAGAGATTTTTTTTGTCCCTACAGCCCTGAGCAGAGCTAAAGAGCTGCAGCAGGCTGCTGGAAATGGCTCTTTGCTCTGGCTACATGGCTGAAACTGGGTCTGTCCCCTTTCCACCATCAGAGCACCTGCTGGGATTGAAGAAACACCTTCCTGACATGTTGGGAGAGTTTGGAGAGGCATTTCACCAACAGCAAAGACCACTCCTGTGCTCAGAGGATGCAGTGGGCAAAGCTCATTGCCAGCACAGGAAAGGTAACGTATTCTGGTCCGCCAGCCATGCAGGCTCCCACATAGGCATCGTGTTGGCAAAACACAGCACCTATGCCAAGACTTCCCTCCGTGGTCACTGTTTGGACCAGCAGCTGCCAGCTCCTGGCTCCCCACCTCCAGCTCCATGTGAGCTCCAGTGCTGATCCCAGCGGAGTGAATGTGATGTGCGGCTCTCTGCTCTCGGTCGGGGCAGCTCTGCCAGCATGTGTCCTTGGGGGTCTCCCACTGCCCCAAGGAGATGGAGGAAAAGTCTTGGCAGAGGCCAGAGGCCGCTCAGGATGGAGAAGAGGAGGAGATGAAAGGTTTCCCCTTTCCAAACTCCGATGGCAGGAAGGGAAGGGCTGGTAGGCACGCTGGAGGGGTCACAGACAGGGATGCCAGAGGTGCAGGTCCTGTGCAATAGGAGAGCGAGATACAGACACAGGCACCAAAGCACAAACAGAAGAAAGCAGCTGGGAGCAGCCGAGGGCTCAGGGACAGTGCTGGGCAACAGCATCGTGGCTTAGCTCTGGAGCTGGGAAATCCTGCAGACTGCAGGGCAGAGCCGGAGTGCAGAGGCACAGCCACCGCTCCCAAGGAGACACAAGGCAAGGCAATGCCTACACAGCATGATATCATGACAACTTTCTTCATTTGCTTGTTTGTTTAAAACCAAACCACAGAATTTTGTGCTGTTTGTGAGCTGTGACAGCGTACCCACTGCAGTGATTCACATGAAAGCCATTGCAGTTAAAATGACAGTGAGGTCCTGAATGCATCTGCAGCTATTCGGCTTATATAGTCATCTTCCTCTCTCTCTATCACACACACCCACACCAACTCACACAGCTTGTCCCAGTGCTCTCGCAGGGATAGGTAACCTAAGGTCAGCTTTAGGCCACCTCATGACTATCATTGCATTTGCACTGGCTGGAAGGGGAGACAGGAGAGAGAAATATTGGAAGCAAGACTGTAATATGCAGTACAGAGCAGGGACACCTCCATTCAAAACCAAGGCACAGGACAGTCTGATCCTGCGGGCAATGCTGGAGTGAGGAGCACAACACCAGGGACATCCCTACTCCTGCTCCGCTCCCACTGCGAGGGGACACCAGCATGGTGCAGGACTGCTCTGCAGTGCCCCCTCAGTCGAGATGTGGCACTTTTCCTACAATGAAGGAAAATAAACACTAAAGACAGAAACAATCCAGCTGTTTATGGAGCATCTCAGGTTTGCAGTAGAAGTTTCCTCCCATGACAAAGTCCCTGGCTTTTCTTCCCACTCCAGCAGTGCGAAGGAGCCAAAGAGCTGCTGTAATGAGCCTGCTGAAAGTTTTGGCTGGCAGGGGAGAATACCTGAGCAGCACAGCATGGTTGTGACATGCTCTGTGCCCTCTCCAGTGTTGGGCTAGGATGGGACGTGACTGGGGACTGGCTTGATATTGCTGTCTTGTGACCCCTGGCCCTGAGACTGGCAGAGTGAAAAGGTGACACCCAGGGCCAGGATTTGTTGGATTTTTACCGGACAGGAGGATCAGTTGTCTCTTTCATTCCTCTCCAGTGCAAACCCCCTCCACATCCCTTCATTAGGTCTGAATGCCCTGTCTCAGCTGATTTACTCAGTCATCAGCAGGGACAGGGCTCTGCTCACTAGCATAATTTGAACACCTAACTTGGGCTACTAAAATCCTTACTTGCAGTTTGCAGATGCAGAGAGCTTTTCCTTGCATACCACTTGCTTGCGATGAGCCAGCTCTTCCTCAGCATCTCCCATCCCCAGGAGAAACCAAACCCTGCACAAGGCATTGGCGAGAAGGGAAAGGAGAGTCTGCCGAGCAGTCTGCCTTCCCTCTGAAATGCTCAGCCGAGGCAGTGCTCAGACAACACCTCCCTTTCTCTCTCGCTAGCCCTCCTGGTGTATCGGGTGCTTGTTCTGCCTCGGGTGGAAAAATTCCAGCTCCAATTTGTCACTGGTTCCCCGGCGCAGTCCCACTGCACAGCCACCTGTCTCAGCTGGCAGGGTCTGAAGCTACCTGGCACGGTGTGCTCTCACTGTGCTCATCGCTCGGGTGATTTGGGTTTAAACACCGCCCTACTGCCCTGTGCCAAGACCTGCCCCATCACCTGCCTGCTCCCTGCCCGGGTCATCTTCCCAAGGTGCTTGCTTGTGGGGCCAGGGCTTCCAGCACTGGCTCTGTCAGGCAGGAGGGAAGAGTAATGATTTGAGACAAAAATATTTCATGCCATTTACAGGTAAAAGCAGAATCTTTTAGTTTGGTTGAGGTTATTCTTCCCCTGCTCTTCCTGAAACTGGAACCCCACTGCAGGAGGTGGCATGGTGCAAGGCGGAGGAGACCATCTTTTAAAAATAAAACAACACTCACCTTCCCTGCTCTGGGAGCATAAATGAGGCTGGCCACTTGCCTTGGACAACTCCCCCGACACTGGGAACAAACTGTGCATGCATTGCCTCTCTAATGGCCATCCTCTCTCCCCCATGGTTCCTCAGCATTTCTGTATCACTGAGAAACTGTCCCCTCTCCCTTCATCCTGCCAGATCTGCTGAATCAAACTCATACTGGCTGAAAGCAGACAAGAAAACTACTAACGTAGGAGGGAAGAGGCACCAGTCAGGCTCCCTGCACTGAAATGCAGATCCTGCTGCCATGGCATTTTCCAGCCCTGTTTCTTCTCCTGCAATCCCTTCCCAGTTTCTCCCTCCTCTTCCACATGGGATCCAGCCTCTTGCTTTCCACCTTGAGTTTCCTGCTGGTGCTTGAGTCATTGTCCCTCCTAGGACTGATTTCTCATCTCTATTTGTTTCTTTGTCATCTTTTTACACTCTCCTTGGGCTATATTTCATTTTGCCTCTGTTCTGTGGTTGCCTCCATCTGTCCCTTCAACCATTCTCCTCCAAGTCCTTCTCTGTCTCTGTTTTTCATCACCAGTCTGTGATGAAAAGTATTTATGACTTTACTGGCAGAGTTGATGGAAGCCTCCTTACAGACACAGGCCCTCAGTAAGCTGCAGTTGTCCAAACCTATGCTAAAAAAGTTGGCACTGTCCAGTTTTATCATTATCCTTCCCCTTCTGAGTTTTGCATGTTAAAGGGAATTCTTAGGCAGAGAAAGAAAACGTCCCTGAAATCACTCTGACTTTGATATAAGCCTTTGGCTTTGCAAATCATGTCAGAAAGGAAAATCCCCAAAGCTCTGCCATCTAAGTGTAGCAAACTGAAATCCTATCCTGCAGCCAAACAAGTGTGTCCAAGTGTACTGCTCAGTGGTGGCTTGCCCCCCAGCACGGAGGGTTGGAGCCAGCCCAGCCTGAGACCAAACCCAAGCATATGCAATGCCGGCACCCCCTCTTGGAGTCCCTCTAAGGTCCAGGGGGATGCTGGTAGGGAGACCTTGTTGTGCCCCTAGCCAGCACTTCTGCACAGCCCCACACTTCACTTCAGACCAAAAATCCTTTCCCCCCTCTCCAATTCATTTCTGTCTCTCCTGGCCAACATCCAGAAGTCATGCCTAGTAATCACAGCCCCCCCCGGCCCTGGCCCTGCTGCCACTGGCTCTGACTCGGAGGCTAATCACGCCACGGCTCTGCGCCCTGACCTTTCCTTTCTGGGAACAGCACACACCCCTCGCCTCCCATCACTTGACTCTCACCCACTGCCAAGCGAGGGGCAACCCAGCCGGAGCAGTCCGGCACCCTGCCCCTCTCCCTGCCTCCTCCTGCCCCAGCCAGCCCGACGTGGCGGCAGCCAGTGTGTCAGCACCTCCTGCGCTGGGGAGAGATGCCCGCAACTGTCCCTTACAGTCTGCTGGAAAATGCCAGCTGAGGGCCTGCAAAGGAGGGGCTGGGATTGCAGGAGGAACAGCCTGTACGTCGCTCTGCTGCTGGGGACGGGGAGTTGTTCATTGAGGGCTGGATGACTCTCCTGGAGGGGTTTCCATGGTATAAATAGGTACCCTGAGGATCCCCTTTTAAGAAGGGTCTTTCTCTGCAGCACGGAGCTTCAGAGGGACGGCTGCTTTTACATGAGCTGAACAAACCATGCTATGCAGTTACTGAGGAACAGCCTTCTTGTTCTGAGTCACAAAATGTCTTTCTGTGGTTCTGCTCCCCCTTTTTCCTCCCATATGTCTCCCCCCTACAGCTCCCCTTTGCCTCAGCTGCGGTGCTGGTGTGATACGAATTAACTCCAATAGCTGTGGATCATGCCCCCAGCTTATTGCCTTCCCTGCTTCCATATCTATAACTGTATATACTTATACTCTGTATCTCTATATTTGTATCTCAGCTGGAGACAGCAGGACCTCCAGGTTTGGGTGGGGCTTGCCTTCATTGCCTCTCCACTGCCACCACCACTGACATTGCTCAGGGCCCCATCTCCCACGGCAGGGAGTGTGCTAACATCTCGGTTGTGCAAAACCCTGGCAAGTTCACAAATGACTCCTCTTTCATGAAGCTGAAAAGAAGAAGAGCACAACCTGTGCTTGCCAGGAGAAGACAAGGGGAGGGGTGTCTCTGAGCCACAGCACTTCAAAGGGCTGGTCCTAGTGAAAGGCGGGTCCCTGCCAGCACCCATCGCAACCCAAAGCAAAATGCCATCCAGGGTAAGACACTGCTCTGATGTCTGTGCTAGAAAAAACTGTCATGCTGAGTAACACCTACCCCTCCAGCCCAACCATGAAAGCATCTCTCTTCCCCTCCCACCTCCCACACCGAAGACCTCTGTAATCAGACACTGACCCTGCTACAAGCAGGCTTTCAAGATCGTGCAGAGCATTGACCCAGTTCCTGTCACGACCAATTTCACGAGTTACCTTCCAGCTTACACCACTGCATCTGGCACTGCAGTCCAGCTCAACAAGAGCACAGGAACAGAGTAACACACATCCCAACAGAAAATCTGTGACCTGATGGTTTACAGCACAGACATCTTTCATATACAGCAAGCTGGGTGGAAAGAGGTCCTGCTTGAACTGGGCTGATTTACACAGAGCCTAGCAAGGCACCTGGGAAGGCACAGGGGCAGGAAAAGCATCACAGGACCCAGTACAGCAAATCCCCCTGGGAAACCATCCTAAAACCCAGCCTAGAAAGTCAACATCTCTCCATAACGAATTGCTGGGCTGCTGCGAGGGTGTTTCTCATCTGAGCACATGGGAACCGTTTCTTTCTCCTTTTCTTTAGCTACAAAGCTGTTTGTACAGCCCTTCACACTCAGCAGCTCTGCACTCCAGCTTTTGAGCCTAACTTGTCTCTGTAAAGAAGGTCCCATGCTCAGCTAGACTCCTGTTGAGGCAGAGTATCACAGTAGTATCGGAGTTACAATGAGGTATCATAAAAGACCTACAGTCAAAGCCGATACGGATTTATCTCAGCATCGTTCTCTTGTGGGAGGCTGGCCACCATGCTGACACGCTGCACCCTCTCTGAAACCACCACCAGCAACGTCGTCCTATTTTGGTAAGACACAGACCTTGGCCGAGGTCCCAAGCAGAGGGCTGGAAGACAGGGGTGACAGCCTACGCCTGATCCCACCCATTCCCGAGAAGGACAGCCAGGTGAGGTGAATGGAGAGTAAGAAAACATCTGAACAGAGAGAAGAGATTCCCCAGTGAACAGGTATCTATGCAGCTCCTCCCCGCTGCTGCCCTGCACAGATTTATCAGGGCTTCCACTACCTCTGCTACATGCAGACACACTTCCTTTCTTTAAGTATGTATTGGAAAATCAGCATCTCTCTCACCCAGCTGTTTGCTTCCAGGGCCAGGCCTACAGAAACTTATCTAGGGCTTCTGCTCCAGTTTTGCTCAGGAAAAACTGCCACTCATTTCCAGACATGACACCAATACAACAGAACAGGAATTTCAGGCTTTGGAGCAGGGACCCTGCAACCCCATGGATATTTTGCACTGTTTTCAAAGGCTTCTTCAAGGCTGACAAACCAATTTGCTGCCCACACACTGCAGCCCATGGGACCTCCATCCAACAGCCACTAAGGAGTGTAACAGCCTGACAGGCACCCATCGTGGTAGGCACCATTTGATCTGATGCCACTGGGCTTGGGAGGCAGGAAGAGCAGTAAGGCTTTGCGGGTGATAAATGTTTTCGGCAGTGTGGTCCTTGCTTAAGCTGATGGCTGCAAAATATCAAGATGAGAGCAGTCCCCACCCAGGGATGAACAAGCATTTTCTTCAGCCACAGAGAAAAAAAAAATTAAGGAGGGATTTTTCACACTCACTTACACTTAAGAGGAAAAAATATTTACATGAGGGAGAAAGGACTTGGCAGGGGCTTCCCAGAGGCTGTTTGCTGTTTATGCATTTCTCAGGACTGGGCTGAGGCTGTGGAGCTCAGCGGTGGAGCCTGAATGCCCCCCCCTCCCCGAGCCACCAAGGAGGTAGTGCG
>NW_008824283.1:1783666-1790513 GCF_000699105.1 Pygoscelis adeliae | reverse complement strand
CTGCGGAGCTCAGCGGTGGAGCCTGAATGCCCCCCCCTCTCCGAGCCACCAAGGAGGTGGTGCGAGTGGGGAGCACTGTCCCTAGGGCTGGTGAGAGATCCTCTTGTCGTTGCTCCTGTTGCCTACGCCTGCAATGAAGTCATGTCTGCGAGACTGCAGGTAGTTCTGGCAGCAGCCGCTGTGGTTTCCTAATGCCTTTCCTTTGCCATTGCTGGAGGACCAGAGCCAGGAGGGGCTGCTGGGAGCCTCAGGACAATCACCAAAGGTGCTGTGAAGTAGGGACTGGGGTCTGAGCACCTCTTAGGATCAAGCACCTTTCCATAAGATGGGATATGAAATGTTCTCCTGTCTGAACGTCCTGTTTTAACTGAGATGGGGGTAGCTGGATGGCAGCTGAGGCACCCCCCCCAGATGCTGAAGGTCTGACTCTGATTCCCTCTTCAGGACCCCTGCAGTCAGCAACAGCTTGTATTTCTAGCTGGGGCTCTCTATCCCTTGAAAGCACAAAGTTACAAACCCATAAATTATTATAATTTGGACATCTGCTGTGTTTTGGAAGTGACTGGTATAATCCCTCCCTGTCCAAGCTGCACAATGACTCCCTGCTGTTGTTTCTGGAAAGGAGAAGCCTCAAAACGTGCAGGGCATACACTGGCCTCTGCTGCCAAGACTTTCATCATCATCGTAAGTGGCATAAAGAATGCAAAATACTTGTCATTGCAACACGGTGGGCTGGGATCCTGCTTGACATGAACCATGCTCTTTCTTCACCCCCAGCTGAAGCAATAAGAGCACCAGGACAACAGGGCTGGGCAACAGGTAACAGAGAACAGGCCAGGAGACTGGGATACTTTTCCAAAGATCCCCCAGAGAAGCTTTTCCAATCCTAATTAGGAGATAAAACAACCTGGGACAGACAGAAGTGACCTACCACACTGTGCTCCCATCACCCCTGTTCCTGCAGGGCAATTCACCCCATTACACCAGCCCAAGCGCCGAACACTTCAGCACGGTGTTTGCACTGTGCTGAGCCAGGACTAAGGAGCCCTTCTGAGGTCTGTGGTGCTCATCCCGGGTGAGGTAAGACCTTGCTAAGACAGCTGAGAGGGAGCAGAGTCATTATTCAGTCCTGCTGCAATGCCAGCGTGGGGGCTTGCTTCTGGGCAGGAGCAGAGCAGAGACAGCACCAGGCTTTACGGACAAACCCTGCGTACATTTTGCAGTGTTTCACCTTTCCCATCTCAATGGTCTCTGCACTGGACATCTGTGTTTCCTCTCAGCCCCAGGGAATGCTGGCACTGGTGACCAGCAAACAGAGGATTAAAGCCCCCAGCTGTACTGGTCCGTGCTTCTGCAGCAGCCCTGCTCTGCCATAGGAGCACGGGAGCCATCCAAGACTGCCACTGTTTCAAGTCCAAACAGGCAGAGGAGCAGGTGGATTTTTAAAAACCACTTTGCCTGTGAACCCTGACATAAGAGGTGAAAACCAGAGAAGCCCTTTTACAGCAAGGCACTGAGCACCCACAATTTCCTCACCGTTGCTGGGGCTCAAAGCGCCGCATAAACTAATGAAATTCTCGTCCACTTGAGGAGGCTGCGTGTGCCTCCCCGCCAGCACCAGGCTATTCAGGTGGGGTTTTTTAACGAGCCCTGAAGGATTCACTGGAAGCGTCTTGGAGAGTATGGGGGAAATACAGCCAGCAAAACAGCTTTAAGCAAGGACACTTGACTACAAGCATACAATAAATACTCTTTATTTAAACACAATGTCAATCAATAGGACCTGTAATAAATACTCGAACTTTTGAACATACAGATCTTCATCTATGTATCTACCTTATACAACAAAACACCTTTACATTTCCTTGTTTATATACAGATCTATATATCACTGTATATAGATAATGGAAATATATATACACACATATACATACATATATCTAAATATATATGCACTTGTGCAAAAATGACCTTACCAAGGACAGTAAACAAGTAAATATCTCCCAATCCACTCTCGCTGGCACTGGCAATATTGCACCGAAATTCAGTTGATGCTCCTGCCATTGGGAGGGTGAGAAAACAGGAGAAAAACTGAGATTGCATGCATGGAGAAGCAGCAAATCCACTTTTTTCACGATGAAGAACACTTGTAGAGGCTCGATGCCCCCTGAAATACTCCGCTTGATTCATCACCCTTACACACAGCAATTCCAGCAGATACCCACTGCCAAATCCAGGTGAATCAGGGTTGTGTCCTGCTCTTACAACACTTACCAGGAGAGATAACCTCCTTCCAAGTTCTGTGTAAACTCCACTTTCAAGCGTGCACTGCTCTGTCTAGACCCAGGCTGTGTCACTAAGACCCCGAGGGAGCGTCTGTGCTCCCGACTGAGCTGGCTGTACTTTGTTCTGCAGCAGGCAAACACGAGCCTCAGTCCTTCTGCCCAAGGGTGCAAGAGGGAGCGGTTGTGCCACAGGGTCTGCCTGTGCCACCAGCTGCAGCTTGGGCCCTTGAGCAACAGCTGTAGTGCATCTCCCAAGAGGCAGCACTGGGTGAAATATTGCTGCCCTACTCTGTAATATGACAAAAAGCACCTACATGTCCCCATGGGTGCCCCACGCAGCTGGTCACCCCACAGGAATGTCTCTGATAAGAGGGTGTAGCTACCCCAGCTGCCAAATGACAGTGTCCTCACAGCCCGGGATGTGTGTTCATTGCAAAATGTTCTCTTTGCCCCTAGGAAGAAAGGTTAGGACTAATGCTCGCTTTCAAAACAGCTCCAATAAAAAAATAACAAGGGAAAGAAATGCTCAGGCGGCTGGGTTCAAGTCTCAGAAAGAGCCAAGCTTTCACATTGAAAGAGACTTTGTTGCACAGGGAGGAGATGCCAAAGAGTGGCTGGGGGCCTACTCATGGACCTGAGAAACCAAGCACAAGTGTAAAAACTGATGAAAGGAACCTTAATCCTTGCAAAACACTAGTCTCAGGGAGCCTCGGGTCACATCACCTCTCTGCCGAGAACAACATCCAAGGCCAGGGTGACTTTTCAAAACAGCCTTTGCTCATCTGAACCTGAAGAACCACCCTGGGTACCACGCACACTGCAAACCTGAAGCACAGGCACTGATAACTGTCCTACAAGTTAGCAAAAGATGTGGGTCAGCCGAGGTACGAGGTGCTTCACCAGGGCTGGATGCTTCTGCAGAGGCAGCTGGGGAGGAGGAAGACTGGGGTGATGCTGGTGAGCAGACCAGCAGGCACCTTCCCTGGCTCCCCCTTCCCATCCTCACTGTCCAGGGACACAGCCAAGCACTGCCACGGTCAGTCAGGAAACCTTTGCTTCCCTGCTGCTTTTAGAAGGATGGCACTTTCTATCTGCTGACAGAGAGCAGAGAAGGCAACGTGCAAGATAGGACATCCTCCCTCCTGCCAGAGGAATGAACATGCTCATAAACCCATCTCCTTGGGAAATGGATTCATCATACAAGTGAAAACAAACACTCAGAGGCAGAGGACTGGCAAAGGGAGGGGGACAAAAGCCCTTCCCTTAGCCAGTGTGGGTGTTTGAGACTCCTGGCAGCAGTACTGTAATACCAGAAGAGCAAGAGATGCTGGGAGATAGATCGCAGCCTGCTGTTTACTCTTAGCCAGCCCTGTCAATACCCTCCCTTCTACGGCAAAAACATGTCCCTTATAGTAAATAAATACATAAATAAGCCCTTTGAAAAGCCCAGCAGCTGTGACGTGGGAGAGCTGAAGAGCACGTTGTGTGCCTGCTCACACAACCGCTCCCTCTCCGGAGAAGCTGGGCTCTTCTTTCTACACTACTAATCCCTGGTCTATTTTCAAACATTTGGTTGCATTTGGTAACTTAAGTCTCCTCCCTCACTCTCTGCCGTACCCACTGCCTTGGCAGTGTCCTTAGGCCAGGGTCCCACCTTCACCTGAACCACAGGGGAGGCCACCACGTGTGGACCTGGCTCCACAGGCGAGGCCAAACTCTGTGTGCCCACCCCGATGCCCCACAGCAACGTGATATGCACTGAGGGGCAATGCTGCGCATTAGGAATTGCTGAACAACTGGGGATATGAGGCACTTTGGGAACATCCAGTCCTCAAGAGATGCTTGAGTCAAGCTCCCAGTGGGGACCTGCACCCAGACCCCATCCCCTCCCCAGCTCCCCTTACACTTCCACACCTCCCCAGTGCCGGAGCAAGCAGCAGGTTATATTTCAAGGCCTGCGCTTCCCAGAAAGCAAAAGCTCTCCAGGAATGCTCCCAAGAGGCAAAGGAGTGACATAACTCAGCAGCTCTCGATACTCTGCATGTCTTGGAGGACAAAGCAAAGGCAGCCCCTGACGTGGGAACTACAGCTGCCTGAATCACAAGCAGAACCTATGGGGAGGACAGTATTTTGTAACAACACAAAAGCTGCATTTGTGACGCTCATCTCGACTAAGACTTTAAAAGCAATAACAATCTGTTTGGCCAAAGTGGCTAAAAGCAGTGAGTGTACCGCAAAGCTACAGTTAGCTGTACACACTGACACCCGGGGGGCGGACAGTATCCCACCCACTTTGTGGCAGAGGCGTAAGGTACAAACCAGCAGCACAGAAGGTAGCCTGCTCTGTTTGCAATAAGAATTTGGTATTTTGTCACAGTGATTTTCCTCAAATGAAGTCACCGCTGTGTGTTTTATCAGATGTATTTAACCTAAGCCAACTCTCTCTTAATGTAAAATCCTAAGTACCTTAAAAATCAATTTAAGCAGCTAGTGTCCCGACATCAATGCTCCATTTTCTAAAGCCTAGCATGTATCTATAAAACTATCTTTTTATTATAAAATATTTTAACAGGTTAAAGGATTCCTTTACACAGCTTTTCTTTTTCAACCATGGAACAGGAAAGGTTTGTCAGGTTCAGCTTTGGCGGTGCTAATATTTTTTCCTCCAATATTCCTCTCTTTCGATTCCAGCTGTCCCCAGAACTGTGCAGTTTGTATTTCACCAGTTTTACTCATGTTGCCTTAGAGGAAAGAAATCAGTTCTTCAACACTCAGACTTCATTGCAAGCCTGAGGTTTCCTAACACTGTAGCTGAGCATTGGAGTACCGAGGTCAACCACCCAGTGCAAACAGCCCAACGTCCCCTGTCCCTTCCACATCCATGTACTCTGGATGCTGTAGTGTTTCTGCCATTAGCCACATGCTTGTCTCTCAGCTTTGGCTACATACAGCCGCAAAATCTGAAGTATGAACATAGCCAGCCACTCAAACAGAGCAATTATTTGGACAACAAAGTCCTGGTCCACAACATGTGCTACTGAAATGCAAATAATTAGTAATAGTAAAAATACAGACAGCAACTGAAATGTGGACGCTGGATTTCTTTGTGCCAGAGGCTCCTGCCCCAAAGCCAGTGGTAGTTTGGCTGCTGAGCCTGCTGGAGGCTGGCCTGACCCCCAGTCAGGAGCTGGCTATCACTGTGGGACACCTCCTCCCTCTGCGCCCTTGCTACCTGCTAACCTGTGCTGCCCCTGGGCGTTGCAAAATACGGCAAGTGACTGGCAAGATTAAAAACGCAGGAGATACAACAGCACAGGAGATATCAATCGCTAAATCAAAAGGTTAATTTTCACTTCCCCCTGGATGCTACATAATAATCATGGCCTGCACCAACCTAAAGTGCATCTCTAGCCCGAGAGTGTGTACCTGCATCGACTCCACAGCACACTGGCCTCTCGCATTTCAATCCTTGTACAATATGAAGCAATCAGCACCTGACTGCCGGTCCCGGTCCCGCGCTGGGTGTCCTCCTGTTAATGTTTATCTGAGGAGCAAATGTTTTTGCCGACCCGGGGCCTCACACACCGCACCATGCCATTGCACCCCTCCTTTGCTCAAATGGCTCATGCTCAAAGGACTTCAGGCACTGCTGACAACCCCACCAAGGCAGCAGGTGAGGGCACGAACGGGCACAGGCATCAAAGCAGGCAGCGAGAGGCAGGAGGGAAGGGCTCTCAGGGTCCCCAGCAGAGCTGGCTTTGCAGATCAGTGGGGTGACCAGCTACCCGGGGTGTCCCAAAACTGGAAAGGCGGCAAGTGGAGCTGAGCCAGCACCCGTCACAGGGCTAGAGGAGGAGAGTGCTCTTAAAGCTGTTCCTCCTTCCCAGCACCCTCTCCAAGCAGGATGGGGACCATTTTGGGAAAGAAAGAAGGATACCCCAGCCCCACAAAAGCCACATGGAGCTTTACCATGAGGGGTGTGAGAGCTCGAGGAAGAGTTGGACGCTGCCCTGCACCTTGCAGCAGTCGCAGCAGCAGAGACCAGCGGCAATATCTGCCCCCCCCCTGCCGTTCCAGAGGGGATTCCCCTCCATCGCTCCCTGGGGCTGCCCCTTTCGGTACCAGCGCTTGGGGCAAGTCCTTCGCAGAGCACCCGTGAGAGCCAGGGCCACACGAGGACTGCAAAGAGGTGTTGGCAGCCAGAAACCCTGCTCCATTTCCCCTCCCAGCCTCCGACCTCCCCAGCTTCCTTGCAGCGCTGCCCCAAACCCCTCTGCCGCCTGCAGCAAGGGGTAACAGCCCTAGAGGACTCAGCTCTGGGTCACCCCGAGTAGCTGATCACCCCGCTGATCTGCAAAGCCAGCTCTACCGGGGACCCACCGATCCCCAGACTGACCACGACGCGTCCCCAGCAGCGGCGCAAGCAAAACCCCCGAGGTGCAGGGCAGGTGTGTGGAACTGCGGGGGGGGAGAAGAGCCCGCGCACACGCGGTGCCCCAGCATTCCCTCGCGGGACGCCACGGCCCCACGGAGCGCCCATGGGTCCCGTGAGCCCCGTTTCC
>NW_008824283.1:1782991-1783349 GCF_000699105.1 Pygoscelis adeliae | reverse complement strand
CGACCTACAGCCGTCCCGCGGCCAGAGCTGCGCTTCCACTCCGCCACAGAAAATAAAACACCTCCTCCCCTCCCACCGCCTCGGGCTCGCTGTCATTTGAGACTTGAAGTTAAACAAACCGGGCAGTTTAAATGCTTTGGTTGGAGCCTCAACAAAAGGATGGTCTGTAGCTGTAGCAGCATTTCACCCAACTTCCCAGTGCCACATTCCTGAGTCCCACAGTCACAGTCTCACATTCTGGGCAAACAGTCCATTTATTTCTATTATTATTTTTTCAGCAGAAAGTCCTATAGCACTTGGCAAAAAAAGCATTTGTTGTTTCTGGGCGTTGTTTAAACTGTCCCGCTGACGGCAATAG
>NW_008824283.1:1781114-1782597 GCF_000699105.1 Pygoscelis adeliae | reverse complement strand
CCGGCCGCGGCCAGGAAGCTCCTCCGGGGACGAGCTTTCTTCACAGCCTTGAATTCACACCACCCCCACCCCCCCGCTCAAGGGACCCACGGTCGTGCCCCTAAACAGGCAGACTGCAAGCAGCCCGCCCGACCCTGGCCGGGGCAACCCCCCACCTGTTTGCAGAAGGTTTGCTGAGGTTTTGGTTTCTCGCAGCCATTAGATTTTAGGTGCGCTCTAGAAGAGGATCATTATTATCATTATCGGGGGGGGTGTTTTTCCTCAGAGAGAAAGGCTCCTCTTTATAACCGATGTGTGCCACGCCAGAGCCCATCGCGTCTCGAAGCTACCCGCTAGGCACAGTACCTTTGCAGTGCAAAAAGTCCTCGGGGTGCGGGAAGGAGCCCTCCTCGCAGAGCAACTCGCAGGTTTTATCCGATGCCAGGGGGTAGCCGTTGTCCTCCTCGTTGTAGTCGCTCTTGCCGTTGCTGTTTGAGTAGCCGTTGGCATACATCTTCAGGGCGGACCTGCGGAGGCACAGGAGCTCCTGGAAGGCATACCTGAAGTCCGGGCTCCGGCAGTAGATCAAAGGGTTGAAGGCAGAGTTGACATAGCCCAGCCAGTTCAAGAGGATGTACACGTACTTGGGTATGATGTCGTCCTGGATGACGTGCACGATGTTGACGATGAAGAAGGGCAGCCAGCACAGCGTGAAGGTGCCCATGATGATGCCCAGGGTCTTGAGGGCCTTGTGTTCCTTCAAGAAGAACTTGGAGGAACGGCGGTGCCCAGCTCCCCCTTTCTGCTCCTGCTCCTTGTTCTGGGTGTGAAACCTCCCCTCGCTCCTGTCTATCTTCTGCAACTGCTTCTTGGCCACCTGGAAGACCCTGGCGTACACGAATACCATGACCACAAGCGGCAGGTAGAAGGAGATGATGGAGGAGGCAATGGCATAGGCTTGGTTGGTGAAGAAGTCGCAACATGTGTCCTTCTCATAGCACAGGATGGCCTCGTCACGGTCTGCCCGGTACCAGTGCATTTGGATGGGCAAGAAGGAGGTGAGGGCAGAGACGACCCACACCACGAGAATGACCACGCGTGCCTTGCTCTTGGTCAGCAGGCTCTGGTACTTGAAAGGGGAGGTGATGGCGAAGTAGCGGTCCACGGCAATGACGCAGAGGGTCTCAATGCTGGCCGTGACGCAGAGTACGTCCAGGGAGGTCCAGAACTCACACCAGAAGTTTCCAAACTTCCACATCTCCATGATGATGTGGCTGGCGCCGAAGGGCACCACGGCCAGCCCCATCACCAGGTCAGCGCAGGCCAGCGAGGTGATGAAGTAGTTGGTGACAGTCTGCAGGCGCTGGAACCGGGCGATGGCAGTGATCACCAGCACGTTGCCGAAGACGATGGCCAGCACGATCACCGACATCAGGATCCCCATGCCCACCATCCACACGTCCCGCGACAGCGTGGGGTCGGCGGCGCTCTGGTTGGCGCTGAC
>NW_008824283.1:1779487-1780540 GCF_000699105.1 Pygoscelis adeliae | reverse complement strand
ACCCTACACGCGCTGCCTGCCCTGCAACGTCCCCCGGCCTTCCACCTACGAGTGCCACACGTGTCCCTGCGCGCCCTGCCCCACGTGTAACCCCGCACTCCGCGTGCACTCGGGGGTTTCCCCCCACCTCCCACCCCACCCATGCACTCCGTCTGCTCCCTGCCCGGGGTGTCCCCAGGGGACACGGCACCAGGAAAACCCCGAGGACTCTGGCGCTCACAGAGACGTTGTCCCTGGCTGGACACGGGTTTGGCTTTCCCGAGACCCCCCATCCTCACCGGTGACACTTTGCGCCAGGATGTCACCCAGGTCTCTGTCCCTCCCGGCCCCCAGCCCAGCACCGTTGCTGCGGCTTCACCCCCAGCCCAGCCCCCGGGTGAGCACCCGGGCAGCCAGGGTGGTGGGGTGCGTCCGAGGGCTGGAGCCGCAGCCCAACCCCAGAAACCCTGGAGCTGGTCAAGGGCACAGACACCCCTCAGCTGTCCCAGGAGCGCCGGCCAGGCGGGGAGGCTGTGCGACTGCTGCGCACTGCCATGCTGCAGCCAGGCGTGTGGTTAGCCCCGGACACTATCACAAGTATTTCCCTCCAAAGCAAACAAATTTGCTAAATAAGGACTAAGGAATTCTGCAAACTTCCTTTTAACCTAACGGCAGATAACACTGCTGCTGGAGTTTCATTTCTGGCCATTGCTCTGTACTGACACCACCCAGCCTCGTGCTGCTCTCCTGCAGAGAGACGTCACGCTGCCTGCAGGCCCAGGGGGCTTGCGGAGGTGACAGCGAAGCCTGAAGGCTGTGGTTCTAAAATTGCCTTATGCCGCGGAAAGGGAGAATAGAAAGAGTGGCTTTTGCCCAGTGTCTCGTTGGGTGCTGCACCATGGCCCTCCTGCAGCGGAGGCAGTGGAGGACCCTGCCCGCGTTAGCAATTGAACAAGTTACTACTGTTAAATCTTGTTTGAAACACATCAGCTGCTGGAGTCTGACGGGGCTTCACGATTCTGCCTCGTTTTTTCTGGATGGCAAGGCTGTGCCGCGGTGCCGAGCCGGGCACCA
>NW_008824283.1:1728717-1779389 GCF_000699105.1 Pygoscelis adeliae | reverse complement strand
CGCGCCGCGGCCCACTAGGCGTCCATGTCGCGCCCTGGCTGCACCCGGGCTATTTATAGAGAAGAGCCAGGTGTACGTAGAGGAAGCTTTGTGGTTTAAAACAGAGGGGCAAATGAGGTGCTGGAATCAGGAAATAAGATGAAACGCAGTTTCAGTGGTATGAAGTTTCTCTCTAGGCAGGGATCTTTCTCAACTAGTGGCTTCCCCGTGCTGTTTTCACACTCCACTTCTGCATCCGCACACTTCAGAGGTTTTAAAAATGAAGAGACGTGAACAGAAGACCCACAGGGCACCCCTTCCCACTGCAGACATGTGCAGCCTTTGGAAAGCAGGGGCATTTGGAGGAACCACGTGTGCAGTGCTAATGACCTTAGCTAATTACCCGGAGTTTCCACTGCACACCGTTGGGATAAATGGGGCCGTACGTTTCACACGGGTGCTAAGACGTACAACTGTAACCAGCCGGTGTGAGTCTGCAGCACCCCACTGGCTTTCACAGACTTCACACCAGCTGAGGATCTGGTCCGTACACAGACGCAGGCTCAATTAGCACTTGCTGGATGCAATATCCGTTCCCCGGCTCCCATGCACACATGGGAGCAGAGGAAATGCTCCTGTGCTCCCATGCTCCCCCCCCCCCAGAGAGGGCTCCCCACACCCTCTCTGCCCGGGGGCCAGCAGCACGCACCTTGCAGAGGAAGCATGGCAAGAAACTGCTGGAAAAGCAGAGGTACAGATGAGATGCAATAGTGGGAGAGCAGAGCAGAACAGGGAAGGAAAAGCAGGAGATGTGGAAACAACACGTTGTCCCAGCTCCCTGTTCCCCTTTTAAGAGTTGATCAGAAAGGTCTAGAATGCGATCAAAGTAAGTTTCTGGTAATAACCTGGCGAGTTTGCTGTGCTGTTTCCTGTGGGTTAGGCTAACATCTGGGAATACTCTGACACCAAATCAAAGCGTTAAAAAAGCACTAGGTCCCCTATCCTAATAGACATACAAATGTTCATCCTTGCATGAAGCACTCAGTCTTGAAAGGAGGAGAGCAGGTTTGGGGACTCAGTGGGAAACACCAGCTCTGGAAGAGTCAAAGCTAAGTTCTCCGATTCGTACAAGTGCTTTATCAAAGGCATCTGTATGTCCTGCACGCCCCTGGTAACAGTCCTACACCCCTTTCCAGAGCCTGCTTCAAGACTCTGGAAGTCTCTCTGGCCCAGGGTGCAGAAATCAGCCAGCCCAGCTTACATCTAAATATTTTGTCTTTGTTGTACTATATTCAGAGAAGCCTGAACCTCTGCTTTAGTTAACAGGGTATGGTGGAGGAAGCACAGAAAGGCTGATTTTTCTTCCTTGATTCTGCAGCTCTTGCTTGTGTTGGCAATCTTTGTTCACCTATGTGAGGTGTGTCAGGGTAGGCCCATGGCTTGAGCTGATTTCTGCCCTTGGCTATGCAGCCGTGACCTGCACCAAGTGGGACTAGTGACCACAGGTTCAAAATAAAGGCAGGAATTTGCCCCACATAAAAATAAATTTCATCACCCAAAGTCTGAGTTGCCTTTGAGATTTGCATGCCTTTATCTGTGCTTTTGAGTAGTTATTAGCTTTTCAGCACGTTCAAGGCTTCTTATTTAAACAAATATAATACCACACCTCAGAGGAGCGGTTAGGAAGACAGTTAAGTTTGCACTTCTTACGCTGCCTAAAGTGCTGGGGAGAGCCCCAGCCCACCCCAAAATGCCTCCTTCTGGGTTCCTTGGGCTTGGAGGGTGTCAAAACTAGGCATGTCTCATTTGTTTCATGCAGCACATCTGCACCACTGACCCCGCTGCTTTGTCATCACGCTAATCTTTTTTTATAATTGGATGTATGCTCTCTCCTTGCTGGGTGACATTTGAAGAACGGCCTGTGGGATCAATGAGAAAGGTAGGGTTGGTAGAAAGAGGTAATCACTTTTATTAGCCCAACTGACATAATTGGAAAAAACAGCCAGGCTTTCAGGCAGGCAAGACCTTCCTCGGGACTGTGACTAGCTGGGATGCTGGCTTTAACCCTGCCTGCCCAGATGCTTATCACAAGCTGGAAAGCACGAAGCACTCTGATATTAAACAGCTGGGCAGATCAGGCCCTTGGCAAGCGCGCAGAAGTGACAGTCTTCAACACAGGGTTTGGCGGGAGAGGAATCTGTAAAATTGTCTTCTTGCAGAGAACTGATAAGCAACAGTATTTGTCTGGTATGTCACTGCGGGGAGGGCTGTGGAGCAGCAGAAGCATCATGCAGACAGCACGGAAGCATTCCTCTTCCTATGGCTGCTGAGTAGCACCAGCCCCTGCTGCAGGTGAGCAGCCCACCGTGGCCTGAGCCACACCAGGCACCCTCCGGACAATCTGGCAGCACCTGCTTGGAGGGACTTCATTCTGCTTTTCCCCTTTTTTCTGCTGCATTTTTGTGCGTGTGCCTGGCTTTGCCGTCAGCGGGCACTCGGCAGTGCTGCAGCAGCGTGCTGTGCTGGGGCAGCTCACCAGCCTGCGGGAGAGGGACGGGGACGCTTTCTGTGGGTCACCTCTGCCTTCCTCTAGGGGCTTTGGGCCTCCTCATTCTCCTGCTTCAAAGTCGCTTGGCAGGGGTCAGGGAGCTGTCGGCAGGCTAGCTGTGCTAGCAGCAGTGCAGCCTCCTGGCTCTTGATTTCTCTTCCTCTCTTGCTTTATAAACCATGAGGGGGAGCCACCCGTGACTCACAGCTCCCCGTTAATCGCTCGTTTATGCTTGTTTGGAACAACAGTGCAATGAGAAATTAGGGTTCAAGTGATAAAGTGATTTTTTTGTTTGCTTGTTTCTCTCTTGGAGCTCTCTGCACGGTCTGGTGGGAGCCCTGGGGTGCCTCCTTGCTCCACGAGCCCACAGCAGTAAGGAGAAGCCCAGGGCTCCCTTTGGCACCAGCCTGCAGCAGGGAGGACACCAGAAGGCACAGAAACACTCCTGCTTGTTTTCCACTGGGGAGATGCTGCCACCTGCACCTTCAGGCAGCCATCCCCAGCCCCAGCACCCTGGAGGACCATGCCCAGCCAGCACTGCACAGAGGGACAGGGCGGTGGAGGGGCTCTCCTCCACTCTGGGGGCTGCAGGATGGTGAGAAGTGCCTGAGACAGCACCAGTCTGACGTGGGAGCATCCCTAACACTTTCACAGGTGCCACCGCATAAAGAGTGCCCGTCCCCACATCCGCTCCTGTGAGGGTACTGTGGAGGTGTGAAGGGAAACTGAACGCGTGGGGATATCATTCATCTTGCACCAAGGCAGGCAAGATCCTCTGGTCCTCTCTGCGCATCTCCAGGGCATCTGCTGAGTGTGGGAGATCATGGCTATTAATCTCTGAAGTGCTGGCATTTGTAGGGAAGGATTTATTGTCCTTTTTTTTTTTTTTTTTAGACTGGGCCAAGGAAAAGGGAAACTGCTGAATATGAGCAATGACCCCAGTGAAAACTGAGGTGCTTTATATGGAACATGACACTGGCTGGAACAGCTGAACACCAGAGATTCATTGTCTCTGGGCCAAATACTGAACTGCTCGCCTGTAAATCAATACTGATGGTGAATACAGGTTACAAAATGATACAACATGAGGGCAGCAGAGGAAACAGAAGAGAGCATCAGAATAATAGTTAGAGATAAAAGATTGTTATCAAGACTTGTTTTCTTCTCACTACTGTTTTTCCCATAGTTGAACATCATTTTCATAAGCAGAGGAGATCACCGCCTCTAACCCACACCTCCCTCTCAACTTGTCCCTGGCAATGACCTCTGAGCCCATGCTGCCAGCAGTCTTTTCTTGTCCACTGCCCAGTATCTTGTTTCCCACATGGTGCAAAGCTGTGGTGTGAGGCTGCGACAGGGGAGTTGCCACACAGTGGAGGTTTTTTGAGTGCAAAATGCACCCCATTCCCCAGGCACCATCAGCACCGAGGTGGCTTCTGCTCCATTACCCCCACCCAGCAGATCAGAGGAGACACCAGTCAGGTGCAATGGGCACCTGGGGCCACAGAGCAGATGAGGCTACATAAATGCAGCTGTATTTCACGGGAGCCTGGGCTGAAGCCACGCTGAATTACACACTCACAGTGTGAGGCAGACAAGTCTGATTCAAACACAAATGCTGAGGTGCCTTGCTTCTCAATTCCAGCCTCTTTCCTACCCTCACCCTTGCAAGGTGATCTGAGCTCCTCAGGTAATCCTCAGTATGATTAGGCAGGAGGCAAATTGTATGGCAGCTACGCTGACCCAATGTAAACCCCTGACACATAAATAATGGGCATGTATTCAGGAGGCACACAAGGGAAACAACACAGAAAGCACAGGGCCCTCTACCCTCTTCCCCTCTCCACCATCGATGGGGGTCTGCTGTACCCCGAAGGTGAATCCTGGTCCTGGGGATAGAAGTCCCTGCTTGCAGTGGGGCCAGGGCTTCACCTCTCATTCCTAATTTTAGAAGGCTACTTCATGAGCTTATAGGAAAGGGAACTCTGTGTGCCGGAATATATGCCCAGTTCTACTGCGTCCAAGAGGAAATTTGTTTTTTCCTGAGAGCTTTCTTATCAAATCTGCTGCATATCAAACCCAAAATAGCTTGTGTGGCTGCTGGTCAGACCAAGCTTTCCCTCAGCTCTGAGGGGTAGTTCAAGAGCTAGAGGAAGATTTGTGACTCAAACATGCTAACACACTGCTGCAGGGTGGCATGGCCATGGCGGCTGCTGTGTGCATCTGGTGCAAACCCGAGGGATTTTAATTTAGTTTAATTGCCTTTTCCACTGTGGGCAAGGCCCGTGCATGGTCTGAAAGCAGGTACACCGACATGTGCTGGGGCCAAACCAACAGCTGGTGCCTGCATGCCCTGTGCTTGGCAGGACAGAGCCAGCTGGGGAGCTGAGATGTGCATAAGGAGAGGATGGCCAGGTGGAGACGGGGCTGAACTCTAACCATAGCTCTGCCCTGTATACGTGGCCAGGAGGACCGACAGCAGCAGTAAGGGTGCAGAAGGAAGGGCTTCAGCAATGCCAAGATCTTGGACAGATTTGAACAGCCCATGCTGGAGATTATGGCACCCTGGCTAGCTAGAGTATGGGTAGGTCAAGTCTGCCATGCCCACACTGCCAGCAGATTGCCTGGCCATCCTGTGGGCATCTTTCACAAGCTGTGCAATCCCTGTGGAGCTTAGTGTCTTCTGAGCCCTGGGGCAAGTGCTTCACATTTGCATAGGTGGCTCCAGACCTGACATGTCAAGACACACAAGGTGAAAAGACTATAGTCCTTGGCATTTGGTTCCTAGATCACATAGACCTTTTCAGTCATTGTGCCCTTAATTTTCTGTTTTCCCTCAAAGAGGCAGAATTAATTAATCCTTATTCCTACAGGCATCTGAAGAGGACATCCACTAATGTCTGTCAGGTCTTTTGGAGCAGACTTCACATGGTAGTGCTAAAAAGGTTGTTTTTCTCTGTGATTACAACATATATGGTCCCATCGTTTCCCTAAATACCTTGCCAGAAAAAGGAAATCACAGTTCAGAAGTGGCTTAAGGTAAGCCCAGGCTTGTCTCATTTCTTTGTAGTGGCTCAGTCTGACTGCAGGCATCATTCTTCCTGTTTTATACAGAGGCTGGACATCTGCAGTGGGAATTGTCATAGAGATTTTGCTTCTGACATGGAAGTGAATCCATGTCCTGAAAGAAAGCAGTAGTTGTGTTATGCAAGATCTGGGGGACAGGAGGATCCTTTAGAAGTGAAGGCATTTGAGGAAAATGATCACACTGAGAGTCCTGAACACAAACATCTCCAGAACATGCAAAGATACGTATTTTGTTAGTTACCATCAACAAATTTGCCTAACTGCCGACCATGTCTAGCAGCAAGAAGGTTGGTAAGCGCTAAGATACCAAGGTGATGGCTACAACAGAAGAAGGTAGGCAGAATTCAGTCTCCATGGCTTGCACATCGCTTGCCCCTCCTCAGCCTGGTCATGGCATGTGATGTGAACCCCGTTTAACTTATCCCCTATCTCTGGGAGAAATTTGCAGCACATTTGCAGCTCATATCACATATCCCACCTACTACACATCAACGATTCCTCATTTTTTCTGCTTATTAAAGAACTCGGGCTAAATTCAGAGCAGCACATGAAAGTGCAAGGCACCATGTCTCATGACGACCCAGACTCTTTACCCACCCCAGCCCACTTTGGAATGTCAGAACAAATACTGTGTGTAACTCCTTAAACAATGTAAGTAATTGCTTTTAGATGGGCTATTGTGTGTGGCATTCATCTAGGAGATGGTATCTGTGAATGGCGTTTTGTGTGTTAGTGCATTTTAATAGCACGTGAGATTACATCTCTGGCTAGTGTTTTTATTTGCTATAGTATGGTAATTGGGTGATTTTAATCTGTGGTTGATTTTTTCTTTAATGTAGCTAGCCCTGAGGGAAATGGTGTAAGGCTGTCTCTTACTAAAATTAGCCTTGGCAAACTCAAATTCGCCCCTTCTGCCAGCTCACGGCAGAACACTCGGGATAAAAAATGGTTGCAAGTCCAGCTAAGTAGATAGAGAACCTGCAAGCCTGGATTTTCTCTCCCACTCAGGTTATTAACCTCTTCGATGGAGGCACAGACTCAACGTTTTGAGAACCCTGTATCCTCCAGAATTCCTCCCCATTCCCCAGAGAACAGGCATGTTCTCCCTCACTTCACCAGGAAAGTATCAAAGGCTCAGCTTTTTGCATCAAAAAAAGGTTGTGCATGAAGCCTGAGGACTTTTTTGATTGCATCCCTGGATGCAATCACTGCTGCATGCGATGGTCCAGCCCTGGCAGTCAGCACAGAAAGCAGGGTAGCTCTCCAGGAACCCAACCTCTGTGCCTGCACTCCTATCACGCAGTCACCTGCGTCCAGCTCTTTGAGTCCATGGGGACCTCCATGCCACTAGACGCCCCTGGGTGGAGTTTTCTGCACTTACTTACATTTCCAGTTCTAGAAACATTTTTCCCTGAAAATGTCTCTGACGTCCACACTGCAGCTGAGCTGCTCCCCAGGGCACAGCAGAAGGCCAGGGCAAGTAAACCAAGGGTCATAATGAAGATCTCAATGTATGAATCGAGCATAACATGTGCTGCCTTCTCCCCAGAATGAAAGAAATTAATACAATGTTCCTGATGTGCCTGTAAATATTTCTGCAATGTATTGAGCCCTGCCCAGCCATTGATTTCCCACTTCAAAGGTCAAAGCCATTTGGTTTCATAATCACGTGTGTAACCCTTTGATGGAAGTGGAAAGCCGGGAGAGGTGTCCCAGAGACCTGGAGGAGCAGGTGGCGCAAGGAGGGAGATCCTGCATTTCCAAAATGCAGAGCTAGATGTAAATGTAGATCCAGGTTGAGGATTAGGGAGGGGAGAAAGCAGAAATGCCATTGCCCTCTTATTGGGCAGACGTCCTCCCTCCAGGCCACCGCAGTTTCATCTGTGGGGTTTCTAGCAGCCCACCTGGCTCCTCTGCCGAGATGCTCATTACCCTGAAAATCATGCTGAGCTCTTCTCCCTACTGCTGCCAGGTCCCTCTGAGTCAGGGTTTGAAGGGTCTTGCCAAAAGGTCATGCCTGTTACTGGCAGCTCTGCTGTGCAGCCAAACAGGAGCAGCAGGCATGAAGCTTGTGGAGTTGTACATTTTTTGGGGGATGCTGTAAAAGCAGATGCAGTCAAATGAATTGACTTCATCCTTAGAATAAAACAGTCTTGGGGATCTGGCAGCTAGAAGGGCCTGTGCGCTTTCCTCCAGCATGCTCCAACACCAGCAGAGAGCTGGTGTGTGTGTTGTCCTCATCTCACCTCCTTTGCTTGGGATGAGCCCACGTGTTTCCCAGCAGGAGCATAAGGGGCTTTTATTACAGTTTTTAACCTCTCTGCGAGTCACCACAGCTCCCCACTCTCCCTGTTGTCCCTGTCACTGATGATTTGTGCAGCTGAACGAAACAGACTGAGGAGGTCACAGCAACCCAAGCACAATGTCCCCATTAGGACTGGGGGCACATCTTTTGTGGATGGCTTTGACACTCAGCTGCAGACTAATGTGGGCCAGGAGCTGTCGCCACCAAAAACTGAGTGTAGCACAGGGCTTTCTCCCATAAAAACATGATAGGTGATTGAGGTGAAGGTTTCCTTTCGAGAAGGAAGCTCACTCCTTTAAACAGTTTCCATAACAACTTAAATAGCTTCCAAAGACACTGTCTGAAGTTAAAAGACCATGGGTGATTTTACAGGCAAAGCAGAGGTGTGGAGGAGACCTGGTGGATTGCCATGTCTGATGTCCACTGCACCAGCTATAACTGTCCCATGCAGCGTATCCCAGACTTTTCACCTGGAAAAAAGCCTTGTCCCTTTCCAAATTTAGAGTTTTAGTGTGACTGTGGTTGATAGACCCTGATAAGACAGGGTCTTATAGGAAGGTATGCATACCCTTTCCTTGTAAATCTCAGTTCATTCCTATTGCATGAGTTAAGGCAGCTGCCGAGTCCAAGTGGGTGCAGTTTTGAAAGGGAAAATCCTGCTTGAAGTCCAAAATAAATAACAACAAATATAGCCCTGTGAAAAGTAATTATAAGGCTTTAAATAAACTAAACTAAAATAAACAGCACCCTTATCCTTCACCTGCTAGCAGCTTGACTTCAGCAGTTGCATTTCCCAGCCAGGGTGGATGTGGATGGTTTATTGAAGCAGGTAAAGCAGTCCAGAGCATATAGAGCAGCTGCTTTTCGCTGGTCTCTGGTGCCAAGAGTAACAACCTTCTCCTTCAGACTGAATGTGGGACCAGGCGGTTGTGGGTCCTGGCTCCATCACTCACTTTGCCAGCCAAGTCACTGAACCTTTCCTTTCCCTCAAGAATTTGAAGCTCATTAACTAAACAACCCTCACAGTCAGTGTTATTATTATAATTATGAGTGAAGTCAGCAGCTTTTGTGGGAGAGGTGGGAGACCCTGGTTCACAGGAGCTTCACTGTGAGGGGAGGAATGAAGGCATCTGACCCAGCCCCATGAGACCCAGTTCTTGGCTCTTTCATGCCTGGTTGCTGCTTCTCTGAAGCTAAAATCTTTCAAAGGGGAGCCCACGTCAGGAAGCAGATGCCTCATATTGAACCCAAAAAGGCAAAACAGGAAGCAAAAGTGCAGCTGAGCACAGAGTCTGAAACCCCTCCACCATCTCCTTTACGTGGCTGCACCATCTCATTCACAGCCACTTCTCAGGCCCCTCTCCTGCACATTCAAGTCCATTATCAGGACTAGAGCAGAGTCCTACTGAGGTCTGGATTTCTTCATATGCAGACCTCCTGGAGTATTGTTTCAAATCACACTTTCCATTGATATCCTTAGATTAGACCCAAGAATATAATGTTACCACATGACCTCCAAAACACCTTCAAACAATTTTCCCTCCATGCGCAGTGTCTTCTGTATCCTATAAAGGCAAAATCTTCATTTTACTCACCTACTTTCCACTGACATAATTACTCAGCAAAATAAAAAGTACGATAGCTGTTTAACACTGGCCTTGTTCCTAAATGAAAAACAAGCTCGTTGCTTAGCTATTCATTATGTAAATACTAATTAAAATTAAATAGTCCAACCCTTTAAGAAAAAAAGGTAGCCAAGCAGCAAAGGTGGCCATGCAGTGTGTCTGGGTGAGCCCTGGCCAGGGGAGTGGGAGGGCTGGGATGGGTCCGTGTGGATGTGCTGGGACCCAGCACTGGGACAGGGTCAGGAGAGGCTGTGCTGCAGAGCAGATCCTGCGTGCTAAACCCAGAAACCATGCAGGGCTTGAAGGTGGGGCACTCAACACACCGCCTGTGCCCAGGATGAAGAAGGGAAGCCACAGGGGAGGGCAAGAAACAAAATGTTTCCGACAGAAGACCTCTGTCAGACAATTGTCATAACCAGTGCCGGGAAATGGAATAGGACAGGAACTTCGTTATGAGCCCTTCAACAACCACAGGGGAAACACCTCATTAGTAGCTCTGGCTTGCAGGAGGGCTATCCGATCTGTGCAATGTGCACGTGATTATCCCATTCCCAAGAAATGTTCCCGTTAATCCCCAGCTTCCTGCTCCTCTGCCACCGACTGCGACTTCAAAGCCGGTATCAGTGCACAGACTAATACGCAGCCAGGGCACTGAGAGAGCCATGGAGCAGGGGCAGAAAAAAGGACTGAAAGGCACCACTGCCATCAGTTATGCAGCAGAAGAATAGGGAAAATCCTGGTAGTCTCGAAAGCTGCCTTCTAGGCATGGGGTTCCCTCCATGTTCTTGACTTTCCCTGAACTGAACTGATTTTCAGCAAAGCTGGAGAAGGAAAGAGCATCTTCACCTTCTCCCAGGATAGCCTTGGAGACCAGGGTGCCTCTGCCTGGCAGTGGTATCAAGCAAGGGAGCACCAGCCCCTCAGCCCTGGCGACACATTATCAGCCCAGCAGCACAGCAGCAGCCATGATCTTGCACCTTCCCACCTATGACCCATTTGCCCATGTCACAGAACTCCCTGGGATTCAAGGCTCTGGCAGAGCTGCAGGGTGCGAGGATGCGAAGGGCAATGTCTGCCTGCCAGCAGTGCAGCTGAGCAAGACTGAGGGGCAATGGGCTCATCCTGCAACAAGCCACATGCAACCATTTAAAATAAAACCGCCTCTGACTTCAGCGATGATGGTGCCATTGAGGCAGGTGATTGAGGCAGAGGCTCAATAATCCAAACTCCTTATTGCTCTGAGCAGCTGTAATACCTGGTAGCCATCTGCCATGACCAACAGTGCACTGGCACCTGTGATCTTGCTTAGAAACACACACACCCAAGACTGGAAAGTAATGGCACATATTTAATGCATCTGCTGTAGTTCCCTCCATCCTACTGGTGGAAGCACTACTGAATTTCTTGTCTAGGTTGTCAGTGGAGCCAAATCATCTGTTCTTCATCTGTAAAGGGTCTGTTCATCTCTGCTATTACTGGATAATTGATAGTAGGTATCCACTCCTGCTTCTAGGATGGTGGCTAGGGAAGTGGACGCTTTACATGGTTATTACAGTTAATAGCACAGCTCAAATATGGCTAGCCACCTGCCACATAACGTATTAATTTGGAATAAGGAATGCAGAAGCCTTATGTTTGTTTTTTTTTTACTACTGTGTCCATCACTGTTTTCTTACTCACATCTATATACACACCCATTGATAAAGCTCAAAGGATTTAACTGGATGCAAACGTACTTCATCTGGGAATAGGAAAAAGCACTTCAGAGAACGGAGCTTTGCATCAGTCACTTTTGGATCACTCCCCAACAAATGTTGCTGCTGATAAGGACACAGCATTGTTAGCTTTGGATCCTTCACCCAAGGGGAAAAAAATGAGCGCGTAGCTCCTGTTGCAAATTATAAATCATGGGTTTCTTAAAGGCCTATTGGCAGCCAGGGTTCCTCAATGGTCTGAGATGTTGCTGACAGCTCTCATTTGTGCAATTGTTCAATGAAAGGTGATTGCTTGTTCTGCTCCGTCCAGGGGGCTCTCCTGGGAAAACAAGCAAAGAAAAGGATCTAGCAGCAACTGCAGAGCTGAATCATCAATAGCTCAGCCCATTGCTGCTGGCTGACAGCGGAAGGTAACAAGCCTGATTTGCTTCTCTCAAAAACTGCTTTCACATGGCGGAATGGCCTTTAGTTTCAGTGAGACTCGTCTGACACACAGTGAGGAGACACCAAGAGCCAGCCATGGGGAGAAGGGCATGCTGGCAGTGTCCTTTATCTCTGCACAGTAGATCTGATAGCACCCAAGGAAACCTTGGCTTTGGACACCTCTCTCAAGCTCACTTTCACCTGGCACAGCAGTTTGTAAAGCCAGGGGAGGAGTTAAAGCCCTTTTAGTGTCACTGTGACCAGCACTTGTCAGCTCGTGGCCCAAAGAGTGGAGATGACAACTGTGCAAGGTATCATCTCTGCAGGGAGTGACACCCAGGGACCATCCCAGCCTCCTGGAAGGCCATGGCAAAGCACGGTCCCAGGTCTCAGAGCTGGCTCCTCGCGCTGCACAGTGCAAAACAGACAGGTTTCTAAACATCATGCTGGTGGCTAGGAGAAAAATAGGATGCATGGAGATGCCTAAGGACTTCCTCATGCATTAAAGTATGTTTTTAAGTTCTGCCAAGACAGAAGGATTAGGGGGGGATTTTTTAAAATCTGTTTTTCAAAGATTGCTTTTAGTTGTGGTTTGGCACAACAGTATCGTAGGTCTTTCAAGGATTGAATTGAGTAGGTCAGTGTCCTTCATAAATATGCCGTCATGAGCTGGGACTAAGGTCTGGTACAGCAGGGAAAGGACAGAGACAAAGGGCAAAGGCATGTGAATACGGCCAGTGTTTTGTTCTTGTGCTGAAGCCTCTTCAGCATGGGGTTTGCCTGGATCAGGAAGAGATGAAAACAGATGGTTTTGGTGAAGGCTACTATGAATCTGTAGTATTGCTAGAGGGATTTCTCGAATTCTTATTCCCCAGTCTTTTTCCCCAGGAAGATATGTTTTCTTCTGTGCTCTCTCCATCTGCTGCTTGTCTACCACCTTGCAAGGGACATGTGGTGGGGGTGCTCTTCACTCACTCACACAGACAGGTTTCATTGTCAGATTATGAAGGAAAAACCCTGACAAAAAAGGAAGGGCAGCAGGAAGGGAGAGAGCCCCAGGCCAAGAACGGGGGCTCTCTCCCATTTCGCTCATCCACCACTTCTTCATGTCTCAGCGTCTTGATGTAAGCAAATACGTATCTGCCTGCACCCAAATTAACATGCGACACCTTAGTGTCTGGCTGCTGCGCTCTGCACCTCTTTTTACACCATGCTTAGCATAGCTGGGAGATATTGATTAAACCCCCTTTTGCTCGTAGTTCAGGATGGCAGAGGAGAACTAAATAAAGCAGTCAGTTGCCCTAAGGGGCCATTATTGGAAGTAATAGCTTTCAGAGCAGCCAGGATCTGGAATGTAAAGAGACAAGATTTAGGAAAATGAGGAATCCACCCAAGGGTGAGCACTAGTTTTATTAATGTAGAGTTCCAGTAATTTGATCTGAAGAGGCAAATCAAATGATTGAGGGTGTTAAGCACCACAGCCTGGGTGGCTGGACTGGAGTAGCTGCTGTATACGCTAATGAACCTCCTCTATTCAACAAGGAAAGCCTCTGTGCGTGGAGATGACTCAGAACTGCTGTTGTGAAGCAAAATTGTAATGCATTGTCCAGTAGCAGCGTAGGGAGGAAAGATCTTTTATTATCCCTGGAGAGAAGGGAAGCGCTTGTAAAATTGGCCTTAGCATGGACCAGAGACCCTCTACTGAGTCCCTTCTAGAGTCTTGCTGACATGCTGTCAACAGGCTATTGAATATTGTAATTAACTTTAAAACATGCTAGTGGAGTAGACAAAGAAAGAGGAAAGAAACTAAATAGCTGCTGAATAAATGTTTTCACCTAATTCCAAGACAGGAACACCTCTTTCTTTATTTTTGGGGGGGGGAGTTTCTTCTTCTCAGATTGAGGGTTCATTTATTTTCCTCCACACTGTCACAGGCTCCATCATTTGTCTCTGTCTCTAAATGCACACAAGCCAGAGCAGGGACCCAGTGTACTGAAGGCACATGTCACCATGGGGGACACATATAGCACAGCATGGATGCAAGCCAAAACTTTGGGAGCTCACAAATCACACACCGGTGTTCACCAGGCAGGCTCTGGACATGCTGGAGGGGTGTGCACGTGCCTGTGCATAATCTGGATGCCACAGTGTAAAAATATAGTTGTGCTTGATGACTTGTTTTAAAAATTATGTTTGTTTGCCTACAGCTTCTCTCCCTAATGCTCTGTGACTGACATAAACTTCTCTGGAAGAGGCTGCCTGGTGCAGAGCTACCACATAAATGATGCAAACAAACTGCAGTCCCATGTGTTTGGGCATATCCAAGTTGCAGTGGGCAGTTACAGCGGCAGCAGGGCCTCCGTGCTGGGAACAAGCAGGTCCTTTGCTGGTGCCCTCATCTCAGCTTCGGTCTGATTCTCCTTCAGTGCTTGGAGCCAAGGCAGGTGCAGGCAGAGGAAAAGGTGGAATGAGAGGAAAGAAGCAATGTGCAATTAGAGAGAATTTTTGCAATGTTGACGAGCCAGGATTGTCCAATAATCAGATTAATTTGTTAGTGCCCAGTCAACACCTAAAATTATAAGCCATTCAAGCTTCTGTTTGCCTGTTCCACAGCTTATGTTCTTGGTATTACATACGGATGAACCTTGTGCTCTCTCTGCCTCGGTAAAGGTTATCCATGTTGGATCCTATTACAGCTTCTTGTCATAAAGTATGAAAAGGTGTCTTTCTAGTTAGTCTTCTAGGGATATTCATAAAATCCCACATCACAGTGGAGCTCAACTTGGCTCTACACTCAGTATAATTCAGAGCTGGATTTGAAACTCCTGACATCCTCAGGGTAGAGGGACTGAAATTCAACTCATCCTTTTGGCTTTCCATACTGTACTCCATCTTTAAGGGATGGAATACACTTCAATAGAGGAACGATTAAGACATTAGCTGGCAGTGCTCCTAGTAGTGAATTGTCTTCATATCTGACCATATAGGGTATTAAGGTCCACAGTCCAAAACTGTTTTAATAAGAAAACAACATGAAATCTATATTCTGCATCCAGTGAAACTTTGTATTTGCAAGCACTGAAATGAGCTTGTGGCTGTGCAGCGCACTGAGAAATTGCTCCTTGCATTTTAAATCTTAGAACATTTCAAAGTTATAACTTGGAGTAACACGTGGAAATGCTAACTGGGCTCTGTGGTTACAGGTAATGAGGACAGCTGTATATTGCAAAATGCAAGGAAAGGACCTTTCAGATACATCCCCACTGTTCCTAAAGAAGACAAAGCACTTAACATAAAAGAAAAAACTCAGTTACGGTGCGGATGATATCACTTCTTGTTTGCAGCAAGAAAAGCAAAACTGAATGTGTTTCTAAGTGCCAGGAGCAATATTTCATAATCTGAAAGGTAAATCCATAAAAATTGGGTACTTCCTACTTTAGACACAAACCAGAGAAAGGTTAAAACTGGAGCACTAAGATAAGGTCTATTCTATATGGCAAGAACAGGTTTGTTTTCCATGTAAAGGCAAGATTAGGAAGGCATTACTGATGCCTGGTTATGATAAGACTGTATCTGACTGACATGCAGATGAAGATTATTAGTGCTGACCTCCTCTGTCCAAAGCCCATATTAAAGGAGATGGAAACAGCTTTGTGAACAAAGCACAGAAACAAGATTGTTTTCTCCTGTTTCAGGTATGCAGTGCACATGAAATAAGTTTTCATACTGTCTGTGGAGGTGAAAGTTTGTTCAGCTATATGAATGCCTCCTTGACATCCTTCTTCAAGTGCCTCCAGAGAATATTCTTTCTGCTGAGAGGTGCTTTCTGTATTTTTCTTTTTTTTTTAGAACTGAAGGCAAATTAGAAGACTAGCAAGATAAGACTTTGTAACTATTCAGATTATAAGAAAATAAAGTGTTAGAGGAGTGTCAAGGATCTTTATACATCATAGTTCTCCTTTTCCTCTTCCAGACTAAGAAAAGGTGAGAACACAGATCAGTGGTTATGACAGCAGCTGCAACAGGGTTATTAAGACTGAAACCACAGAGACAAACAAGGAGTTTCTGCAGGTTTTCTCCTCTGTTATTGGTGGTGACTTCTGGGAATACATGATGAACTCCTCCTCGTGCAGAATGGATGTTCCACTGATGTTGTAGGACATCATCCCTAGTACAGGGCCTGTTTCCATGTCTCCTAGGTTTTGAACATTTTAACCTAGTCTGGATGCAGTTTGAACGTGCAGAAAACTCCGGGGTTTGTACAGTACATTTGGCCAGGACACTGGACAATATTAGCCTCATCATGGGATTTTGCTGCAAGCTTCCCAGCCTGGTGCAGAAAGTCTGAAGATTCTTTAAAGTTTGTACATGCTGACGTAAACAGAGCCCCTCGCTGCGGAAATAAAACTGAAGAGAATTTCTGGCACAATTCAGAACGATGCATAGTTTTGTGGTGACCTCTCCACAGCAAACGCAAAGCTCTATCTCTTTGCTTGGCACCATGTAAAATGTTTGACATGTGAATTTGAATTGATGTCTATCTACAGGACTTAAAAGGCCCTGCAGGCCAAAGCATAGGAGCCACCTCTTAAGGTCCTTGTCCTCATTGCTCCCTGCAGAAGCAGAGAAACAGTATCAATACTCTTTTTTTAATCCAAGAGAAGACGAACTATGAAAAGGTTAAGTGAGTTTCTCAGGGACACGCAGGAAATCAGTAGCAGAGCAGAGCCTCCAAGTCCCATTTCCCAGATGCTCTGTGTGTGCCCTCAAAGAAGGTTTTCTCCCACCGCTGAGGTGGTGGTGGGCTGCCCCAGCCACGTGGCCCAGAGCACCCATTGATAGTGGGGAAGCTACAGCCCACTCCAGCCCCACATCGAATCTGCACCTCTTCCAACTGCAGGTCTGCCCTGCTGTTTCAATTTGTTTCCCAGACTGGAGAAGAAAGAAAACGCTGTAATTTAGCAGTGGTCTGACAGCAGTTGACCTTTACATGACAAGCAATATTCCTCAGCAGTGTGCATCAGACATTTACTTTGGTTTACATTTATTTTATTCAACTTCATCCCTTGTAGGCATCCAAAGTGAAGCCAATTGGATTAGACAGGCAGGATCTCTCAGCATCTTGAAGTAATCTGTAAGGAACCAGCAGCATGACAGTCATTAGGCAGCAGTTGCTGCAAACAGCTTTGGGGAATTTGTCTCCACTAAAGAGAGTTCTTGTGTCAGAGGGAGGATTGGGAAAGCCTCCGCAAACAGGGTTTTGTTTGTCTTGGAAGAACTTTGGGGAATCACAGGGAAAGTTAGAAGTCACTAGTGGAAATTACCCCATTCAGCTTTTTCCATGAGCCCCTTGGAAGATGCTGCTCTTCCAGCTTCTCTGTATCTCTTTTAACTAACCCTTTACTAAAAAGCAAAGTCATAGGTCCATCCCTGCCACATTTATCAGAGCACAAAGCATGTTTCTTGCTGTAAAAAGAATGAAATTCCACCAAAATCAGAGCATGATTTAGGCACAGACATAAAACTCAAAAGCTTTATCAGGATGTTTTGCACCCGTACATTGACTTGTTCAGACAGGGACCACTAAATTGTCTTAAAAAGTCCTTGAAGGTCAATCAGCCAGGTAGCAGACCTTCATATGCTGCTTACCACATTTCATTTTGGGAGTGGGATTTTCCAAGCAGCTTTGGCCTTACCCTGCTGGCACTGAAGCCAGTGTCAAAGCCAAATCTATTCAGGAATCAGTGTTTAGCAGTCTTCCTGACCCTGCGATGGTCCCAACACCTCCCCAGAGGATGGCAGCTTTGCAAATTCCAGCAGTGCCACACACCAACAGCTCAGCAAGAGAGTCGGCTGCAAGGAATACTCAGGATTTGAAAGCTGCTGGGCAGGCTTGAAATAAAACTCTCTTATAGCTAGAGCTTGGCAAGGATGATTAATTTTGAGAGTTAAAAAAAAAGAAGAAAGAGAGCAAATTACAATCTCTTAATTTTCAAAGAGTTTCTTTGCATTGGCAAGGAATTGCAGCGCACTGCAGAGCCCAGCTGAGGTTATTCTGACTTTTTATTGCACGGGTGGTCAGTCAGAGCCTGTGGGCATCTTGGCCTTTGGAAACAGCACTTTTAGAAGCAGCTGAGAGAGACAGTGATGGATCAGGCTCCTTCTTGGTCTGGTCTGTTCCCTGTGAAAAACCCAATAAAACCCATCTTAGCTGCTCCTGAATGCTCGATGAGTTCAGCTCAAATGTGTCTGTCAGTGAAGACAGCGTGCCAGAGGCAGGCCCAGGACTGGGAATGAGAAATTCATTCCCAAAACCAAAACAATTGCAGAAGGTTGTCCTGGTCAGGAGTGTTTCCCCAGTGTTTGGGTTAAAAATCCAAGACTGACTCCAAGACTAGGATGTTCTTCCAAATTTTGCCCATCCCTGAAAGAAAGCTTCCATTCACACACACCTATATGACCGCAGCTTGCTCTTTGGTTGATAGAGGTCCTGGCTCCATGCTCCACTGCTGCTGGATTGCTGCAGGGTGCCTGTGCAGTGCTTGTGCTCCTGGAAAACTTGCACGTGTGGCACTCAGGGTTCCTCTGACAGGACCCCCAGGGGCACGCTCAGAGCATGCTTGGCCTCCCACAGTTTCAGAGGGTCAGAAATGCCCTTCAGACCTGGTCTTGAAGCATGAAACATCATGGAGGGACTTGAGGAAGTTTGGAGATCTTTGGGATATGGGGCTTGGAACATCCTCACCCCCATCCGCTGTATGAGGTCTGTTCTTCAACTGGTTCCTGTTGGCATGACCTTTTCTATAGAATTTTTCCCCAAAAGAGCCAATACGCATAGAGGCGTGTTTGTACAGAGCAGGAACAAGAGCCGAAGCTCCAGCCCTGACTCATGCCCAGGTGGGCTCCTAGTGACAGTGCCCTGGAGAGATCTGCATTCCCAGGCAGACACAGAGAGACACTAGCAGTGCACTGACTCTTGGCGCAGCCTTATCAGCTTCTTCACCAAGATGATTCAAAGGAAATATCAGCAGGCTTTGAAGCTGCTGAAGAAGTCCTTTCAGCTCAGCACCATTCCAGTCCCAGCAGGAAAAGAGCAAGGACACTCCACCATACCCAGGGTAACACGTTCTTCCAGGCA
Source organism: Pygoscelis adeliae (assembly GCF_000699105.1). NCBI lineage: Eukaryota > Metazoa > Chordata > Aves > Sphenisciformes > Spheniscidae > Pygoscelis > Pygoscelis adeliae. The sequence goes on along the minus strand of NW_008824283.1, from coordinate 1,760,569 downwards.
TTAGCCTTTGCATTTGTTTTCATTTGCTGCCTCAGAGCAGGACAGCAGGATCTGGCCATTTGTCAGAGGTGTTGGCCATGTTTTATGAGATTGCAGGCTTTTTCACAGCCTCCTGACCTCAGGAATCTGTCATGCAATGATTCGGTTCCATGGGGGAACCTCCGAAGAGAGTCAATTCATCATCACAGACCCCTGGCTTATCAACACACTGTCCAGGTGGGAGAACTGGATCAGAAAAATAGTTTTGAGTGGATTGCTTAAGAGAAGTGTCACTGCCAGGAACAGAACCAGAATACTTCATTGCCACGTTACCATTTGTATATCTGGTGCAACAGTGAATAATGTACTCTGGAAATGTCAGGAAGACATTCTTTCACGTCTTAAAAGCGGAAACTTGTGTAGATCCTGGAGACCCAATAATGCAGTGATGAAACAGAAAAATCTTCGTATTTTTTTATTTCAAATGGGTTGGGCAGTATCCAGTGGTTTTTGGCATTAAAAGGAGGATGAGCAGAAAGACCATGCAAATAAAATTTGGCTTGGCAGGGGTTTTTTGTTTAGATCTGAATTAGAACTCACTAATTAGAATATGACATGTGTGTGTGTTGGCATTAAATGATGCCAAGGCAATATCAGGACGCGTATGCCGTCAGCAGTAGGTAAACATGCACTCAGGTTCCTATTCGTGACCATAACACATGGATATCCACACCAGAAACGTCTGTATTCACACCCCAGTCTAGCCCAAGCCTGCAAGTTCTGATAATTTGCTGGGTGTTTTCCTACGTCAGCCACTATCCACAAGATCAGCATCACCAGTATTGCAACACACCTGTAAACTGGAGGTCTGGAGTACAAGAGGTCTCATTACTCTCTTCCCCCACACTGTAACACCGTTTCCCCCAGCTCATGAGCCTTCCAGTCTCTCCATCCATCCCCTCCCATCTGATGTTAATTCCCTCCTTGCGGTTTTCCCCACTCTGGCAGCACAGTTCATATTGATCTCCACTGGTTGTCAGTCCGTCCCCTTGAATTTCTGCTTGTGTTCCCACTATGAAACAATTTTGCACGTAAGCACTCAGCTGCCTTTGGCCTGATGAGGCTGAACTGCCGTGAACCCAAAAGCGTATGAAGCAGCTCTGCAAAAGGGCAAACCAGTTTTTACTATGTGAAGCAGGATGCAGTACTTAGAGTTTCAAGCAATAAAGCCGTCATCTCCCCTGCCCTGCTCCCACAACAAGGTGCTTGCTTTCCAAGAAGAAGAGGAACAGTGGGCAGTGGCAGGGTGGTCACAGAGGACAGGGACGGGTAGGCCATTTCAGGCTGTGGAGTAGGCAAGCATCCACCGAACTGCCCCTCGGGATGTCCCATTCAGCTGTGACCCCACAGTCTTCCCTCAGCAGAAGATACCAAGGGCTGACCACCAACTTCCCACAGATACGTAGAGCAGGATAGAGGTCATGCCTGGAGCTCAGTAATTGCAATGCTGGATTATTTTTTGCTTCCCTCTGAGCTCAGTTGGCTTCGCTTTAACTGGAGGCCTCCCAAGGGATTTGTACAGGGGGGCTCTCAGTGTGCCTTCCACCTCATTCCTAATCCGACACTTGCCAACACAGCAAATGAAGGGCTAAAGTCAACATGCTAAGTGAGAGAGGTCTCAGCATCTCTGTCGTCATGGAAGCCACCATAATATGGGGACATAATTCCCACTGAGCAGGTTTGACACTAGCAGAAGTGAATCCTTGATCACTGACACACTGGATGGCAAATCCCAGAGGTTTTTGTCGTCCCTGCCCTATGGGCACTCAGCAGTGGGAGGGTGGCTGGCTCACAGGCCCTCTGCAAACAAGCTGTTGGTTCTGTAGCCTCTTCATGCTCTTCTTGATCCTCCTCTATTCCTAAGGTGAAACTTGGCAGTTCTCAGAGCAGGAATTCAAGAGGCCTGGACAAGTATGTTGGTGGGGAAAATGTTGCTAAAGCTCAGCATTAGTTGATAAAATAGTTATAGTTGGGCAAGCCATCAGACCTTTGAGAAGTTCCTCACACCTTTCAGGAATGGACCTTTCACCCTTGAGGTCCCCTCTGCTTCCTTGCCCCTCAGCTGCACGGTCTCCTCTTGTCCTCAACATGTTGCCTATCCCAAAAGAAAAAACCCAGGCTCTGCCGTGTCAAACAGCCCCCTCATGGTCTCACTAAGAGACAAATTTTCTCCTGTGGGAAATTAAATATGTATTAGGAAAACACAAGAAAAGCTGAGCTGCTCAGACCAAAAGTCCAGCTTGACCAGTATTCTGCCTCCAGCTGTGACCAACTGGGGATGATCAGGGAGAGATAAAAAGCAGCAGAACGAAACTTGCACGAACCCTTCCCTGAGAGGCACTCCCAGTTCTGGCAATCAGCAGCTGAAGGTCTTCCCAAGCCAGACGTTGCATTCAAATCACAGACATGAGCAGAAGGGACACAACAGAAATAATAAGATCTCCAAACTTCACTTATAACATAGGATCACTGCAGAGAAGAACTAGCGGTTCTCAAAGAAAACAAAAACCTCTCTGGATAGCCCATGAGAGGGGGAAGCAGACCCCTGCCATTTGGTCTTTCCCCGTATGTGCTGGGGGTCAGGGAGACACTTGCTTGATAACCTGTGTCTAGAAGGCGGAGACACGATCGCATGAGCTCCGTGCTGTTGTGTGTTTTGCTCTCCATTTCAACTTACTTTGGTTTTGCATCGTTTGCAGGTCTGCTGCTGGCAGAAAAAAACTGACCATGCTCCTGCCACATGTCTTGTGTATGTGGATGTAATGAAGATTCGTTTTTGTTGAACTGGTTATTACTGCTCATGTGATTACAAAATATCGGGAAGCCGTGGCAGAGGACTTTATCAGAACATGAATAGCTAACAAGTGACGTATTCACCATCAGCCATAAAGCACAGTATAGCTGATATACCACTGCATAACTAGCCCACTCTTGATCCAGGGGCATAAAAGGAAATATAACTGGCATTGCCAAGACTAGAACAGGCTAGAAGTTGCAGCATGTAACTATGCAGGCACTTAGTTATTGCAGTGCCATGAGTGTCAGTACATACAACAAATCCACGTTTCCCTTCTATTCACTGACCTCCTGCCCTGCTACGTATTTCATCAGGCGGTTACAGAGTCCATCAAAGCTCAACTCCATGCAAAACCTCCATCTCTGAAGACATGGGGAGCCTCATGTAGCCCTGTAGCTGTAATGTGAAAGGCATGAGGAATGTCAGCACCTCCATGAGTCTGTAAGCAGCATCATCTTGTTTTCAGCTCTTCAGTGCTGAGTGAGCTGGAAAAAACCTATCACATGCTCTTTGTTCCCAGGGCAGGCTCTTGTTTTTATTAGAACATCTTGGACAGAATCTCGTCTCATTTACATTGATAAAAATCCAGTTATGCTACTACAGACAACTAAAGTATTTCAGACATATCCTGGTGTGGCTCAGAGCAGAGTGTGTCCCTGTACTCACAAGGGACTCCTCGAGGAACTTGATAAACAGCATCTGGAAGCACAGGAATCCACACTTTGGATAAAATATTGCGCACAAGTATCATATGTCAAGCCATTCACATCGCACAGTTAACAGATGATGACAAGATTAGGTAGACCTTTTCCAGTTCATGTTTGTGTTTATCTTGCTGTTGAAATGCAGTGTTTTGGCTGGGGAACCATGACAGAAAATGATAGGGGATTCCAAGCCGAAAATAACTGAGCAGCCACGTATTCAAGCTCTGGCCAGAGTCCAGCATTGGTAAAGTAGGTTTGTCACTGTGGCTTTAATTCATTTTTAGAGGAAGGAACAGAGGCAAAGCAGCTAAAGTTTCATGTAGTTCCCAAGCTGGACTGCTGGAGCTCAGAAAACTATAGCATGAGTGCTGCTACCACCACTTTTATCTTTTCCTGAGAGAAACCAGGTGAAAACTGAGGAATAGACCGTAGCTCAACATAGGCTGCAATCTTAACCTAAACTTCATTGCAAGGTCAGGGAGGCTGAAACACTCAGGAGTTCAGAAGCCTCCTGCAGCCCATCCAGTACTTTGATCCTTGTCTCTGTGAGCCATAGGAGGCAGGAACAGGGATACCCTAAGCTGCTCTTGCTGCCACTGTGTCATGCAATCACGCTTTAGCTGAGACATGGTGACGGACTGCTTTGCAAGACACTGTCAAAGAGATCAGTGAGAGCCCAAAGGTAAGTTTTAGATATGGCTAAGCTTTGCTAACATGAGACCACAGATTGAAGAACTAAATGCAGTTTTAGGGTGCTCAACCAGGTTTGAGACCCTATAGCCTCACACTGCAGATCCCTGAACCGGCACAGATTCATGCTGCCAACCTAAGTTTGTTCCCAACACTGAGAAATGGGGGTATGTTTATCCTGGTAAACCCTCTGCTCTATCAGTTATCATCTGTCCTCCCTCAGCTGGCACAAACACCGTGTCTTGCGCTCTGGATAGTTCAGCAGCAGCATGCTCGGATGCAGCCTGGTCCTGCTCCAAGCTCAGCATCATGCTGAGCTGGTGGCTAATGACCGCACAACCATGGGCTGCCCCGGGCAAGACTCCTAGGGCTCCCTCTCCATGCTTTCTTGGGGATCATGCACACACAGTACTGAGTCTCAGCTGTGAAAGCGAAGAACTGTCATCTTGCTGAGGACACAATACTCAGAGATTGAACTAAAATGTAAAAGCATTTGAAGGCAAAAATAGTAGACTGCAAATTTAGCATTTATTTTTCTTTTCATGACTGAGTGCCAGCAGATAGGGCCATGTGATTTTTGAATAGATACACACAACTATGATAACAGAGCAGCTGGACAGATAGTCCAGCCAGCAGTTTCTCTGGTACTAGTGCTCACACGAGACCTGAAAATTAGTCCCTTGATGACTCCAGCGAGACCTTCCAGGAACAGATACAATACTAGGAAGGTTGTGACTGTGGGAGAAAGGAGGGGAGAAGGAATTTGAAATAACTGCCATGTTTCAGAGATGGGAAGCGAGGATTTCTGAGGCAAGGCCAAAGATGGGTCCTCGTAGTGACCAGCTCTGTGCAGGGAGGCACATGTGCCAGCACCTGCAGCTCTCTCGGCTGTCCCTCTGCTGAACAGCTTCTCTTGCTGCAAATGAAATGCCTATACCAAGCTCCAGTCGAGGTGGTAACTGAAGGAACAGCTTCACAGAAGTCCTGTGTCAATGGTGTACAAAGCACAGAGAGGGGCAAGCTGGCACCGTCCCACAGCCTTGGCCATGGTCAGGGAGGTCTTCCTCCTCCAGGGGACTGCTGCAGGGAACACAGCCCTTGTCTCCAGATTCCCTTATGCTAATGAATCAATGGATCCAATTATACCTCTGTGTTAGCTGAATTTAGGACAAGAGGAAGGAGCCGGCCACAATTCATCACCTGGGAGCTCTGGTTGGAAGCGCCGTTTCTGTGATGGTAGAGGTGCACTATCCTTGGCCAAATCACCACGGCTGCTCCCAAGGGGAAGCCCGAAGAGTTGACTGGTTTAGGCAGAAGAGCCAGTTGAAAGATCAGTTGGGCAGATAACCTACTTCCTGCTTAAGGGCTGTTTGCTCTGCTCTGCAAGTGTGTTTGTGGAGGGCTTTAGGTTTATTCTTGGCTATCAAGATGGGACAAACTACAGATTTCAAGAGGACAGAAAGTTCAAGGCCACCTAAGCATAACAACCTGTCATTTACAAAGGGCTCAGCTCTTTGGTGAGCTCAGCGTAGCCCTCATCCGCTGTAGTGAAAAAACACACCCAGATGGGGGGTGACATGGCACAGAGACACGGGCAGAGGTGGGTCAGGTGCTGAGCACTAGCGTTGAGCACCAAGTATATTTTTAGCATCAGAGGCACAAGATGTTGAACAGACATCTGTCACGTGCCATTCACTAGCAATTTGCCACAGGCAGAGGCTCATTTTTGAATGGGTCATCCAAGAAACACAGAAATCTTTCTCAGCGAAATGGGTGGCAATGATGTGCAGTGTTGTGTGGTTCCTGTTGCTGAGGGAGTAATATCTAATGTAGCCCTGCGCAGTCTCCACATGGCTGGTCTCTTAATACAACGTGTTCTGAAATGACTTGGGATTTAGAAGTACAAAAGGATCTGCAGAAAGGCAGAGCTTTTTCCCTTTTTTTAAAATGCTTTGTTTTCTACTAATGTAAATTGCTTTCACCTAAAGTCTTTGTAACTGTCTTACCTGTGCTATTGAGTTAGTAGCACTCAAAAAGGGATGTCATTGTCACATCCTCCCAAGCCCCGTCAAGGTCTCTTGCTCCATCAGTGTAACATTTCTAATTTGTAGCTTACGAGATTTGTGACTCATTTATACCCCCAAGTTATGCCTTTTCTATTCAAAACTCCATTTAAATTTTACAGTGTTATGCCATAAATCAGTGACATCAGAAACAACGAATTTAAACTCTGAGGTTATAATAAAGTTACTCTGCATTAAAAATGTGAATAATAACGGAAAAGCAGTTCGAAGGACCTGGCAGGAACTACAGTTGAAGGTCAGAAGAAGGTCCACGTCCACCATTGGGTTAGTGATCTTTTTCTGTTTCTGCTCTGGCTGATTGGAAACCTTTAACCTTTCCAAAGAAGTTATGCAGCTACCAAATGAGTCAACAACATCTAATCTGGGAAAAACAGCCAAATGTTAAGTAACATTAATTGCCTCCTTCTATGACATGTGGTGAACAGAGCAAAGTTCACCAGAGTGTGGTGGGAATTATCCCCACGTAATTGTCAAAGCACCCCCTGTATGCCTGTGCTCACACACACCTTCCCAAGAGAGCCTCTCTTGTCACTGCTGATTTATATCTCCACTTTGGCAGCACTGGGAAATTCATGATGCTTTGTAAACCAGTCCTACAAACAGTGACACCTCTGTATGTGCCTCTCGGACATTTATCAGTCAACCTTTACCACTGCTCCTAAGTCACCATGGGAATTTAAACATCCCATAGGCAGCTGTATTCAGCAGGCCGGGAGGGAATTTCCATTCAGGGAAACAGTCCATCTTCTCCTTCCTGCACCAAGATTTCAAAACAATACAAGAAATCTTTCAGAAATTGTGATGTGTGACACGTTGGCTGTACAGCAAGGAAAGCAAGGACCAAGATGGCCTGAATTTTTGGAGAAATTTCCTGCCAGTGTGGTCTGCTAGACTGAGGGGCTAACTCCCAAAAGGATACCAGTGGAAACTACTGGCAAGCTTTAGAAACCAGCCAAGACTTGCAGAACAGTCCTGTGTTTGTCAGGGGATGGAAGGGAAGATCTAATAGGTGGTTTTTTATCTCTCGATATCAAGCATTCAGGTACCACAAGCATCATTACATTTCCTCCGTTTTTTCCCCCTGATTTCGGCCCTTTTGACGCATATATGGAGGAAACTGTGTGATGAACATTCTCCTTTAACAGCCAGCTCCCAGTGCTTCTCCACACCATCCCTTCACCTAACAGTGACACCACATAGAGCCAGACAGGGATGACCACTCTCCTCAAACGGTTTTCCTGAGAGCTGTAGCCCTCTTTTCTGCTAAAGTTCAGCCCTTCTCAAGAGGCCGGAGAAAATCCAAGACCAACAGAAACTCTGCGTGCTGGGCTGCCTTTGTTTATTACCAATTATGTTACTATCTTCCCCCGGAGTCGAGAATTTCACAATAGCAAGTTTTGTCAAGAGGCCATCTCTCTTTCTGTTCCTATGGCACACTTTGCTCGCTGGGGCTAGGCAGTACTGCCAGCACCACAGGGGACATTGAGAAAGGAATGGCAAGTGGAGGCCAGCTCCGAAGGGCACTGTCAGAGCTGGAAAACACCAAAGCATCCCTCCCAGACGGGCAGTAGCTTCCTAGAGAGGCAATTTAAGAGCTCAAGATGGCACTGATCACAGGAGTAAATGAATCAGAAAATGAATGCGCCTTCCAGGCTGGACAATAAAGATAAAATAATGATTTGAAGTTGTTTAACTTTTTGCTCAACTTCAAGAGACGTAAGGGTTCAAGGCAAATGCACTCAATCAGTGTTTGAGATCTTTCAGTTGCTGTTTTATGGAACCAAAGGTCTGTGTCTGACCAGAGGTTTCAAGAAACTACACATTCCTGTGGCAAAGGCTGAGTGGAAATTTAACTGTGTTTTATAGACATTGACATGATTTTTGCTTTTAAAACAACTGTGACAAGACCGGAGGCTCAGGTGGAACCGGCTCAGGAGCTGGTCTATTGCCAGGTCAATGGTGGGTTCAGACCTCGAGTGTTTGATCCAAGTTTGAACAGCTCAGGAAATCGCATTTCCATTCTTCTTATGAGCTCGTTCCATAGCCCTGTGCAGCTCACAGTTAGGAATTATTTCCTGACATTCAGCTTACGCTTTCCTTCAATTAGTCATTCTATTTCTCTTAACTATAGCCCTAATGTTCTCCTAATTGCTTTTCTTTTCTTGTTGGTGTGTACACCCTTCTTGTGTTTGCAGATGGTTACAGTGCCCTATTAGTCACTGCTTAATTTGTACCGCTTCCATTTTCCTTCATATGTCAACAGCTTGAGGCTTTCCATTTATTGTGTTTCTCTGGCTTTCTTCTCAGTGGAGAAAGCAGACACGCTCCCCGGCACCGAACAGTTACACAGCCTCAAAAGACGGCTGAGCAAAAAGCACTAACATCTCTGGTCTGAGTTAAGGAGATTCCTTATCTCACGTCAGCTGATAGTTTTCACACTGTTTCACTTGTGATGCTGCTCTCCATGCTGGCAAGGGACGTTAAGAGACACTGCCATCTCCCTTTCAGCAAAGCTGGGGATGTTATTTGCTCATGAAATACTTGAGGGTAAAGGGACGAAACCTCCAAAGCTTCAACATGGTCAGATGACTTGGGTCATCATCAGCTTTCCCTTGGGCTCTGTGGCCCCAGAACAGGACGTCACAAAGCGAAGCAGCATCCCCAGCCACTGAGGGATGCTCTGCAAAGGCACTGAGGGGCTGCACCAGGGCAGGAGCAGGTGGTTTGCACTTGCAATGTAAAAACTGAGGCCTGCTTGAGTACTTGCCCTCAAGATAAGGCCTGATGGTGCCCTGATCTCATGCTGTTTGTTCTGCTGCACAAGACCAGCATTAACTTGGGTGACGACTACAGGGTGAGGAGGTTGTGAAGGCTCTGTGATCTTAAAGTAATGACTATTAGCAGCAACACACATAGAGGTGATCCTCCAGTAAGGTTGGAAGTGAATCATAAATCCTCTTGAGGCCTCAACCAGCTCAATTTACCCAGAAATTGCAAATTATCTCCTAGGGAGTCCCCTCTGACCCAGGGTAGTGCTGGGCATGGGTGATAAAGACACGCTAGTGACCCAGCCCAGCAGTGACTGCACTTCACCAACAGTGAAGGACATCCATGGTCTGACAGCCTCAGGCACTTGGTACATTTGCAGAAAGCCTTGTAGTTCTGTCTGCAAGTGCTCTGTCCACAGGGACCTAAAAAGTTTGCCTCCTGCATGTCATTACACCCAGTACTTGACACTTGGAAGGCAATCCTGAAAGACAGAGCATGCTACCTTAAAGTCCCCAGGCCATAGCCTGTAAAGGCCCCATTGGATGCAAGACTTTCATCTGTTTGATCATGACTATGGGGAAAAAAAGTTAAAATTTAGGCTGACAGGGAGAACAAAGCCTGATGCTGCCTGCAGCGCACACTCACTGGTTGCTGTTGTTCCTGGGATAGTGAAAGACAACGGTCACAGCCTGAAACAATGAAAACCCCTCCTGGATAGGTGAGATACACCTTTAACCAAGCTGAAAATGATCCAAAGCTCAGTGAGCACAACATGTCTAGGAGCAAACAAATGCGGACAGAAAGACCACATGGGCGGAGGAAGAAATAAAGCATCTCATAAATCACCACTGCAGTCTCAGCTTGTTGGCGCAAGAAAAACAGACAGCAGACTTCTCACCCCTCTAGTCTTTCTTTAAATAGCCCAGCTGAAAGAAGCAATTCTCCTGTTCATGCTGGTTCTTTGAACAGTGGCTGTTGAAAGGATATGTCGGGCATACACCCACAAAAGGCCTGAAGGAAGACTTCCAGGGCAGCAAGACAAATTACTGCTTCAGCACCCTCAGCACTGGTCTGTCTCTTATCCCACTGTCAACACGGGCTCAGTGACACCCAGAAGTGGCACTTCCCAGCCTGCAGTGCTCCCACACAGCGTCAGATAAAGACAGCACAGGTGGTCCCAAGACTATTTCCATGCCCTATTTTGGGTAAAAAATGAGAGCAGTTGGTCTAGTTGATGCAAACTAGGGATGGTCCCAAGTGGCTGGGGGCTGGCGATGCAGCTGCAATTCATCTTGGCTGGACAATTTTGCTTTCAGCGACTAGCGCAGCATTACGGCTGGGAAGGGAAATGAGGTGTGATCGTTTCTTGAAGGGATGGTGAAGCTGTCTGTCTGAGTCACTCCCAGACAGTTCTCACAGGCACCATTCACAGAAACGGCTCCCCAACGCCTCAGAGTCAGCCGCTGAAGCTGATCTCAGCTAATCCCTAAATCCAGCTACACCCAGATACCGATGCACAGTATTTTGCCATGTGCTCGCACCATTGACTGGTTTCTGCAAAGCTGGATTTAGCTTGGAGACTCCTTGGTCTTGCTTTTGAGAAGTTTCATGAGTAAGGACTTCATAACACGAGCAGCTTCACTCTGGAAGCTGGCAAAGAGCTCTCTTGTCACTCCTGTGGGGATTTGCATTGGTGCATAAACATGAATTCAAGCCCAGCCTGGGCACCATACACACACAGCCTTTCCTGGGGGGACATTAGGAGCCCAAACACGCTTTTGGAGCTGGCTTTTAACCCTGGGATGTTCCTGAGCCTGTGGCTGATGAGGTGCCAGGGCTCAGCACAGTCCATAGGGGAGGGAGGCTTGCCACACAGGCAAGACCCCTTGTTTTAGAGACGCAGCAGAAAGTGGGTTGGGACTGCCACAGCCAGCGTTTTTCCAGGGAGGGTCATTTCCGATGCTCTCTGCATCACCTCTTGCACCCACTCCTTTGCACAGTGTTTTCCCTTGATCCCATAATAATTTGCCTCTAAAGTCCAGTACCATTTAAAGACATGTGTCCTTGTCCCATTTTCCCAGGGTGCAAATAAATACTCCCCTCCACCCACGACCAGAGGCAATGAGGAGCCTGGCATGCTGCGGTGACTGATGCAGTCGGGCCACTGCCAGCTGCAGGCTAATTGCAGAGACAGCACAGCTTGCTGCTCTGAGTGTCAAGTTTTCTTCCCTCTCCATGAGGAGAGCTAGGAACTGAGGGAAAAGTAACAAATTTGGACACAGAAGCCTGAATATTTAGCTAAGATCTATATAGCCTTTTCCTCTGAGGAAGATTGGTGCCGTTATTACTTCAGAACTGTTCACCTGCTCTTCTTGCAAGTCCCCCTAGAGCTTTTCCTTCCTCCCTTGCTTGCTAAGCAAGGTGTGCAAGTGCAGTCACTTCATGCAAAGAAGCACATATTCCCATTAAGAAAATTATCTATATTCACGCCACTCCACCCAGATCTGTACCATGGGCAAAGCTGCAGAAGAATAGAGGTGTGAAAGAGAGGTAGCAAGCACATGGGCAAATACATTCCTTGGCTGTTGCTCATACCGTATTCTACTCATTTAGATTTTATTAAAAAAAAATATAATCTCCTAAGTGTGTGAAAGAGGGAGTGTTCCCATTAGAGCAGCACTGCTCGCAGAGTGTTTTCACATTCACTCACACCTCTGACTCATGAGCTCTCGAAGCATTAGCTGTGCTGATTTAAGCGGTTACCACCTCCGCTGGAGAACCTGCAGGCGTGAACACCTCGTGGTCATGTTTAAACCTCCTCAGCTAAAACTGGCAGAGCTGTGAGTCAGAGCCCCCAGCTGCGCCTTCCCTGAACCCTGCTTACATGTCCCGCCGCTCTGGGGTGATATGTTGGCCAGGGGCTGGTCCGAGGAGGCTGCCAGCTTTGACTGCATTCGAGGCTGGGCCGTTTGGGCCTTCCCAGCTCAGCTGTCTCGGGGGGTGTTGAATAGCAATGGCTGGAGAGATGATGGATGGTGCACAGAGCGGGGCAAGCACGAACAGCCCCTCCGCGGGGCTGTGCCAATCCCATGCTGCCATTCAAGGAGCTGCGGCATTGAAAGATATTTCGGTTTTAGTGTTTAACCTTTTCTTTTCTATGTGCTTATTAAAATTAACACAAGCACAATCTTCAGACCGATCATTTTTTAATTTACAGGAGGAGAGAGCAGTGCCCAGAAATAAATAATTAGGAATAGCTGGTATGCAATTCCCATGTAAGGCTCTTGGGACAAGGGACAGTATTTCAGAGACAACAAGGAGCTTAGCACCTCCTTGGCTATCAGAGGGGTGAAAACAGGAAGAAAAAACAATCTGGAGTTGTTTTAACGCAGTTTGTACCAGCCTGCAGCCAGCAGGTCCTGCCTTCCCGGGGCCAAATGAGGATGAACCCAACAGTAACCAGCACCAGACTGTGCAACCTTTACTTCACTAAGAAGTTTCTCCTGCAGTCGACCCTGGCAAGGCCAACAGGGGACTCGCCCCACTCCCACAAACCTGAGTCTTTTTAGCTGCGTGTGTGCATGGACTCAGCACAGAGCGCACAGCCTGGGGCTCGCTGGCTGGCCGCCTGCAAGCTCTGCCTTTGCCCTCCCAGGCACAGGCTTTGGCCAGGAGTGTGCAGTTGGGTGACAGCCACCCCTGTGCTAACAGTAACACACTGAGCACGAGATGTGAGATAATGCAGAGCAAATGCGAGATAATGCAGAGCTCAGCTCACACGGGCTGAGCTCACTGCCCAGGTGTTTCTGTGGCTTCCCTGGCCAGTTGCCACAGCCAGGACCAAGATACTTGGGTGCCTGTATCAGCAGTGCTGGAGGAGGCACTGTGCTCAGGTGATACCTGGTCGGTCATCAGCCCCGCTCGCATGCGTACATGTTTGAGAGTGCAGCCAGACAGACCCTCTGCAAATGTCCATCTAGCTTCCTATTAGCCTGGCTTACACTGGCTTAAATTGGTTAAAGACAATTTAAGCTGAAACCCCAGCAAGGTTTGAAGGCTCTGGGCTCTGATTCACGGGTTCTCGCAATCCCCACTGCAGAGAGCAGAGGTGTCTGCCACCAGGGGTGAGTGCCTGGCAGTGGGGAGGCAGAGCCAGCCCCATGCTGCCAGAGCTGCTGCGGTCCCTGCACCGGCGGACATTACATCGAGCTGCAGCTAATGCCCAGGTGATGAATCACAGCTGAAAGAGGAGGCTTGCCATCCTTTCTGCAGCCCCAGACCAAACAGGGGTGGACAGATAGCTGGGAACAGTTACATCTTTCATTGCTCCCACATGCGCAGCCCAATTCGAAAACCCTCCAGCGCATGGACAAGTCACTGCAGCTCAACAAGTTGCTGCGCATCAGCTGGGCCGTGGTAACCCGTTGTGAAAGCACACGTAGCAAATTGCATGGCTGTGGCAAAAAGCCTTGGCTTCAGCCTTTGTGAAAGCCATGCTTTACTTCTTCGCTGGTTGATTTAAACGCTGCAGGCAGCAATTCCTGAATGCCAACCTGTAGGCACGCATTTTGAGAAAATGAATAATTTATGCTACCATTAATAAACTTTTAAGATCAGTGCATGTTTCCATGTGGCTACCATTGAGACCCCTGGGAATAGTGTCAGCCTAAGAATGGCAACAGTTTAATTTTATTCATTTGTGAACATGAGTCAGACTTTTTTTTTAATACTCAACCAGTTCTGGACTCTTAATTTCTCTCCCAACAAATCCATTCTGTAAGTGCACCTTTTCAACTGTTATCCTCCAAACTATCCTTCTCTGTATTCAGCTCCAGTGAAACTGCAGAATGGCTTTGAGGTACCATTTTCTGAGATGTATCAGCAGTCTGGGAGCTTGCAGCCTAGAATTTTAACTGGGGGGCTGCTGCACTAAGTGGTGACATCTAGGTGACTTGATTACTTTCTGAAAAGTGATGTGGAAAACAGTTTCATGTAGGTCAGCTTTTAAAGTGGACTCACGCCCCTAAGAGATGTTGATGCATTTGGAAACTCACCTCTCTGAGTCTTTCCTCTCTTTACAGACTCCAGCTTTTCAGGTGCTCTCTTTGCAGCACTGACATAGGTTTTCAGCAGAACAAGATAATGCAGTTTTTCCCCTCTTAGTTCTCAGACCTGGTTCCCAGCCACCACGAATACAGCAACAAACGGCACTGGGCATAGCATGGAGCTTTAAAGTCCAGAATCCCAATGACAGAGACATAGCAAGGGGACCCCCCCCTTTTTGTCTTTGCAAAAGGTGTGTTTCCTTTTGTGCCGTTAGTGAGTCTTCCTGCAAGGCAGTGCAATGCCATTCACCCTGCAGGTCTGGACAGCAGGCTGCATACCCTGCCTTCACTCCCTATGAATATGGTGGATCCCAGGGCTGCTCTTTACCACAGCCAACTCACTCAAACGCAGTCTGCTGGCATTACACATCTTTAGGCTGCTGCCATCCCTAGTCACATCTTTGTTGGTTATAGCAGTGTCTAAGGGGACTCGGGGTTAGATGCCGCGTTTTTCCCCCTGTGTTCCCCCAGGCTATCCCTTCCTTGGCTCTTGCTTTTCCACCCTTCCATTGAGCACATTGTTCATCTGGTCCCAGCCCCTCTCCTTCCCTTCTTCCCCACTGTTCTTTATAGTCCTCTTTCCTGACTGATCCTCTCTCTTGCTCACCACCACGTTCCCTCTCAAGCCCTCTCCCTCCACTCGTAATGAGCCCATGCCAAGCATCTCCTCTCTGCTCTTTCAAATCCTTCCTGTGCAGCTTCCCATGCAGACTGTCCTCCCATCAGTCACTGCCTCTGCTAGCAATTTGCAGGCTCCTGCTGTCACCCCCTGGGTTGGCATCAGCCTGGGCTCCTTGGGATGTAGCCATGGTGCTGGGGTGCCATACTGGCTGGAAAAGCACCGTGTGTGTTTGCAGTGCTAGTTACGAAGATTAAAAATCCCGGCAGCATTATGGAGCACAGCCTATATAAGCATTTTATGTTTGTCTGGCAGCAAGGGAAGTCTCCTAAAGTGGGAATTCCTCTATCTTATTAGGAGGGTTTCTGAGAGCCCTGCTTTCTCTCTGTTCATACAGATTGGGCCTTTCATTCTAACATGAAGTGGGATGCTAAACAGCCATCTGTTCTCATGCCAGAAGCCAAAATGCTCCTCTTTACATCTCTCTATTATTTTATACCCAGGCAGCTGTACAAGCTCTGGGAACGTTAGGCTCCAGGGAGAAGTTTATGTCCATCTAAGGTACTTTGCAAACAAATTACCAGGATGTATTTCCCCCTGCTTCACCTCCCCACAGTTTTTGGGATGTATGTGTGATAGAGGCCTTAAAAAGAAGCCCTCCTCTTTGATAACACCTTTCTTAGTGCTCCAGTGAAAAAAATTATGCTGGTGTTGGTTGGAATTTGCAGGAAGCTGAGCTCTCAACAAATACTTCTGATTGCCCCTGCCTGTTTTCCTTTAAAACAAGCCTCTTGCCCTCTCCTCTCCCTGGGCAGGATCTATAAATAGCCTTGAATGTCGGCTCCTAGAGTGACGTCCATATCTCAGGGAAGGTGTATACAGTTACTGTGTTTAACTTGACCTCTTAAATTAGCTCAGCCATGAGAAGGTACAAAAGAACAACAGAAGTTATGTGACTGTTGATGTTTATTCCTGGGGAAATAGGAAGGAGGGGTGTTTCATAAGCTGTTCATGTTCTTTAATGATGGTGGAAATGATGCTTTGACATTAGCAAGTGGAAGACAACTGAATCATAGCTACAGCAATACAAACCAACCCAGTCTGCCACAACCCAGTCCAGGGCACGCACAGACCTCCCCACCCTTTGTCAGTGCCCCCCGGCCCCGATATCAGCCTGTTGCTATTCCACATGGCCCTGGCACTGGACCTGCAGCCCTACATGGGGAGTCACTGCTCTTTCCAGTTCTCACCATTTCCCAAATGCACATCAGTCTGGCATAAAATGCCTCGACTTTCTCTTTGCATAGCTAATGGATTTCATCAAAATAAAGTGGCAGTGATAAGTAGGAAGACATCAGGCAGCTTACTTCCCCTGGCCATTTTCCAGCAAGCATCTCTTTTCCCATGTGGCATCAGCTTCTTATCTAAACAACCCTAGCCTGATCCCCCCAGCAGCCCTTTCCCAGCAGAACCTGTCTGCTCTCCCAGTGGAGTAGGGAAACAGTGAGCACCATGAATTAAGGGCCACCAAGGGCCACCTAGATTCCTCACATATCTAATCTCCAAGAAAGAGCATGGTGTTTGCTTTAGGAGAGCATATTTTGGTAGATAAGGGCTCCCTGCTGTGTTACAGGGCATTTTCCAAAGCCATTAGAGTTAATGGAAAAGGTCCTGCTGGTTTTGATAGACAGAGTAGGAGGCCTTATTAGAAGGGATTTCACAGTGAATCCTTAAAGTTTTGCGTATTTGTCTGACTATCCAGGCAAGCTCAAGTCCTTTTAAGTACACTGTTTCACACTCTTCAATCATGTACCTTTGTTTTTCAGGGAGAGAAAAAATTGAAGATTAGCCTACAATATGAACCCCTGTATCTAAAAATGAACCCAGGAAGGAGCAGTAAGTGAATTAGCCTGCTGGAATATCTTTGACACTGAGCCTCCAAATACCTGCACAGTATTTCCAATCTGAAATCCCTTGTTCTTCCACCGGCTACTGATGAAGAATGCATTAACTGTAAGCTCCAATTAAATTACTGAGTCGTGCACTTTATGGCCTCATGAGTCTCTCCTGGAAGTTTTAGCTGCAACAATGGATTAACTTCCTTCAAAACTGTCAAGAATTTAGCAAAATCCTTGGAAGTGGACTGCTAGTTCCAGAAGCTTCCTGAAGAGTCAAGTCCTTGGTGACTCCTATATACCCATCACAGATGTCACAGAAACGCATTCAGATCATAATCTCATTTCTAATCACCCAAGACTGATTTATTTGACCCCTGAGCTTAGGCATATGGATTTGGTGTAAATGCATTTGTTCCCTGAATAGTCCATGAATAATCACCTGGATTTGAGTGGGCTTTTGGACTGGCATGAATAACTTGAACCCACATATACACTAAGTGGATGGCAGTCACAAACTAACCTGCTGCTTTGGTGGAATTTTCTGCAAACAAGAGAGATGTTTGCTGGGCAGCAGCTGAGGCTGTGAACCAATTCCTGGGTGGTTTCACTAATGGTCTGGCAGGCTCCGATGGTTCAGAGAGTTCTTAGAGAAAGCCAGAACCTTGCACGGTTTTGCTGCAGTGGGGGAAGTAGCAGTCAGAGATCATCCGTGTCTGACAGACTTTCTGTTGGCTACATAATGGCACACGGGGGTTTTGGGCCAGGTCCCAGATGGCAATGTCACCTCACAAATCCATCCATGCAATGGGCCCAGGGACTGAAAGAACCCATGTTTTGAAAAGAAGACTTGGAAGACTTGGAACAACTGGATGTTGTTCCTCCAGACGGGCAAGGCTCATCTTATTAGGTTAAAAAGAAACACAGCCTCAAGGCTGGCAGGTTGGGTATTTTTATCAACACTGTATTTTAACCACAAATGGTTGAAAAACACACCTGACATTAAATAATCCAGAAAATGACAATTTTAAAACCAAAAGATTTTTTTTTTGCCGGTTATTGAGCTAGCACCAAAGCCAGGTGGAAAGATTTTTGCATACCCTGGCGTGGGTTTCTACATTATTTGCATCTCAAACAATGTCACTTTGCATCACATCCCAGTTGAGGACTTAGCCCCAAATGCCCAAGTGTGTTTCGGGCAGAGTGTGCTCCATGGTGCATGTCTGGCTGCTCTGCATTTGTTTTCTCAAAATATATTCTCCATGCACCCATATATCTTCCTGAAGCTCTCCATCCTTCAGAAGAAAAAAATCCTTTCTACCAGTGTAAGGCTCAGTTCTTGCTTCTGCTTTCCCAGGCAAATGGAGATGTGGCTCGGTCCTCCCTCTTGGCCTCTGCCCTGGCCTCTCGCAGCATCCTGGAGGTTGCTCCTCTACCAGCTCCTGTCTCAAGGTGAGCCCAAGGCTTTGTCAACATGGAGATAGAGCCTAGAAATCACAGCTTGTCTTGTTTAACCCCATGGATCCAAAAAAGAGACCTGAACACTCAAGTGGACTAAATCCCTTACTGGAGGCTTGGGGGTCGGTAGTGAAATGTAGCTCGGCAACGGGGCTGTATTGGTCAGCTGGGCAGAGGAGCAAATATCTCCAGGCCAAAAAACCAAAGACATATTTATTCTTGTCCGTGAGTGCCAAAAGGGCTGTTCTGTGTGTTAGCTTCTCTCTCTCCTGATTTTCTTCCCCAAATCACCTTTTTTCCCCCACGTATTTTCTCCGAAGAGCCTGGAGGAGAGGTGGGAAGAAGGAAAAGAAGGTCCTGGTTTTCTATTAAAATCACTGTTTTTGCCTCACCTCTCATGGCTGCAATTCCCCACTCAGTCCCAAAGGGCCACCAACATCTCCAGGACCCAGACTGCATACAGGATGGTGGGAAAACAGAAGCAAGCACAGCACACAAAATGTTGCAGAATGTTTTCACACACTCTTCCACAAGCAGTAACATGAGCTTATTCTTCCCTTTACAGGACTCACTGCAGGTGTCTGCTAGAAAGCTGGCATGGGCTTGTGGCCCATACGCCCAGCACCCCTGTGCAGCTCTCAGCTGTAGAGTGACTCATGAGACTTCTCCTCTCTCTGCATGTCCGAGAGCTATTGTTATTATTATTTTCTATTTGTGCTACAATAATGGCCAGGGGCCCTAGACAGGATCAGGATCTTGCTTGTGCTAGGTGTTACACGTTATGAGAAACAGTCCTTGTCCAAAGATTTTGCAGTCTAAATAGTTGAGAAAAGAAACAATGGGAGAAGATCTGAGAGATCTGGAAGAGAAGATCAGTGCTCCCAGGGATGGAGGCCTGGGAGAGGAGGATGTTCTGCTGTTACCCATGGACAAAGGAGGCGAATGAAATGGACCCCAGGCAAGCTTAAAACTCTTTCAGTTTTCACTATTTTTATCACATTTGAGGAGTGTTTCATCAAAGACCAGCCATATCAGAAAGCTGAGGAAAGTTGTAGCAATAACCATATGGGCAAAGCAATCTTGCGAAGACATGCATGGAGCAAATTTTTGGCTGTGAGGAATCATAGAATCATAGAATAGTTTGGGTTGGAAGGGACCTCTAAAGGTCATCTAGTCCAACCCCCTGCCATGGGCAGGGACATCTTCAACTAAATCAGGTTTCTCAGAGCCCCGTCCAACCTGACCTTGAATGTTTCCAGGGATGGAGCATCCACCGCCTCTCTGGGCAACCTGTGCCAGTGCTTCACTACCCTCAGCATAAAAAATTTCTTCCTTATGTCTAGTCTAAATCTACCCCCCTTTGGAGGAATCTAAATCTAGTCTAAATCCACCCCCCTTTAGAGGAACAGTCCTGTGTCTGAAGCAAATTGTCTCAAGGCCAATTCCTGCCTTGGCTTTGGGGTGAAAACGAGTGTAGTGGGTCCATCTATTTACCCATCTTATAAAACTTGCATATTTGTTGTAGCTGTTGTTCCAGAAATGCACAACATTTGACTAATGGGGAATACCTCAGTCAAAGGAGACTTATTGATAGAGCGCTGTTTGGCCCCAGGGCTGCCCAAGTTGTCTTACGGAGCATGTTTTGTGCTCTCCAGGGTACTCCTCAGGCTGCTCAGACGCTGAAGTCAACGGGAAATTTTGGAGGATGAAGGGGTAAAGTAAAAGGCTGACTAATTTGCTGTGCCTTAATAAAAAGGAATATAAACCAGGAGTAGAGATTTTGGGTGAGCCCAGGGCAGCTGCTCCCCAGCTATTGCTGGTGCTGAACTCTGGGGCAGAAGAGGATCTCAGCACCGGGTACAGCCTGCGCCAAGGAAAACCCACTCTTCAGGCAGGGAGTTTGCACTTCTTTCCCACAGCAATCCTGGGGAGCCGCTGAGCCCTATTTAAAGTCAGTGGAAGGCATTGCTGGCACCAGGCTCTTCGCAGAGCTTCCCAAGCAAAGAAAGTTCAGAACGCCAGGAAGGGAAGAAAAAGCCCCATAAAATGAAAAGGGTCTCTGATGGGGGCTCCCAAGGGGCACACAATGAGTCTCAGTTGCTTAGTAGCAATCTTCCTTTCCAGTTGCAGGCAGGCAGCTCTCGTCGGTGCCAGGACACTTCTGTTCCCTATTCAGAAAGTGCTGGTTGGAGTCCCAGGACTTGGAGCCATCTGCAATTGCTCAAAAGATGCAAATGAGGGCATGTCCTTAGCTACTGACTGCATAAACAGCCCTTTGCTATGAGACTTCTCCTGCAGTTGGATACTCTCTCTGTGTTGTGTGCTCCAGAACATCCTCCAAAACCTTTGGGCTACTACAAGCAGGGAGGTGGAGGATAGAAATGGCCCAATATCCTCAGCTGCTGGAAATCTGTTTCCTTCATAATCTGACCATGACTCAAAGTGGTGGCTGTGGGATCTGGGAACTAGTGGAGGTAGGTGGCACCCTGTTCCCCTGGGCCCTGCAGCACCATCTGCCTCTCCAGACTCCCATCACCTCTAGATTTTGTTTTTAAACTCCTGTTATGGCACTGCATCCTTTATCCCTCCCCTGCCTAGTCACCAGATGAGATGTAGGTCCCTGGCACGTCCAACCCAGGACACCTCGACAGCAATTCCTGTTTTGCAGAGGCTGGAGGACAGAGGTGTTTCTGAGAACATCCCGGACGTCAGCGGGGCTGCTCAGCCACTGGCTGGCACTGCCACTTCGCTGCGGGAGCAAGGGAAATGGACACGGTGAATCACTGCACAAAGGACAACACACCACTTCTGGCAAAAAGAATGTAATGGAAACTTAATTTTAAAAATATTTGCCTTGTCCTGAGAACATTCGGGCCATACAGCTATGGTTTTAATTAAGGGACACAGGGACAAATTGGGTGCCTTAAAGAAAAGTCAGTTAACACTCACTAAAAGGCAATTCTATCTTAAAGACCCTTGGGAAATTACATTGTTTATCCAATATAAAATAATAACACATGGTCTATCTAGCAACTGCCAGCTCAGGATCCTGCAGCTTTCTGCAGCCAGCAGCCAGCTTATTTTCACAATACCCTCAAGGAGAAGCTAATATTACTGTTTCCCCTTTTCCAGATGAGAATAGTGAAGCAGAGTGAGGGGAAATGACTTGCCTGGTGTTATCAAAGAGCCCTGTCCTAGCTCCCTGGGTCCTGGAAAGAGCCAAGGATAAGTGCCCTGAAATGCAACAGAAAAGGAGACCCAAACCTGCAACTTTGCCTTGTTTTTTGCACACAAGTAACCTGACCTCATATTTGATATGCATATTTCCACCTATTGCACAGGCATCTGAAGTGGTTGAATGTCTAGCCTGCACCGTGTTCTTGTATTCAGATGATATCATAAGGACACCTTTGATTGATGACTGCCACGTGCCCAGCAGACACAGCCATCTGCCACTGCACTCTCAGTGTGGTGAGGTGGCCCTGGCCCTCTGCTCCCTCAACAGACAGCAGCTCTGGGAGTGATTTTGTGCTGAGAAAACCAGACAGACAAAATAGCCCCCAGATTGGAATGAAGCTAGTTGTCATAGCAAAAAAGGAAAAAAAAAGAACAATTTTTCATTGGAATAATTTTGACGGGACATTTAAGGTGCTCAGTGGTTTTAGGCAAAGTTGACTTGAAATTGTTGGCAGGGAAAATTGTGTAGTAGGTTACATAAATGCACGGTATTTTGCAATAAAAAAAAGGTGAAAATTATTACATAGACCCAACTCTGGTACTTTCAGAGAATGCAATAGCAGAGTTCACATTCTCGAAGAGTCTTGCATGGTGGTGCACTCAGCAGAGAGACAAAGGTCAAGATCTGCAATCAAGAAAACCTAAGTCACTTTTTTACCATAAAAGCCATGTTTCTAAAAAAAAATGCTCAACATTTAACAAGCCAGACCCCACATACCAAGATCTGAGGAGAAACACTGGGCTTCAGAGTGGTAATCTGATGTACCTGAACAAAGAAGAAAGGTTTCCTCCCTGGACATTTCTTTTCATGGGACCCTCATCCGTCTGTAATGGTGGACCTGAGCGAGGCGCAGAGCTCTGCATATAACTCAGACTTCTGCCTATGTGATCTCTGCAATTTAGGGAGGGGAGAGGGTGTCGGGTGTTTCCACACCTCTCAACAGAGGCCATTAGGTTACAGGAAAATCCTGGAGAACTTCCAAAGAGCTGATGAGGTCCCTGCACCCTTCACATGGCTTTTACCCCCAGCAGGAAGGCAGCACAGTTTGCTCCTGGAGGGTGACAGCACCAGGGTCTTTGCTCTGTTGTTCTCTTTTTTTCATTTCTTCATTACGCTAGTTTTCCCACTGAAGTCCCATTTTCCAGCTCCTTGAAATCCTCACGACACCTTCATCTCCAAAACATGGAGAATGGCGGGAAAGGTTGAATCTTCCTGTTTACGAGCAAAGAAAAGCCCTTCCTGGCCAACTCCTGTTCCACCTCCTGGTCAACGCAATTAACATTCATAATTGTTTTTCCAGGCAGAAATGTAAAGAAAACATTTTTCCTACTGATGAAGACATGAAAGGCAGGATACGAAAAAATGTTTGGAACTGCTCCACTGCTTCAGACATAAATTGTCTGTCTCTACTTATATCACTATGTACAGGGTCAGTTTGCACCACTGTTTCCAGGCTTTTCCCCAATCCTATTCAAGGTGCAGAAACAAATAAATTAGCAGCTGCCCCTTCTTACAGCAACAGAGTTGGGAAAACGGAGATGGTGATGCAGCCTGTTCTGGCAGCCCCATCGGACAATACACCCAGCAAAAGAGCTCCCGCTTTCCACTCTGAGCCTAGGAAAAAAGATCCTCGTGAAGAAATTATGTGAGTGGTTGCTTTCCCTTGACCCTCTCTGAGCAACCACAGGAGCCACCATGAACATCTTGTTCTTTGCTCTTGCAAAATACCAGAGATGTTGGAGAGAGCTGAACAAGCCTAAATCTGGCTGGGGTGGAGAACATGCAGGCCCTGTGCAAAATACTCCGGCAGAGCTTTGCCAGACCATCTCATCCCTGGCCTCCTGCCCCCAGACTATCACCTCTGCCTGTGCTTTTCAGACCCTGCTGATACTCTGGTCCTTGTGGACGTCTCTCAGCCTGGCGCTCTACTAAGTTGCCCAGTGACTTCAGAGCCCAGAGAGGACTCAGGCTGACACAAGGGCTTGGGCTGACACAACACAACATGTCAGACTCTCCCCTCCTGCCCCATGGTGAAGGGCTGGGGTATGGACACAGCCCACCAGTACCCTGCGACCCCTTCATACCTGCCGGGTCAACACACAATCTGCCGTTACAGTGTGAGCACCCTGCGTCCTGCAGCCAGCTGCACCCTCCTGCCAGGGCATTGGCTCCAGTACGTGTCATGTTGCTTTGGCTTCTGGCCGTGCTGGGAATCGGCTAGAACGGTGTGGTCTTAGCTCTACCTCTCTGCTGTCTTTCTGCACATCAGCTGCTCAAGGCTTTTGGGCTGGCTGGAGGTAACAGACCAGGCAGCCACTTTTGACTGGGTCTCAGGACACTTACTCTGTTCTTTTCACAGACTGCATCTTTCAGCAGTCACCAGGACAAAGCTTGTGAAAGGGATGATGATGAACAGGCACAAAAGTCAATTTGGCAACAGCTTCCTGAATTTCCAGAGGTCCCAAACACCAGCAGACTCTCCTGATACTAGCACTAGTGTCTGGACTACTCGGTGAGGGCAGCCTTCAATGTCAGCAAGAGGTTCTCCATGCTCATCCCTGGGCTGCCTCCAGGACTACCTGAAGCCAAACAAACTCCCAAGCATGGGGCCCAGCAGTGGAGAAGCTGTGCTTGCAGACACAGTCTTTGTATACAAGGGGAGCCTCATCTGGAGGGCAGTCAGAGCAGCTGCTCATGGATGCACTGGAGATCTGGAGCTGAACTCCTTCCTTCCAGCACTTGTGCTTGAAAAAGTGCCTCCGAATCCTCCTGGGTTTTGTTATCATGGACTGTAAACAGAGCTAATACACGAAAGCGTTAAGTGTCAGTGATATAACAGGCTGGAGTAAGTGAAAGTTATTCTCTAACAGCAAGACCCTGACACACACGGAGCCTTTATCTCTGAGGTTCACTGCAGTGTAGCTTATAATTTAAAATGCTTCCAAGTGAAACCAGCTTCCAATGTGAAAGGTAGCTCAATACCTTTATTTATAGCTCTTCTCCAGCTATTCTTTGGAGGTACCCATCCAGACAGTCCTCATCTATTCAAAGAGGACTGAGCAGAATCAGAATTGCATTCCCCCTCTAGGAAGATCTGCCCTGGGGTATTTTCCTTCCAATGCAATCACTGAATTATTTCCAAGAATTTTGCAACTGGCGCAGCCACACGTTTTCATTTGTTAACTAGCTCCCTGCTGATTAAGCAATACATTATGGCTCACAGAACTTTTTATTTATTTTTTAAATAAATTGAATACTGATGAAGGAATAGAAATAGTTTCAACACCAACACACCCTCCCACACACACATACCACATGAGCCAAGCTTACAGCTTCTCTGCAGCATAGGCAGAACTGGATATTAGCTGCCCAAGGATGATGAGCTGAGGGCTGGTCAGGATTAGGCCATTCCTCCCCAAGAAAGGGGAGAAAGGGAAGAAACAGAGCTGGGCAGAGATCCGGAGGAGATGTGCTGGCTGTTCCCAATGCCACCCCTGGGATGGGAGAGAGAAGAAATAGCTGTTGCTGGGGGGAACAGTTACTGCACTATGTGCACATATCCTCACGCCGCTGTTGGGAGCAGCAGCCGCCAGTTTGGCTTTCCAGGGCACTGCTATAGGCAGAGCAGCAGCCAGGGATCTTTTCTCCTCCCGGGAAGCTGCTGAAAAAGCTCTCTGCCTCCTCTCCTGTGCCTCTGGCCAGACTCGCAAATGCTTCCAGAGGACACTGATGCTGAGCCGAGCACCTCTGCGGTTTACTCACCCCTGCACAGTGCATTTTCAGGCAATCCCCTGTTAGAGGAACACATACTGTTTTCTCCCTCACCCAATACTGTCTTTAGCAATGATTTCTATGAAGTTGGCTGGGCAAACCTGACTGCAGACAATAAAGCAGGGTCAGGCCCAAGCAATGAAACTGCATGGGTGGGTTTGCTTACAGCTCTCAGGACTTGTAGTCCAGGCTTTGGGTTTCAGAGACTAGGATGCTGCATATGCCCAGGCCCAGCCTTTTATAACGTTTGGACCAGGGTGAAGGAAAATCGGCTATCTTCCGAAATTCCTCTTCCTCTTGCTGACATACCACTCTGTGACAGATCCGTCTCTCACTGCTGGAACATCTGCTCGTGCTAGATCTCACCCATGTTGTAGCTGAAGCAATTTGGGTTTCAGACAGGGGAGATTCAGGGAATGGGACAGCAAAGCCATGTTTTGGGGTTATTTCCCAAAGCAAACCTCAGTCTGACTCAGCTGGAGCCCTGGAGCAGCCCTGCACAGGGTGAGCCAGCAGGGAGAGAGGAAGGAATTGGGTAGGGAGGGGATAGGCATCCTGATAGACACTCATGATTAAATAACCCCTATACTTGGTTACATGTTGTGCAATGACTTTTCTCTCCTTTTCCTTCTGCTCTAAGAGACTTCGGAGAAGGTCTGTCTGAGAAGGGACTCATTGTGTTGGTAGGGGGATAGAGACAAGACAGCATGGCAGAGGTGGTCGTGCAGGTGAGGGAAGAGAAAACTGAGGAATGAGCTAATGGGTGAGGAAGAGCCAGAGAGAGGGAGGGAAACAGAGTCTGGTTATTTTTCTCTGAATTACATTTCCAGTTTTCTGAGGCTTGGCCCACCACTGAGAATTGCTTCTCATGGACAGATCTGCAATTGTATTATTAGTTGCAGAGCGTAAAGAATATTCACCTATCTCAGCAGCCGACAGAAACAGCTTTTGAGGTCCTCAACTGCTGCTTATCTCTCTGTGTGTTTTTACCCTCTGATTCTTTTTTCAGTGTGTTTTCACTTAGAATTTACCCTTAGAGTTGGTTATGGAAATGTGATAAACAATCCACTGTCTGGCTCCCGGACTAAACCTTATGCCTCCCACCAGCTTATTGGCATTTAATTTTGTTCATTATATGAATTTCAGCACTTCTGCAGATCTCTGTGCTTCACACTCGCAACCCTGGAAGGGCTGGGAGAGGGCTCCAGAAACACCACACCCTCTCTTGCCTCCTGCCTGAAACGCCTTATCTTCACTAGACAATGTTCCTGAGGATTATGAAGCTTTACCAAATCAGTGATCTTTACTGCATGCAAGTTAGGGACTCTCTCACTTCTTTAATAAAACTCAACTGTCATTCCCAAACAATCCTGCCAGGGTGCCTGGCATGACCATGGCAGCCTATGGCTTTTTGCTGAATTGTCACCGTGGTCCAGCCTTTGGCTGCACAACTTTAATGAAAGGCTCAGGAAGTTATAGCTTGGTTTTTCGAGTCTCACGTGACTTCTGGTTAAAATGTTCAGCTGTATGTTCTGTTCACAAGCGCCATCAGGAATGAGCTTAGTAGAGGCACCTTAATCAAAGTAAAGGTTTTTTTTACTTTACTGTCTTCAGTGAAGAATTTTACAAAAAGGCTACAACACAGATCACCAAGCAGATTCTCTGCTAAGGCTTTCCTTCAAACTTCTGGAACTGAAGAGCCCTAAAGTAACATAGGATAAAATGCAGGATCCTGCTGATACCACCTCTGACCCTTTTCTCAGGAGTATACGAGGGGAAATGAAAGGAAAAGAAAACCTGCACAAGGAACAGCTGGCAGAGAAGTACTAAGCAGTGATGGACTTCAAGAGCTCCTGAAGAATTTCAGGCTGAGTCCAAAGAGCCATGTCTACCCCTTAGAGGATCACATCCAAAATTATGCAACTCATAAGGAAAAAAACTCATTTATGGATGCAGATTAAGGACTGATTCCCCTAAATTTCCAGTAATGTGAAGAGCAGAGTGTACTGAGTCCCGTAGATCACAGAGATAAGTAACTGACTATTAAGGTGTCATCACAATATCTACACAAACAGAACATTTCATATTGGCAATAGAAACAGTTTTAAAATCTATTTTTTGGCTGGCAATTAATCTCTTGGGAAGAATAACTAACTTTCAAAATATTTGCTTTTGTTCTCATGAAACAGAGGGAGTGTTAGCCCTGGCTCGAGGTATTCATGATTATGTGCAGGCTCTCCAGCCCATCTCCTCTGCGCTGCCCAGCCCTGGCAATTCTCTGCAACATGGGTCAACAGAAGCGAGGTGCACTGGCCAGGAGATAGGGGAGATGTGCACAGTCCTGGTCAGGTCCCTTCCAGCACTCACTGCAGCAGCTCTGCAGGTCAAAACTGGATGTCCCCTTGAAAAGGGAGAGATTTTCTTGTTGTGCTGTATACGGGTTAGACTTGGTCCATAAGGACCAAGCCAAAACTCCAGTTCACCTGTGAGCGAAAGAAACTTCCACATTTGAAACACACAAAGATGCCACCATCTCAATATGAATCCTCAAATCTTTGATATTTGTACATTTTTAAATACAATGTTGCATGATTGCCAACTAATTAAAGAAATCAGTCAGTCTGCCTTCATAAAAACACTGTTGGCGAAGAAACTCTAATTCTCAATTACTAGGGAAAAAACTGGATATATGGAAAGTTATCTGTATATGCTAATGCTACAGCTAACCGCTGCTGGGGAAAATTTATGCCCATAGTTGATTGCAGGCATAAAATTAGAACCTATTTATTTTTTGTAAGAAGATTAATGGTGTCCATAAATTTCAAGTTCCAAACTTGAAAAGGTAGATAAATATACAGATAGAAAACTCCTCCCAGTGACAGGAAAACAGGCTGGCAAACTGGTTTTACAGACTGCCATTCTGCTATGATCACTGGTGATGTCATTTTCCAGCAGGCTGGCCGCTGGCAACCAGCAGCACTGAAATGCCAAGAGTAATTAAAAATCTGGTTTCCTCCAGTGTCCCAGATTATACTTGCTGGGACATGTTTCTTGACATGTGAATGTCTCACCAAATTGAGCTAAAGCCAGAAGTGTATGAGATTTGCTGGCTGCCTCAATTTCAAAAAGTGCTTATAGTAAACATTTTATATTAGCTAAAGCATTCAAGTTTTTAAATTGCCTAAAGACTGCTCTAACACCCAAGAATTGACCAGGGAGGGGTTTGGGTTTATCTGGGCATCAGGTTGTTGGCTTAAAAAATTCTTAGGCGAGTTCTTTAGTGTCACCTCCTCTATATCTGATTGATCCTTAACACACTGGGTCCCAGTTGTGGCCAGGATCTCCCGAACATTTTAACACACACAACATGCTGTGTGTGCAGCATTAAACCTTGACTTACTACTACAAACTTCTGTACTTGTTTACATGATGCCCCAGAGAAGTGCAATGCTTTCTGTCTCTTACTGTGCCATAGCCTCTTTGTGTCTTCTCATGAAATTCCCTCAATCATCCTCTAAACAGCAGGGGATACCACAGCCGCCTTAAATAACATCACCACCTACAATAAAACAAGCTGGAAGTCAGGGCTGGGGGACAAGCATTCAAAAGCCTCCCCTGCGCTGCAGTCTTTCAGGCCATAGCATCAGAGAGGATATAATTGATGTTTGCATGGGGACAAGTCACAGGCACATCCTTTTAAATGGTTTTGAAGCCTCAGTGATTAGTAACAGATTATAGAATATCTCTCCAGGGAGCCTGTGCTGCATATCTCTGTCAAGCACAAATGGGCTTGAATTGCATGCAGACGGAAGGCATTAATTAGTGATTTACACCCTGTTTCTCCTGGGGACAACCCGATTGCCACACGCCTGGGAATCAGAACAAACGGATGGGGAGAAAGCCTGTCTTGCTGGAGCCCAGCCACCGCTCCGTTAGCACCGCGGTGTAGCTGCAGCAGTGCCTTCTGCCACAGATGAAAGCCACCTTCTGTGCTATGCCGGGAGATGTGGGCAGGACTCGCAACCAACCCTGCCTCTCTTCCTGGGGTGTCCTCTCTTGGCAAAAACTGTTAAGCCAACTTGCCACCGGCCCTTTCATTTCTGGATGCCTCTGCAAACAGCTAAAGAGCCCTTAGCAAATCTTTAAGACAGCAAGGGAATACTCGTACCACTAATAATTTTGCTGCTTAGGGTAACACACCCATAGGATGCAACTGAGGCTTATGCAAGTTATTGTAGAGCATTAAGTGGTTCCCCAAAATAGCCATAATTAAAGACTTAACCAGTGGCTTTGCCAGGCATTCTCCATCAGTCAGACATAGTATCATAGAATCGTTTAGGTTGGAAAAGACCTTTAAGATCATCGAGTCCAACATTCAGGTGTATAATATTTTATTGCTGCCTGAAACATGCAATAAAAGTTCTCGGACTAGCATTGCTTCTCACTGGTGCAGGAGCTGAGAGGCTGCAACAGTTTACAAGGTCACTTCAGATGGCAGCAGGAGGAACAAGGTGTGGAGGCTTCGCAGCCTCCCCACCCTCCACGGCAGTCATGGACTACAAATGTTCTTTTTTAAGTATAACTTTGTGGGTGAAGAAGTAAGATAGCCTTGGCGAGAAACTCCAGTTGAGACTACATTGTAGGCTGCCTCATGTGATATACATCAACTGGATACGCACAGGGAAGAGCCTGCAGCACAGTGCTCCTTCCTCAGTTTTACATTTTACTTGCTTTGGTTACCTTAGTGTATTTTGTTATTCTTTTTCTACTTAACTGAGCAGCCCTCGCTGTGTAATTTTTCTCTTGCAGTTAATGGTAGACCATGGTCATGTCACAACTTCAGCCTCTTTTAAACACTGCGTAAGCAGCTCACCAGCTGTGATGGGAGTCTTGCTGGAGGGAGATCTAGGTGAACCCAGACCGGGGTTTCCCACAGCCCTTTCTGAAGCACCAATGACACTATCACTTGGGGATGCTTTCCCCAGATTTTAATGTATAGAAGACCATCCTTTCCATCTCCCTCTCCCTCTTTCCTCAAGCTTTGCCTTTGTTTCTCTCTGCTTTCTCCAGATTCTACAAACCAGCCAAGTATAACACCACTGATTTACAATGTAAGAAATGCATTTACTAGTTTCAGCTTATCACCTCCATCCTCACTGAGGTGGTGAGGATGAACCCAGCTTGCTCCAAGCAGGGCTGCTTCAGAAGGATGGTTTACACTCCCCCTCCATGCAGCAGCCTGGTGAGATTTACCAACACTGAGTTATGCAGAGAAAAAAAAGTTCCCAAAACGCTTTTCCCTCCAGAGACTTGATCTTATCATGGCTCATAGCTCTTCCTCATCCCCCACAGCCACAAACCATTTCTCTCCCAGCTCCACAAACATTTATTCAAACAGCCAGCTTTAGACATCCATGTTTCAAATGATATCTTTCATCATTTACCTTGTCCCCCCTTTTTCTCATCCCTGCTGCGTATTGAGCCTGCTTGTGCAAGCGTTCGGCATGTATATTCTGATGGCTGGAGGACGTAAGGAACTGTACAGGTCTTCAAATTAGTCATTGCTCCTGCAGCTGTTAACCTTTACTGGAGGAGGGAGTGTTTGCCAGAAGGCGATCAAGAAGTGTACTGAACAACATCTGACTGGAAGTGGTGCTGAACAGCAAATTGCCCCAAGTTAGGAACTGGTTTCTCCAGCCCAATGTTTGCTCTTTTTCAAAGAGTACTTAAGAGAAACAGGAGGAGCTGGAGAAATTAAGAAAGGTGGGAAGCCCTGATGAGAAATGAATTACTCATTGCTTTCAAAGCCCTACAGCTAGATCAGGGGGCCTCTGGAATCGTTACCAGATTCCTGTCTCCTCCAGAGGCAAGAACAAGCACAGTTCCCCCAGGAGATGCAAGCAGTTATGGGTGAATCCAGTGCAGAAAGGAGGCAGGCAGGGCTGACCAAGCCATTCGCCCTGTCAGGCTTCAGGCCCATCCCCTTGTCCAGCAACTACGTTCAATTCAAACACAGTTTAGGGAGCACAAAGTCTTCTTGGGAAGCAGAAGAAACAGTGGGAGAATGGATCCAGCAGAAAGCCAGGGCAAATGTTGATTTCTAAATGATGCAGATGTGTTGCTGTTCTGGTTTTGCCTACGCTGGCTACCCTTCGGCAGGAATGGAAGACAGAGCTGGTGATGCCACTGTGCTGTCCTGGTATTCCTACTGGGAGAGGCGAGAAAAGCCAACTGAACTCAAATGCTGCCCTATCCAGCTCCATAAAGGACTGTGAATATGTTTTTACGGCTAATACAATTGCAAACATACTAATCCACTTGAACTCACGCTGCCACCTCTAATACAAGCATGTGAGCCTGCTGCTGTGTTCAGGAGTGGGAAGCGATCCTATTTGACACATTATTGCTGGCACAATGGAGGTGCCACATTACTGGGCCAAGCCACAGTAAATCACTTCCTGCTGTCCCAAAAAGCACGATATGCAATCCTCAGCAATCAGTCTGTAGTACCCCTTCCAGCCGTGCTCAGCCCACAGAAGGGAACTTATCCTCTTGAATCCAAACTAAGAATGGTACCAAATGAGGAGGGGGTTTATTTTTTTTTTTTTTAGAAGGATAAAACCACTCTTCCAAAGGAAAGGGTGGAGGGGGCAACTCTGAAAACTCTTAGCCTCATTTCTGAT